>NC_086176.1:15726228-16049283 GCF_023053635.1 Elgaria multicarinata webbii
TCTGTTAAAAATGTTCAACTAGGATATTTTCACACAGCCAAATCTGGGGAATCATCACACAATCCATTCCGAGGGGATATATTTCATTGCTACGTAATATAGCCATCAGGTGCCCTACTTTATAGAGGATTGGTCCAAGTCCAGTTTAAAGATCAAGAACCATACGGAGTGTGTTTGGGGTGGGTAGCTGTAGAGGCCTTGAAGTTGCCCATGGGCAGACACTAAGCTCACCTTGTCACAAATTTCCCCACTGTGGTGAGATGTACTATAGATGACGGCAATTATTTATATCTTTGCACCTCTGCGTATACATTAACATATACAAATTTTATACTAAACCGTGCCTTCTTTTGTTCTCTTTTTTGGCAATGCAAAACTGGCCACCCTACCCCAACCTCATTTACTATGTGATTCCTAATGGGCTGGAATCACCTTTAGGGTTCTGGCTGTTTCCAACTGATTTAAAAAAGCAATAAACACCGATCTATTCTGGCAGGCCTACCCAGTGAAATTTTAGAATGTTTTTAGGAAGAAGGCAAGATGGCTCTCTGCTGAGACACTGGAAGTAGCCCAAGAAAGAAGGAAAGCAAAAGGCAACAGTGATAGGGGGAGATATGCCCAATTAAATGCAAAATTCCAGAGATTAGCCAGAAGAGATAAGGAATTATTTTTAAACAAGCAAAGTGCGGAAGTGGAAGAAGACAATAGAATAGGAAGGATAAGAGACCTCTTCCAGAAAATTAAAAACATCGGAGGTAAATTCCAGGCAAAAATGGGTATGATCAGAAATAAAGATGGCAAGGACCTAACAGAAACAGAAGAGATCAAGAAAAGGTGGCAAGAATATACGGAAGATCTGTATAGGAAGGATAATAATATCGGGGATAGCTCAGATGGTGTGGTCAGTGAGCTAGAGCCAGACATCCTGAAGAGTGAGGTTGAATGAGCCTTAAGAAGCATTGCTAATAACAAGGCAGCAGGAGACGACGGTATCCCAGCTGAACTGTTTAAAATATTGCAAGATGATGCTGTCAAGGTGATGCATGCCATATGCCAGCAAATTTGGAAAACACAAGAATGGCCATCAGACCGGAAGAAATCAACTTATATCCCCATACCAAAAAAGGGAAACACTAAAGAATGTTCAAACTATTGGACAGTGGCACTTATTTCACATGCCAGCAAGGTAATGCTCAAGATCATGCAAGGTAGACTCCAGCAATTCATGGAGCGAGAATTGCCAGATGTACAAGCTGGGTTTAGAAAAGGCAGAGGAACTAGAGACCAAATTGCCAATATCCGCTGGAAAATGGAGAAAGCCAGGGAGTTCCAGAAAAAAATCTATTTCTGTTTTATTGACTATTCTAAAGCCTTTGACTGTGTGGATCATAACAAACTGTGGCAAGTTCTTGGTGGTATGGGGATACCAAGTCATCTTGTCTGCCTCCTGAGGAATCTGTATAACAAACAAGTAGCAACGGTAAGAACAGACCACGGAACAACGGACTGGTTTAAGATTGGGAAAGGAGTACGGCAGGGTTGTATACTCTAACCTTACCTATTCAACTTGTATGCAGAACACATCATGCGACGTGCTGGGCTTGACGAATCCAAGGCTGGAGTTAAAATCGCAGGAAGAAACATTAACAATCTCAGATATGCAGATGACACCACTTTGATGGCTGAAAGCGAGGAGGAGCTGAGGAGCCTTATGACGAAGGTGAAAGAAGAAAGTGCAAAAGCTGGGTTGCAGTTAAACCTCAAAAAAACCCAAAGATTATGGCAACCAGCTTGATTGATAACTGGCAAACAGAGGGAGAAAAAGTGGAGACAGTGACAGACTTTGTATTTCTGGGCGCAAAGATTACTGCAGGCGCTGACTGCAGCCAGGAAATCAGAAGACGTTTACTTCTTGGGAGGAGAGCAATGACAAATCTTGATAAAATAGTTAAGAGCAGAGACACCACACTGACAACAAAGGTCCGCATAGTTAAAGCAATGGTATTCCCCGTAATAACCTATGGCTGCGAGAGCTGGACCATAAGGAAAGCTGAGCGAAGGAAGATACATGCTTTTGAACTGTGGTGTTGGAGGAAAATTCTGAGAGTGCCTTGGACTGCAAGAAGATCAAACCAGTCCATACTCCAGGAAATAAAGCCAGACTGCTCACTTGAGGGAATGATATTAAAGGCAAAACTGAAGTACTTTGGCCACATAATGAGAAGACAGGATACCCTGGAGAAGAGGCTGATGCTAGGGGAAGTGGAAGGCAAAAGGAAGAGGGGCCGACCAAGGGCAAGATGGAGGGATGATATTCTGGAGGTGACAGACTTGACCTTGGGGGAGCTAGGGGTGGCAATGGCTGACAGAAAGCTCTGGCGTGGGCTGGTCCATGAAGTCACGAAGAGTTGGAAACGACTGAACGAATAAACAACAAAAAAAGGATGTTTTAATCATGTATGCTATGTTTTTAATCAGTTTTTAATGTGTTTTATATTCATTGTTGTTCCCTGCCTCGATCCAAGTGGAGATGTGGGTAAGAATTATTATTATTATTATTATTATTATTATTATTATTATTATTATTAAACCTGGAATGGATTCACGGCCCCACCGAAATTGGAGCCACCAGCCTCCACTGCTCATATGATAAATCAAGGTAAGAGGAAGAAAGAATTGCTAGAGAAAACAATAGTGCCCGAAAGATTTTTTTAAATTAAAAACGTAAACCTCTGCAGAGTGGGGAGATGTTTCCTCCCCATTGACCAGGAACTCACCGCTCCTGAAGAATTGCGTTTTCTGTCTGGGGATCTAAGTTGCGAAATCCTGACTCTGATGAAGCATTTGCCGAAACAGGTGGAAAAAAGCCGGAGGCCTGTATGCTCAGTTCTTGCAAACTATTTCTGCTCATTGCTCAGTTCTTGCAAACTATTCAGTTATCATTCAGTTTATGAAAACTATTGCAAACAACTTACGTCGTTTCTTGCAAACTATTTATGCTCGGGTATTATAAACAACTTGTTCAGTTTCTGTAAACTATTCTTGTATTTTTACACTTGACTCGTGATACGGCCCAATTAATACGTTACATAAAATGTTTGTTTGCCTCGGTTCTTTTGATATCATTTTATATTCTAGCAGTTGCGTGCTGCTTAGCATTATTCTACTTTGGCAATTCCAACTGGGGGACCCCGTGGGCCTAATGGGGAATTTGCCTGCCCTTGAAAGAGTGGGGATAGTGAACTAGGGCAGGACCCTTCTGTATTGTTTAATTCCACCCCATTGAAATCACACATTTTATCTTGAATCCCAGGTGAAGGATAGTCAGTGATGCCCTGGCTTTGGTAATATTTTCTCAGGAGCATTTCATACATTTGGGATGTGCTGAGGATCCTGTCCTAGTTCACTATCCCCACTCTTTCAGGGGTGGGCAACCTCCCCATTTAGGCCCATGGGGTCCCCCAGTCTGGCCCGCAGAGAGTTGAGCACCCTCCATGGCCTCGTCCCCTGTCTAATCCCACTTCCTTCCTCAAAGGGAACCAAAGTGTGGACACAGCTGCAGTCTACTACCTCCTCTGCCCTGCTTTGATGGAAGTCAGAATTTCTTCTCTCTACTACTTAATTGAACATTTATTTCCATTTAATTTCCCCTTAAGAGGTACTTCTTGAGACTGGAGTGCTGTGCCATTTCTTTTAATAATGGCCCACTAAGAATTGGATGGTTTCTTTTCCCATCTCCAAACCCCCCTCCCCAGCTCTGAATTCGATAAAATTCACTTTTCTAATTATCCCTACCAAAGAAAAGCGAAAGAAAAGTATGAACAAGGGTTTCTTTTTATCCATTTCCATCTTGTACCATTACTTCCATTGTTCACAAGAGTCATTGTGGCTTTGAAAACACTCTTATTGAACTGGGGCGGGGGAAGCACTCAGGGTATAAGTTGTCAGCCACTATCATACAACAAAGATGCTGAAAGAGACTCACAACAGAAACCAAAGAACGCGGGATCTTTAATTGGATTTCCTCTCATGTTCTGTTAAGCCTTAACAAATGTTCTTGTGAGATATATGATATTTCACAGTGCCATCCTACTCAAAATCGCTTGAAAGTATGTCCAAGTGAGTTCAATGGGGCTTACTTCCAGGTAAACGTGCAGAGGATTGCAACACAAGCTTATAGACAGCCAGTGTAGTGGTTAGAGCGTCAGACTGGAACTCGGAAGATCCAGGTTCTAGTCCCCACTCAGCCATGGAAGCTCACTGGGTGACTCTGGGCCCGTCACTGACTCTCACCCTAGCCTACATCACAGGGTTGTTGTAAAGATAAAATGGAGAGGTGGCAGATCATATATGCCGCCTTGGGCTCCTTGGAGGAAAGGTGAGATATAAATTTAAAAAATAAATACTTTTTAACAATATTGGCTACCACTGACAGACTTGTTCAAGTACTGGTTTCTGTTTGGAAAGCCTTTGCATGGAAAGGCAATGAAAAATGCATTGCTTGCCTCCCTTTACCGCCAGTGGCAGCTACTCCAGTAGGCTTTACTGAGGGAGAGGAGAGGGGGAAGCAGAGGGTTCCACCAGCCCTGCTGAAAATCTATGGTGTTTTCCCCCTCTCCCCTCCGCATCCTTTTTTCCTTGTGTGTTGTGTCTTTTCGATTGTAAGCTTGCAGGCAGGCGCTGCCGTGTTTCACTGACCCCAGCCCATGGGCATCTCTACATGGGGCGATAACCTGGGGATCGTCCCTGTGTGTCCACATGATGCGCAGGGCATCCCGGGAGCAGGGAGGGACGATCCCTCCCTTGGCCTGGGATATTGCCCTACCCTTTAATTCCAATTTTTCCCACGGGACATGTGGGCGGCTGTCCCGGCTCCTCGCAGGGAACCCGGCACGAGGTGTAGAGCTCTTCAGGAGCTCTGTGCCCATCGGGGGTGGGCTGGGGGGGGGAGAGCAGGAGTAATTTACTTACCTTTTCGAAGGAGTGCTTGAGCGCTCATCTTGAGTCCAAAAAAAATCTCCAAAATTCCGGGTGCGTTGTACTCCCAGGACATCATGCGCCGCGTGTAGACTGAGGGGGAGGATCTCGCGATCGTATCGTGAGATCACCCCCCTCCATCCCCCTCGTCTAGCCATGCCCCACCTGGGGTCTCCATCCTGTTCACAGGGGTTCCCCATAAAGCCATGCCCCCTTTCCCTGGGCTGCCCCCTTTCCCCCAGCCACTGATGGTTTGTGGTTTCCCAGCTTTTTGGGCTGTTTCCCCCATCCCCTATTGGATAGTGTTGAAATGCCTCTCCTAAGGCTTGGATACTGGCAGTAAAAGCGATAAGCGGAAAAAAAATGCTGGTGTTTGGGTGGTATTTTTGGTCCATCCCATTTGCCTTCAGCCCCTCTCACCACTGGAACGCACCCCGAAACAGCTTCTCTGAAATAGAATCCGGCCCTCAGGATGAAAGAGGTTTAACGCCCCAGGTTTAATTCATCAACAGTTAGGGGAACTATGGAGTACAAATGAATGGTATAACGGTGTGTGTGTGTGTGTGTGTGTGTGTGTGTGTGTGTGTATATATATATATATATATATATAATTTTTCAGATTTAATATATTTCCCAAATTCATAACTGTCAAATTAAAATGCAAAAATTCTGAACTCTCTATTAAATTTGCACAAATTACTTATCACAGCTTATTTTTCGATATTTAATATATTCCCCAAATCCATAACTGTCAAATTGAAATGCAAAAATTCTGAACTGCCTGTGAAATTGGCATGGTAACGGCTAACTTTTGGTGCAAGTTTTTGCCATTCCAAATTGGACTTTGAATATCACAGAAGCAGGGTTGGCCCGAGGCACCTTGCTGACCCAAGTGTGTGCACTTTGTGAACTGTGAGTTGTGTTTTAGCATCCCTTTCAATGTCTAGGGTCGTTGGAGGAATCCTTTTGGAGGGTGGAGTTTGATGCCATTTCCCAAGTGGTGCCCGACTCAATCTCCCAAAGAGATGCCTCCTATCCGAGAAGCAAGAGCATGAAGAAGTAGGAAGTGAGGTCAACAACCCTAAGAGCATCAGTCTAGCATCAGGAGGGAGATCAGTACAGAGTAGATGACAGTCTAGGAGGCTTGGAGTCCCTCTCTCTAGCAATTCCCTTTCAATGCAGACACATCAGCCTTTTCCTTTTCTTTTTGAAGCTAGCTGAGTTGCACCCACACTTCCAATAATTATGGCCAAATTTGTGCAAATCACAGCCAAATGTGTGCAGATTAGGCAAATTATGCCCAAATTCGGCTGTGATTTGCGCAACTTTGGCTGTCATTTACATAAATGGCAGAACCCTTACCTCCACACCCGAATGTGCAAATACTTTCCCAGAGTTTGGGGACCAGCCCGCAGGCTCCTCCAGTTCAGTTTAGCCAAAACATTTTGCCAAATGCTGGGTGCGTTGCATTAAACACCTGAATCAGCACACATATTGATAAATGTCAAATGCAGCTTCCTAAAATATATATTCTGACTGGTTTAGGCCACCTTGATAAATGACAGGTAAATACATCTGACAGTGTGATAAGAACCCAACTAAAGGAAGAGGACTCATACATCAAGGAGAAGGTACCAGGGCTCAGGACTAGATTTTAACAATTATTCATATATTTCTAACATCCGGCTCTGCACAATGCTGCTAGTACTGCTGTTTTTAAATGGTGTTTCAGTTGATTTTTCTGTTCTGTGTGTCCTCATAAATGCCGTGTGTTTTATACCTCATTTATCCCCATATTACAGATGGAGAACTAAGGCTCAGTGACAGTGAGTAGATGGTGGTATCTTCTCCTATATGTATTTCCCTGTGGTGGCTGGCTGGCTGGCAGCTGTGCTGGACTCCAAAAATCAGGCAGAAATTACCAATTGAAATAATCTCATTCGTGGTGGTTTCCTCAGTGAACAAAACACCAGGCTATGCACACATTGGCAAGGGGGGAAAAGTATTGATCAGAGTAATAGTAGCCCAGTAAAACTATCTAGCAGCCAAAGAGTACCTGCCCATCTCTATTCTTTTTCCGTTCTCTTTGATTTCCCAGGCCTACATCCTTTTATAGGGCTTTGGCTCCTCCCCCTTCAAGGTGCTACTTTTTGGGAAGAAGTAGGACCACATCCATTTCTTCAGCCACATAAAAGGCATGTCTAGACCTAGGGAGGGGCATTTTGATGCCTATTATCTTTATGCCCTGCTGGAGGGGTTTCAGAAGCATCTAGGTGGTTACTGGACTAGCTGAACCACTGATTTGATTCAGTAGGGCTTTCCTGGTGTTCTTATGGCTTTATTTTATGGTGGGCCCTCAGTTAAAGGATTCCTTCTCGATGAAAAAGATCCTTATCTGTTCTGTTGGCCATTTTAGGGAGGGTTGTGGGACAATCATGTTTTTCACCTTTAGGTTGTTAGGAGTTATTTTTTTAAATACATGCCAGATCTACACCATGCGGGATATGACACTTTGAAAATGGGTTGAAAACTGTATGTGGAGCGTGTCCTGGGCCCCAACAGTTGCCACTACTGTTGTAAACCATTTTAAAGAAGTAGTGTAGATCCTGCCCCGTCTCTTCTTTCCCGGCACATTTTGTGATGGTTTTGTTTTATTATTTTAACGGTCACATTTTGAAATGTGGACTCTTTTATAATAGAATGATTATATTTTATGAGGGATGTTGTTAACCACTTTGGGGACTTTGGAATAAATAAATAAATAAATAAATAAATGGGACACCAAATTGAAAGATAAAGATAAAGATAAAGAAATTAATAAATGATGGATATGAGTCTTGAACCAAAAGCTCACAGATCCAAATAACGTTCTGCACCTGAACTGGGTATTTGAATCTGATTTAACTTTGACATATTTCGAAGACAGAGGCAACCATCTCATGAAAGAACGACTTTATCCTACAGCAATGAAAAACGTTTGACACACTGGAACTTCCTTGATTATCGTTAAGAGCATTTTTTTGTTGTTGAGAAGTAAATGAAAATATTGCTTATCTGTCAACCTTAGATGCTGATGAGCATAATGAAACTGCCAAATTTAAGGTGGAGAGGAGAAAACCAGGGCATTTTCTTTCTTTGTTAAACAGGAATGCTTTCAACTTTTTCAGATCCAATGTACACATGGTTCCTAATTAAATTCGGTGGAGGAAAAGCAAGCAAGAAACCTGCCATGCCTCTGTCAACTGGAAACAGTTTATGGCTCAATTAGATCTTTGGCGTGACAGAATTTCCACAAAGAGAAAGATAATATGTGTAGCCAAACTGCTGTGTAAGTCAGAAAAGTGGAAATCCATAACGCCCAGAGAAAAATAACATGAGCTCAGGGTATTCAGTGCAGTGGAGAACATAAAATACAGTTGCAGAGCTGACTTCATGAAAGCGGGCTAAATTATTCCACTATTGCAGACCGGAAAATATAAACATAGCAGGCATGGGGGAAGAATCCATTGGGCAATGTTGAGTATTGGGAATGCCCTAGGAAGGTGGGTTTGTTTGTATGGAAGTAAAGCACAGAGAGAAGAAAATTAGAGGAGGCACAACAATAACAGTGATGGACGTAGATAATTATCACCAAGAACAAAGGCAGGATGTATCTGTGTCATTAACAAAGACTAGATGAGTCCACCTGTGGATGGATGTGGAATAATATCGATTTTGGGAGGCATGTCAATAGAATCAGAATAGCAGAGTTGGAAGGGGCCTACAAGGCCATCGAGTCCAACCCCCTGCTCAATGCAGGAATCCACCCTAAAGCATCCATGACAGATGGTTGTCCAGCTGCCTCTTGAAGGCCGCTAGTGTGGGAAAGCCCACAACCTCCCTAGGTAACTGGTTCCATTGTCGTACTGCTCTAAGAGTCAGGAAGTTTTTCCTGATGTCCATCTGGAATCTGGCTTCCTTTAACTTGAGCCCGTTATTCCGTGTCCTGCAGTCTGGGAGGATCAAGAAGAGATCCTGGCCCTCCTCTGTGTGACAACCTTTTAAGTATTTGAAGAGTGCTCTCATGTCTCCCCTCAATCTTCTCTTCTCCAGGCTAAACATGCCCAGTTGTTTCAGTCTCTCTTCATAGGGCTTTGTTTGCAGACCCCTGATCATCCTGGTTGCCCTCCTCTGAACACGCTCCAGCTTGTCTGCGTCCTTCTTGAATTGTGGAGCCCAGAACTGGACGCAATACTCTAGATGAGGCCTAACCAGGGCCGAATAGAGAGGAACCAGTACTTCATGTGACTTGGAAGCTATACTTCTATGAATGCAGCCCAAAATAGCACTTGCCTTTCTTGCAGCCATATCGCACTGTACAGGCACCCAGTAACCACTGGAACCTTAAAGGGATGGCCACCGGCAGCTGAAGTACTGAAGAGAGCCAGACTCAGGGTGCTCCTCGTCTTTATGGCAGCTCTGGATGTTCTTACTCCCTACTTAGTATGTTTCTGGAGCTGGGAGCAAATGGCCACTCAAAATTCTCCACCCTATTTGAGGGCAAAGAAACTGGGGAACAATTTTGCCAGATTTCTCCATTGGGAGGAGAAATACTTCAGGTTTCTCAGGGATGGAGCTCACCGTTAGCAATGGCAGTAGCGTCGCTATTTTGCCCAGTCTTTTTTGGGGTGGTGGTGGGGGTATTATTGATTTGATTTCTACCCTACCTTTCTACCCAAACTGGCACTCAAGGGAGCTCACAATCACTAATAAGACTTGATAACATCAATAGTGAGCAAATACATTAAAGCAATGAAAAACAATTGCTGTTGCAAATGGCAGAAGTAGACACCATATTGGCAGCCTGGCCACCCTTTTGTGCCCTTCACAATGTGCCAGACCTAGCATTGCAGCACTTAAAGTTTTGGAAAAGATGTCACACATTGATATTTTTTTTAATCTGAAGTGGAATGGATCATGAGCATGAGATTTGTCTGGAGCTGCAAAGCAATTGCCTTCTCCAACACCCTGCCTCATAATGATGAGTTAGAAGCAGCTGGACATTCGCCACATTGCATGGCTTTTTCTTTCCAGCAGTGGCCTAATTGCTGTATGAAAGGAAATCCCCCCCCTCTCACTGCTAGATTAATAACGGAGGTAATGCCATGATGGGCGAGGATCAAGGACATAAAGGAGTGACTCACGTTTTTTCAAAAGGCATTTCAAAGGCATTTCCCTGAGCAGTCATTCCAAATTTGACACCCAATTAGGCAATCATAAAAGAAGAAGTGTTCCCACTAGCAAACCAATCCTAAACATACACAGGCAGCCCTTAGACTGGCATTCAATGCCTCTGCTTTTGGATTATCCTGAAGGGTTGTGGCTGGAAGCCAATATCCTCTGATGTTGCCCTTTGGTGGAGTGGACTAGTGTTCATTGTCTCTGGCATAGCCTCTGACCTAAATGGTCAGTAATCCAGATGTGTGCTTCAGAAATCAGAGCTAATAAAAATCTGTGAAAGTGTGCATGTAGCACCATTTAATAGGGCTGTGCACAGCCTCCTGATTGGCCTTGGAGGCTGTTTGGGGGCCTCCAAAATGGCCCCAATTTGAGTCGGGTTGCTTCGGGGCTGGCCCATAGTGATGAGCGATGTGGGCTGGGTCCCGCCCATAAGTGCTCCGACTCCCCACTTGTATGGTCTGTTCCAATGAGCCAGGCTATATGAGCCCCTCCTGAGTGCTTGGGAGGCTCATGAGATGCCCAAGCCCTTGGGAACTGCCTGCCCTTCCCCCCTCCATGGTAATGGTGGAAACCACATGCCATTAGGGGGAAAATGCGCAATTTCCAGAAACTCAGGAAATCATGTGTTTCCCTTCCCCTGTGCCAATGGAGGCCTTAAAGGCTGTCATGATCTGGGCCATGGGTGGCAGGGTCCTTAGGCAGGAATGCTGGGACCAGGATGGATGGAGATGGAACTGGCTCGGGCAGTTGGAATACTGGTGGAGCAAGATGGGAGTGAGGCACAGGTCTTGCGTGGCGGAGTCCAACAGAGGGCCAGAGGCAGGAGACAGATCCAGGAAACAGACACAAGGTCAGACACAGGTTCAGAATCCAAACAGGGGCCAGAGGCAAAAGAGAAGTCCAGTCAACAAGCAGGCAAGGTCTGGGCAGGGATCAAGGAAAGAGGCAAGTCCAGGAGGAACAGAGTCCAAACAAGGGCCAGAAGCAAAAGTCGATGGTCAAAGGTTCAGGCATGTACCAGGTAGTGAAGGGGCCAGAGACAGAGGCATGGTCGAGACAAGCAAGAGGTCCAGTGAGGCGAGATCTATGGTAGCAAATGGTCAGGAACGGGCTGCAGCTAGCACGAGAGACCATGTTGCTGTGGCAAAAGCTGAAGGTGAAATGCAGCGCTTATATAGGCCTTTCCTGGCAGCTCCCAGTTGTTCCATATGAGCCCACCTGGGAGTGCCTGCTGGTCTGGGCCTGAACCCTGCAGGGCTTTACCAGCCAGGGCTCACATCCTGCGAAGTCCTGGGGCTGGTTATTTGGCAAGCTGCCGTAAGTTGGTGCTGCAGGACAGGATAGATCCTGACAAAGGGCTTCTTAATGCAAAGAAGGCCTTTAATGCCCCAATTATAGCAGTGGGATAAAAGTAAGAGGGCACCCTTGCATTAAGAGGGCCTTTAAGGTTCCCATTGGCTTGGGGATGATGGCATGTGCTTTCCAGAGCCTCTGGAAACCACTCATTTTCCCCAGCCATGCTAATTCCCCCAGCTATGCCTGGGAGAACTAAATTGCTGCCCCCTCTATGGGCACAGAGCCAGCCCATGCAGCTCCATGTCCATTTGAGGTTCCGGGAGGCCGCACCACACCAGCCGCAGTTCTCAGGGCTGTCCAGGGACCATGGAAAAACTGGGAAATCCATGGTACCAGTTATCCCAGGGAAAGTTTCTGGCTGTCCCAGTTGACCCCAGAATCCCCTGTGCATCATTTGGATGCACAGGGATGCCCTAGAGATGATTCCGGGATAAATACATGGTGTAGACATGCCCTATATCTCCCAAACAGTGGAGGCTGGTGGCTGTGATTTTGGTAGGCTGTGTCTCTATTCTGGGTTTCAGTCAGAACCAGACAGAACTCTAAAGGAGCTAACAAGCTGCTGAACCATGTCCCCAAAATAGGTTCAGAACTTTGGATAGCTGCTTTAGAGTTCTGGCTGAATGGTTTCACAGCCCACCAAAAGTGGAGCCACCAGCCTGCACTGCTCCCAAGGGTGCTTGGGGATGGCAATCTCCCCCCCCCTCATGTGGATGTGCTGATTATGATGAAACCTCTGATGTTTCTACTGTGATGCCTTCATTGTTCTGTCAGAGATGGGTCAAGCTCAGCAGTTACAGCCAGTGAGGCAGAGGATGAGGAAGGATCTCACTGGAGCAGCTTTGCTTTCCTCCAATGGAGGGAAAGATTGAGATAACACAATGAGGAATAGCAAAAGACAATTAGCGCATTGCATAAAAATTTGGATGGTAGAGCCAAATGCCACTAGCCATTTCCCCATGAAGATTTTCAAAACTGTAGCTAGCCAGGGGAGCTCTCCAGATTTCTCATGCATTTATGTGTTGGAGGCTAAATAATCTGAAGAAAACGTGGGACAATCAAATAAGTTGTATGCCTTTTAAAATACACAGAAGAACGGCAAGGTTTCCAGGTAAGAGGTAAGGGTTGTTGTTTTTTTGGTATAGTCTAGAACAAAAAAATGTATATTCCACAGGAGATTTGAATGAAGGAATCAAACTGACGAGGTAATTCAGAATCTCTATGTGGCCTATCTGTGCCATCAATGAGAGATGGTCACTGCCTGCCTGATCTTCTACATGAAATGATAGAATTTTTGAATAGATAGCATATGACACAAAAATATAGCCCACCACACTGCCTCTGTTCTGGGATAAGTAAGTATACTGACCTTTTGTCTTGTCCAGGGGCCCACCATTGAAGCATTGTAAATGGTGCTTATATGCAAGAGAGAAGAGTATTTGCCCATTTTTATTGATACCCCTGTTCTGTGAAGATCTATCTGGAATGGGAATGTTAGTATTGTCCTCATCTAAGGCAATAACTTTACTCATTTGTTCATTGTTCTCCCCCATTCGGGCATTAAAATTCCCAAATGACAAAACCTCTGATCTTGGAAATGTTCCCTCAATACATTGTAACACTTGTTCCAGATCCTACCAAACTTGTTTTGTATCATGGGCAGATCTACACCAAGCAGGATATAACACTTTGAAAACATTTTGAAAACTGTATATGGAGTGTGTCCTGGGCCTCAACAGTTGTCACTACTGTTATAAACCATTTTAAAGCAGTTGTGTAGATCCTGCAATGGTTTATGGATTTAGATCCATGGTTTATGGCTCTATCCTTTGCTTGGCTTGGCTTGGCTTTCTACATATTTATTTAACCCCCTCCCCCCCAAAAAACCACTTGATTTCAGGGCGGAAACAATACTTCTGCTGAAATAATACTTGGTAGAAAAATAGCACTCAAGGCAGCTTACAATCACTAATAAAACTTTATAAAATCAATAGTAAGCAAATTCACTAAAGCACAATTAGAAACAATTAAAAACAACTGCTATTGCAAATGGCAGGAGTAGACACCCTTTTGCATCCTTCACAATGTCCCAGACCATCCATCATTTCCAGCCATTGTGTGTCTGGGTGGGTAATGGTTTTCAACACAAGAAAGCAACAAACTCATAACAAGAAGTCTACCGTGAGGCAAGGAGCACAACTTCAAGTAGAGCGAAGCGTGGAACATCACGGATCAATATTATCAACATGGAGGTAGGTCTTTAGATGTCTTTATTGCAAAAAACAAAAGAACAGGTACTGTGCCATTTCTTTTCTATGAGGCCTTTTCAAACTAATCACAGAGAACACCATGCTATTGTTATTTTCTCATTTCTGGTTTTTGAAGATTGGAAGTGGTTAAAAGGAGCTCTAATACACTGATTCTCTAAAGATGAATGTAAAGTCTATGTCACCCTGGGTGCTAAGTCTTGCTCATTTCCCAGTTCTTTTGCCACTCAGTCCCCTCGCCGCAGAGGGGCTTATGTTTAGTTAGAAGAAAAAATCTGTTTGAGGTTTTTCTGCCGGGCTTTAAGCATTCAAGTGGATATATACAATGATGTCTGGAACCCCTGCCTTTTTGGCCATGGCATTATCCCTATGGTTGTGTTAATTCTGAAGAAGCAAATAAGCAAAAACAGGATTAATTTATACAGGTAGCTTGTTAAGCCTATTGAAAGAAATGTATGTTAAAAGCCTAAAAAGCCTATTGAAAGAAATTTATGTTAATTAAAAATATTGTGAGATTTTATAATTGAAAGAAGTCTATGTCAAATTAAAAACAAAAAACAAAAAAGTATTGAGATTTTCTATCACCCTCTTTGTTAATATGTTTAGTATTTAGAATATTGTATTTTATATTAGTTGTATGCCTTTGGCACTCGTTGGTTGCTATTAGTGTAAACGTGGGTCATACATAGTGAACCCCCCTCTGAAATTCGCATGAGGTGTGGCCCCTTCCCCTCCCTCCTGCACCCTGATTGGCTGTCTCCATCCCTGTACCCCTCCCAGCTGGTAGTGACATCCTAACTGTGCATTGCTGTACCTTCATGCCATACTGATTAGCTGAGCAGGGCTGTCCATCATTCTGCTGGCACAGGGCCTGCACTTTCTGTTTCATATGGAAAAAATAGTTACTATTAAAGCTTGAGCTTTGAACTTTTGGGGATTTTCAAAATTTTCTGCATGTCTACACTGCTCAACCTTCAGTTTAAAATAAAAGTGAGCAAAATCGGTCTGGTAGATCTCAAGAAATAAGCCTTACACTGCCATATTTTTAAATAAGATCCTTGCATTGGTTACTCTAGATCTAATAAATACCTGAGGGGGAAAGATTATAATTTAAAATCTTGAATACAATCCATAAATACAATCCACCTTTCTGATGAAGCCAAGTGGGTGGCATTTCTTCAGGAATGTTAGCAATACAGGGGCTTTCACTCTACAGCTCATCCAGAGGGAGAGGAAATGGAGACAGCAGGAGGCAAGGAATTTATCCAATATGTCATAGTTTTTACTTCAATTACTAAATTTGTACATCTGAATAATTTTAGCACAATGTGTGTAATAAAGAAGGAAGCAATAGTTCCATGAGAAACATCCTGAACCCAAAGTGTAAAGAAGGCATCCTCTTTCAAAAGAAGTAAATACGAAACTTCTTTAGAAGGTTAATTAGGAAATCCATACAGTTTTGATAAATGGTATAAACATGTCAAGTACTGATCATTGCCATAGTCCAGCAGAGCAGTGAAGAAAGGACAGCAGAATAAGCTAGGGCTGTGCCCAACCGCTTTGTATTCCGATCCGGACCTTCCGGATTGGGCCCGAACTGGTTCGGTTTGATCAGGACCCCCCGACCTGCTCTGGAACCAGATCCGGAGCAAAATCCAGACGTCTGGATTGATATTCGGATGCCATTTTGCCCCCCTTCCCCACTTACCTGCCTCTTCGGCAGATGGTGGAGGCAGGTAAGTGGGAAAGGGGGGACAAAATGGCATCCAAATAAGCCCCCCTTCCCCACTTACCGGGCTGCACTGCCGTTGCTGTCCTTCCAGAAGGGTCCAGATATCAAAAGAAATCTCCATAACAAAGTAATGGTACGTGGCCACTCTGCAAGGACCATTAAGATGAACTCCAGCAGTCCTGTTGGTTCAACTAGTTTAGTATAACCCACTCTTACAAATCAAGAATCACTGTGTTGGATCCAGAGTCTTTTTTTTTTAAAAAAAGAATTGTGTCCCCAATTGGACTTCTGAACAGAACACTCCCACCGGCAGAAAGCAGGGGGTGGGAAGTGGGATTGGCAACTTTGGCCCATTCCCCATCACTCTGCAGCTCTCAGTTCCTCTTCCCAAATGGCTCCACAGGGTCTCCCAACATTCTGGAGTTCTTCCGGGGACATAGGGCTCATCTACACCAAGCAGGATATTCCACTATGAAAGCGGAATATAAAAGTCAGGAGCCACGCTACGGCTTCTTAGCGGTATTAAATAGGGGTGTGCTCCGCTCTGTTACGGATCCCCGGATCCGAAGCAGAGCGGGCTGATCCGGACCTCCGAAGCCCAGTTCCAGAGTGGATCAGGGGTGGTCCGGATCGGCTCGAAGCAGTTCGGAACGGTCCAAAGCAATTTGGACCATTCTGAAGCTCCGGACCCAGGTAAGTGGCGGGGAGGGGGGCTTACCTGGCACCGCCCATGTGGCGACGGCGGCAGAGCCAGGTAAGGGGGCAGGGTGGAGGGGGGCTTACCTGCATCCGTAGTGGTCCAGGTGATGGCTTCAACTGCGGCCCAGGCCTCAGGCCAGCCTGAGGCCTGGGCCGCAGTTGAAGCCAGAGTCCGGACCGCTATGGACGCAGGTAAGTGGGGGGGAGGGGGCTTACATGGCAGTGGTGCCGGCACAGTCCATGCTCCACCACCGCCACCGCCGATGCCAAGTAAGTAAGGTGGAGGGGGGCTTACCTGGCTCTGCTGCCGCCACCATCTGTGTGGTGGTGGATGGCAGAGCCAGGTTAGAGGGAGAGGGGGACTTATTTGTCCCCCATTTTGTCCCCCTGCACTGCAGGATCTTCAGTACTGCTTTATAGTGGTACTGAAGTACACCAACAACTGTTGGGGCCCATGACACATCTACACCAAGCAGGAGATAACACTATGAAAACGGTATTTGGTCTGTGTCAATGGGCCCCAACAGTTGTCAGTGCACTTCAATTCTGCTATAAAGCAGTAGTATGGCTCCTGTCTTTTATATACCGCTTTCATAGTGGAACATCCTGCTTGGTGTAGATGAGCCCATAGAGGATTACATGGGGAGGGAGGAATTGGTGAAGTTTGTCTCTCCCTTTCAGCCAGCAAAAGAAATGCGAAGGATCAAAAGCTGCCTGCTGACTGAAGGAGCCCTTTCACCTGCAGTAGGCTTTTGCTGCATCCATCTCATAGAATTGGAATGGACTCCGTGGCCTTAGCTTAGACCTAAGGATTATCACAGGCAAATGGAGGGGTCATCCCTGCTTGCTCCCGGGATCCCCTGTGTGTCATTTGGATGCACAGGGAGGATCCCGGGATATAGGCCTGATCTAACTATGGCCCATTAATTCAACCCCAGCCTCATAACAGCATCGTGCATATCCTTGAAGTCCTCTGGGTTTGCTGCATTTGAACGTATAATCCTACAGCCATCAGCTTCGTCTTCATGTTTATTTAAATATACACTCGATGTATATATTTGAAATAGAAGTGTCCAATCTTTTCTCCTCTTTTTCTTTTCTTCTTATTCATGGTGTTGCGAACAGTTGTTATGAGTGGACATGCTTCTTTGTCATTTTCTTTTTCCTTCTTTTTGTTGCTGTTGCGTCGTTTCCCCACATCTTCTTTTTGTTTTTATTAGAATTGCATTTTTTTTTTTAAAAAAAAAGATGTTTGTATGATGATGAGACTTCCACTTTACCATAACGCGATGCAGCAGCTTATTTTTATCTATGAATGCGAATCTGTTTTTCAGCTTCTTTGGCCTTGATATATTATATTTTCTGTTTCTGAAGGCATTGATAAAAAGGAATGACCTCATTCCATAATTCCTTCCTTTCCTTCCTTTCTGTAATTTGGCGGACCACTTAATTTAATCAGTTACTGTGGCCATTTTGTTTGGGAAATGCCATGAGAATTTTGTTTTCTAAAAGCCTGTGAAGTCAGAGAAAGCCTCTGAGCCACCTTCAGGCCCCCTGAATCAGCTAAACGTGCAGGCCGTGAAATGCGTAGCAATTACTTGCTTCAGTGCTAACATCAAATACAATAGGCAGCACTGCAACGTTGTCATGACAAACCGGTAGGCTAGGCCATGGAGTCGCCAAGGGAATTGATAGTTTTATCACTGGGGAAATTAAAACTAAACTGGACAAATGCACTAAAAATGGATCGCTTTGAACCATCTTTCTCTGGGAAGGTATGAACTGCGGGATGGACAGGTCTCCCTGCCTC
Source organism: Elgaria multicarinata webbii (assembly GCF_023053635.1). Classification (NCBI taxonomy): domain Eukaryota; kingdom Metazoa; phylum Chordata; class Lepidosauria; order Squamata; family Anguidae; genus Elgaria; species Elgaria multicarinata. The sequence continues at coordinate 15,744,290 of NC_086176.1, forward strand.
TCTCATTCATGACTATGAATAGCACGTTCCCATTTCTATTTTCCCCATTTCTTACCAGCTACCAAGAAATGGTGGAACTTCAAAATATCTGACCCAGAGACATGATGTTTCTCTCTCTCACTCACTCTCTCTCCCACTGGAAATATGAGTAGCAAAAAACACAAGCCCCGTTAAGTGATGAAAAAAATGGTTTGTGGGTTGTTTTGTTTTCAAATGGTCTAGTAAACGAGTGCTATCTTTCTCTTCAACCAAGCAGATCAATTTGTCAGGCAGTTGTTATTAACTTTCTTTAATTGACTCTTTCCCAAGGGTTCGTGCTTATCCACTAATGCCAGCTTGATGGAAAAACACAGCTTTCCCCCAGGTCTATATTTAAGGGTGGGTTTGTGTATCCTACCAATCCTCCCCCCCCCCATATTTGCAAATCTTAATTTTGCTTACGTTGTTGTTGTTTTTTAATTTAATACAACCAAACAATACAGCAATACAATGTAAAACAATACCACATAATACACAGTAATATAAAGTAAACATTTGATAAACATAAGTTCTAACTTAATTCTCTTTAACATAATCATAATTAACATAAAGGTGCTCCCTCCAACCATGGGATCTTATTCATATTATTCATATTTCCAAAATCTCATTACTTCTTCTAGAGGTGTTTTCCCTCTCCCCTTTAATAATACAAATTCTAAAAACTGTTTCCATATTCCTTCAAAGTAATTCGTTTTTATTAGGCATGTGCTCCGCTCCGATTAGGAGCGGAGAAGCAGGAGCGAATTGGTCTGCTCCGCCTTACCCAGAGGCGGAGTAGAAGCGGACCATGGACCCCTAGAAGCAAGGCGAAGAGAAGCGGCCATTTTTTGGAGCTCCTCTTTCAGGCGGAGCGCTCCGATCGCCATCTTGAAAACATTTCGCCCATAGGATTGCATTGAGGAAAAGAATTGGGGATAACTGGGTTGTTTTTTAAGCTATCATTCTGAAAATTCTTGTGCACAGAGAGTCATGGATGGGGGTCATTTTGAGACTACTTTCACCTCTCTGTGTCATGCGGGTCGCGCGCTAGAATTTTTAAAAAAAATCGGTGGGAAAAATACCTTTTTCAAAGGGCTGAGGGGCAGAGTCAGCTCCTGGTCATGATGATCCCAAAGTTGGAGGAGGGCATAGGCAAAACGGGTAACTTGGGATTCTGGGAAACTTCTCTTTCTTAATCTGAACGGACTTTTCCCAGTGTTTTTTAACACAGTAGCCCCACCAAATGCACAAACACAACCTGAAATCATATACTAAGCCAATAATAAGAGAGAGAAACACAGCACTGCTACCCACCCTAACTTTGGGGAACAACTGAAAAGATGTGGTGCAAGGGGATGAGCTCCCCTAGGGCATCTCATTGTGGACGTGCCCCCACTCTCTCCTGTACTGGAAGGCCATCAGAGCCTTCCAAAGAGAGTAAAACGGTGGAGCAATGCCTATCATGAGTCGAAGTGAGCGTTCTACTTCTCTTAGTGGTGGAGCAATGCCTATTATGAGTTGAAGTGAGCGTTTACTTCTCAGAGCTCTTGGTGAAGCAATGGCTTTCTTGAGCTGAACTGGCAGCTGCTTCCCTCTCCCCCGGGCACGTCCCCCTATTACTGGTAAAAGACAGATATAGCCTTTTTAAAAAAGTTCTTCTTGTTGTTTATTCAGCAACACTGCTGCTTTTAATTCCACCCCTCCTTTGTTTATTTATTTATTTATTCCATTTTATATGCATTACTGGCTTATCTTTGGCTCACTTCCTTATGCCCCCAGAAATGCCAGCTGCCTGCCTGCCTTCCCTCCCTCCTCCCCTGCCCACCTCGCAGGGATGTTGTGTGTGTGTGGCTTTGACTCAGGGGAGAAGTCCTTCCTGCGCTCACTTGGAGTTTTGGAAGTTCCAAATTTTGCAGGTTTAAGCCCCGCCAAAAAACAGGGGATGATGGGACTGCCTTGAGTCTCGGCGTGCGGCGTATGTATCCCTGGATAAGCTGTCATGGTGGTGAGTTTGAGGTTTTTTTTTAACGTGCAAATTGACGGAGCTATTGGAAAGGGGTGTGAATGGGTGTTGGATTTTCATAAATTCCCCAAAAATCAGGGGATGATGGGACTGCCTTGAGTCTCGGCGTGCGTATGTATCTCTGGATAAGCTTTCATGGTGGTGAGTTTGAGGTTTCTAACGTGCAAATTGACGGAGCTATGGAAAGGGGTGTGAATGGGGTGCCCGATTTTCAAAAATTCCCCAAAAATCATGGGATGATGGGATTGCCTTGAAACTTGGTGTGTGTGTGTATCCCTGGACAAGCTATCATGGTGGTGAGTTTGAGGTTTCTAACGTGCAAATTGACGGAGCTATGGAAAGGGGTGTGAATGGGGTGCCCGATTTTCAAAATTTCCCCAAAAATCAGGGGATGATGGGATTCCTTTGAAACTTGGCGTGCATGTGTATACCCCCATGAGGTGTCATGGTGCCAAACATGAGGTTTCTAACTTGAACAGAAAAAAAGTTGTTTACTTTTTTAGCTTTCAATGCAACCCTATGGGGGGGGGGAAACGGAGCTCCGATCCGGATCCGGAGCTCCAAGCGGAGCGGAGCGGAAGTGGGCGGAGCGGGGGCGGGGCGAAGCGGCCTGCTCCAAAAATCGCAGATCTGCAAGTGAAGCGGAGTGGGGGGTCCGTGCACACTCCTAGTTTTTATCATTCCTCTTCTAACTTTTATATTACATGTTAGTTTATCATTAATAGCGATGTCCCATATTTCTTTATACCAGTCTTCTATATGATAACCCCCTTGAACCTTCCAGTTCCTAGATATCATTAATCTTGCTGCTGTTAACAAATTCGTTATCTATTCTTTTGTCTCTTGATTACAGTTCAATTCTCCATATACTGTTAATAATGCCACAATAGGTGTCTCTTTGATCTCCATTCTTAAGTATCCTACCAATCCTGACTGTGGTTCCTTAGGCCACATGTGGGCAACCCAAAGAGGGAGAAGAGCAGGGCTAGTCCTTTGCCCCTGCTGATAGCCCAGCTGCCTAGTGGCAGCCATTCCCTCAAGGTACCTGAACTGTTTCTAGCCCAGCTTGTCATAATAAGAACTGTACCCTTAAGAACTCATGCCTGAGCTTGCTTTTTTCCTCCCCACCCCCATCACGTTTTCCTGGTGTGTTTGTAAGCCTGAGGGCAGAGACTGTCATGTTACTAATCTTTGTATGTCACTTTGGGGGCCTTTTTGGCTAATGGTCCACTGAAGTGGCTACTTATTCACTCTCCGCGTGGCCCTAGCTCCCCAGCATCACACATAACTTTGGGTGGTTTAATTAAGCTGCTGCTGTGAGGGAAAAGAAGACTGGTTTCTATTTCAGTCAAGCTCTTGGGGGCCACCAGGGCCAGTGTCAGACTATTTTGCACACTAGGCAAAGCGAGTTACTTGCGCGCATGCGCATGACCGCAAACACACACACACACACACACACACACACTTGCCAACTTCGATTCAGCTGTTGAAGAAGAGTTTCTGAACTATTATATTTTCCTTCCCTCTCTTGAAACAGCTAATTTATATAAAACTGTGACCCTTCAAGGGCAGTACTGAGCCCCTCTGAGGTCTGCACCCTAGGCGGCTGCCCAGTTGGCTGAATGGTAGCACCAGTCCTGGGGGCCACAAAGGCAAAAAATGTGGGACCAAAAATAAGAACATATTATTTATTTATTTAGAATATTTATATACCGCTCCCCATTGAAAAATTTCGGAGTGGTATACAAGGTAAAATGAAAATAAAAACAGAATAAAAACAGTTAAAACAAAATTTAAAAGAAGCAATAACAGTAATCCAAGGCTGCATGTTAAAGAAAGGCTTCTTGGAATAAAGATGTTTACAGGAGGCGCCGAAAGGAGTACAAGGTCAGAGCCTGCCTGACCTCCAGAGGCAGGGAATTCCACAGGAGGGGTGCCACCATGCTGAAGGCTCTTCCCCTGGTGGATTCCAATCGGAGGATGGATCTATGTGGAACCACCAGGAGCAGGCCCTCGGATGACCTCAGTGACCGGGCAGGTTGGTAAGGGAGAAGGCGCTCTCTCAGGTAAGAGTCATGCTGAATTGGACAAAGGGTCCATCTAGTCCAGCACTCTGTTCGCACAGGGGCCATCCAGCTGTCAACCAGGGACCCACAAGCAGGACACGGTGCAACTGCATCCTCCCATCCATGTCCCCCAGCAGCTGGCATATACAGACTTAATGCCTCTGATATTGGATTAGATAAGTTCATGGAGGAGAAGGCTATCAATGGTTGGCTACTAGTCATGATGGCAGCATACTCCCTCCAGGATCAGAGGCAGTATGTCTCCGTATACTAGTTGCTGGAGTAACTATTACTCTCATGTCCTCCTTGTGGGTTTCCCAAGGGCATCTTTTCGACCTGATCCAGCAGGGCACTTCCTTGGGTCATGTGGGAAATTCCAGCATAACTACATTAATAGATATTAATTTAGAGTAAGGAATGGGGGGGTTAATTTATTTCACACTTTAATGTGAACTTTCCTAATTTTGCACTTTCAAACCAATACAGGAACTAAAACTCAATTATCCTTAGAAGTTTAAACTGTTCTGAATGTTCCAGTGGATTTCTCTAGTCAAGTAATGCATACAAAGTTGCGTATATTAATGAAAAATAACATTCCAAAATGCATTACATTAGGAACATTAGTTGGAGTAATGTGTATATTTGGCAAAATTGTGTACAAAAATGAATGCATTAGGAAAAATGAGCTCAAAAAAGTGTACATATTTTCATGCATCCTTTTTAAAAAAGTATTTTCAAAGTTTGGAATGGACCAAGCTTAAGATTGGGGGAGTGGGGGACAGAGAGAAACTGAAGCAGACATATTTTTTTCCATTCCTAATTTAGTGATGGTCCACTGGCACCTTGCAGGCCGGATGCGGACCGCTCAACCACTTTTTGGCTGGGCCTCTGGTGTCTGCACCAGAAACTTCCTCAAGTTGTAAGAAGCATAGAATCTACATGTCTGCAGTGTGTAAATGATCTGGAGCGTGGGTGGCAAGGTCCTTAGGAAGGAACGACGAGGCCGGGATGGACGGAGAGAGAACCAGCTTGGGCAATTAGAATACTGGTGGAGCAAGCTGGGAGTGAGGCATGGGTCTCAGGTGGCAGAGTCCAACAGAGGGCCAGAGGCAGGAGGCAGATCCAGGAAATAGGCACAAGGTCCTACACAGGTTCGGAATCCAAGCAGGGGCCAGAGGCAGAAGAAAAGTCCAGTCAACAAGCAGGCAAGGTCCAGGCAGGGATCAAGGCAAGAGGCAAAGTCCAGGAGGAACAGAGTCCAAACAAGGGCCAGAGACAAAAGTCAATGGTCAAAGGCAAGCAAGTTTCAGGCACATACCAGGTAGTGAAGGGACCAGAGGCATGGTCAAGACAAACAAGAGGTCCAACGAGGTGAGGCAAGATCTGTGGTAGGAAATAGTCAGGAACCGGCTGCAGCTAGCATGAAAGACCATGTTGTTGTGGCAAAGGCTGAAGGGGAAACACAGTTCTTATATAGGCCTCTCCTGGCTGCTCCCAGCTGTTCTGTATGAGCCCACCTGGGAGTGCCTGCTGATCTGGGCCTGAACCTTTCAAGGCTTTACCAGTCAGGGCTCGCATCCTGTAAAGCCCTGCAGCTGGTTATATGGAAAGCTGCCACCAGATGCTGCTGCAGTACAGGACAGATCCTGACAAAATGTGCATCTTTGTAGGCCATGTACTGCTTGAACACATGTGCTCCTCCATTGTGGAGCAATTGAGTACTCTGAGTACCAAGAATGTATGGATGTTGTGAAATCTGTTCCATGTGTGTTTCATGGATTGTCAGGCATCATTCCTTCCATTGTCTGCTCATTGATGGAATCGGTGTTTTTAAGGGATGTAGGAGAATTTTGTTCTACTTGCACTAGGTGCACGTGCAAATTTGCACAAATCCACCCAAATGTAAAAAATCCAACAACTCGGGAAAAGCCGGTCCTTTGTGCAATCAGCAGGTAGAAATCCAAATCCATTGGAATCTGTTGCAGAGTTCTCTGACACCCCTCCTAGTGCTGAACTGCAGCAGTTTTATTATGGAGCCCATCCCATTCCCTGGACCACTGCCTGAAGAAAAGCACAGCTCCTGAGAATACAGACATTAGCCACCCCTGCTCCAATCCAGGACAACAAAGCTAAACTCAGCATCTCATTAGCTGCCGTTTTACTCATTAGGTTGCTTTTTTTATGGGCCGGTCTTTTTTGCTTTGAGTTCCTCAGCTTCATTAGAGGAATAACAACCCTTTGACAGAAATGAAATCAGTTTGTAGAGGGAATGGAAGTCAATGGGTGGTAAAAGTTAGCAATGGTAATGAGGTGACCACTTATTCTGTCATAACCAACTTCTTGTGATTCCAGTGCACGTAGGAGGGAAAAGACAGACAACATGTTTTTAAAGGACTTGGGGAAAAAGTGGTAGACTGGAAGTCAATGTCAAAAAGAGATCTGTGAATTTTTTTCTATAGATGTGCTCTTTTTACGCACACACACACACACACACACACACACCCTAGGGATGTTCGAAAAATCCACAATGGAATCAGATGAGTTTAGATTTCCATGAATCCATCCTGTGGATTCCACAGCAGACCAACTTTTCCTAAGTTGCATGGATTCTGCGGACTTGCATACTGCGTTTTTTATTTTCTGGAATTTTACGCAAATTTAGTTGTAGAAAAATATGCAAAGTAAAGAAAACACCAGCTGAAAATGCGCATTTCCCATATAGGCTAAAGCATGAGAATGCATATTTGGGGCCGTTTGCACATTTGTACACGCACCAGTCATTGTACTTGCATGTGTGCAGTCAGGTGGCGCATGGCACACAAGTGGATGCACTAATCACAATCAAGGTATGCATCTACAGAAAGGCCACACACCCCGCCATTCTCCATTGCAAGCTGGGCAGGTTTCTCTCCCGTGGCAGGGGTGGGGGGAGCTGCTTGGCCAAGTGGTGTTCTCGAGGGATGATCTTGTGAGAGCCATCATGGTGCAGTGGTTAGAGTGCAGAGTGTTGCACTAATACTGGTAAGACTTGAGTTCCAGTCTCCACTCAGCTATGAAGCTCTAGGTGACCTTGGGCCAGTCACCTTTTCTTAGCCTATCCTACCTCACAGGATTGTTGGGAGGACCAAAAGGGGGAGGGAAAAAAACCATGTCGGAGGAAAGGGTATGTGTGAACATGTAATAAATACACCTTTGGGAAAGGCATCCAGTTTGGCTGTGGAGAATGATAAAAATAAATAAGTTTCTGGAACTCTCCGTCACATGATGTCAGGTGGGCTCCCTCTCTGGTGTCCTTCTGCCAGCAGGCAAAGATGACTTTATTCAGGCAGGCCTTTGGCATGTAGCTGGTCTGTTGCTGGAGGGGATAGCAATTGGTTGGTGCTTTTGATTTATTTTATTGCTGTGTCTTAGTTGTGTTTTTAATGTATTGGTTTTTATGCTGTGTTTTAACATTTTATTTATTTATTTATTTATTGCACTTATATACCGCTCCCATAGCCAGGGCTTTCTGGGCAGTTTACAGAAATTCTAAAATTAAGATTAAAACGAGTATACAAAGTTTAAAATCCTAAATCACAGAACATACACACATAAAGCATTAAAATCCGTTAAAAAAACTAAACATGTGGGTGATTAAGATGTGTCACCATATGCCTGGGCAAAGAGGAAAGTCTTAACCTGGCGCCAGAAAGATAGCAGCGTTGGCGCCAGGCGAGCCTTGTCAGGAAGATCATTCCATAGTCTGGGGGCCACTACCGAAAAGGCCCTGTCCCTCATTGCCACTCTCCGAGCCTCTCTCGGAGTAGGCACCCGGAGGACGACCTTAGATGTTGGACGTAGTGACCGGGTATATTCACGTCGGGAGAGGTGTTCCGTCAGGTATTGTGGTCCCAAGCCGTGTAAGGCTTTATAGGTCAAAACCAGCACCTTGAATTGGGCTCAGAAACATACAGGCAGCCAGTGCAAGCGGACCAGAGCAGATGTTATATGGTCAAACCTTCTGGTTCCTGAAATCAATCTGGCCGCTGCATTTTGCACGAGCTGCAGCTTCCGAACCATCTTCAAAGGCAGCCCTACGTAGAGTGCATTTCAGTAATCTAACTTGGAGGTTACCAGAGCATAGACAACTGAAGCCAGGTTATCCCTGTCTAGATAGGGGCATAGATTTTTTTGTTAATCTGCTTCTTAGCCCCCCTGAACACCATTTTTTTTAAAAAAAATATTTTGCAAAAAGCTGGGTTAGAGAATAAATCAACCATCGACCTTGTTTGCTCCCGCAGCTCTTTGTGTCCAAATTTTCGCTGTCCAGTATGTTTGCTATCAGCTATACAGGCAGTCCTCACTGTATAACCAAGGGGGAGATGATTGAGTAAGCATGCTGACTTATGACTGCACATGATTTTATTTCCTAGGCATGGATGGATTTTGGAGGGCAAAGACTGTGTTTGATTTTGCAAGTAGGGAGAATCCCTCTTCTGTAATAACGGCTCAGTTGTTTCCTTTCTTCCACCCCACTAAGTACCCTGTTTGCTCCTCCACAAGTGGGAAGACTTTCCAGAGGCATTGCTGTGCTAGTCTGTTGCAGCGCAACCAACCAAGAGTCTCGTGGCGCCTTAAATATGAACATGTTTATTTTGCATCGGCTTTGGTGGACTAGAGCCCACTTCAGCAGATGTATGGATGGTAACCTCACATTCGCAGATTTATATGTGCATGCTGGGAGACCAAGGGGAGGAAGTAAACTAGGTTGTCAGAGGGAATTGGAATGCAATTGACAACCCAATCTACCCCGCCTCCCAGCATGTGTATATAAATCTGTCAATTTGAGGTTAACACTTCCTTCATCTGATGAATTGGACAGTGTCCATGAAAGTTAATTCCAGAATATATGGGTTAACCTTTAAGATGCTACAAGACTCTCAGGGTGCAATCAATCCTATGCATGCTTAGGAAGAAGGGGGGGAAAAACCCAACCTGCCCCCGCCAGCAGAAAAACAGTCCTACAACTCCCAGCATGCTCCAGCCAGCAGAAAAAAACATGTCCTACAACTCCCAGCATGCCATAGCCAGCAGGAACACCCCCCACAACCCTCAACATGCTGGTTGGGAAATGGTGGGGGGTTTAGGACAGTTTTCTGTCTAAACACGAACAGGATTACATCCTTAATTGTTTTTGGTGGAAGAGAGCACAAACACAGGAGAGATGTTCATTTGTAATGCTAAAAACAAAGTAACAAATGATTTGGTTTGCTAATGGCTGGATTCTGTTTCCCTGTAATGTTTTGCCACATTTTAATTTGGAGAAATATAAAAAATATTAAAAAGTCAGCCCAACACTTCACCCTATTAAAAGTGTGTCCTAGCAGTGAGTTTTGGAACTATGGTGGCACTTCTGATGCCTTTTTCAGATCAAGGGAGAAGCGAGCTTTCCCTGGCTGGCTAGTGTCTCCCCACACTTGATAACTTGCCCTCCTAACCCCACCTCTGCCACTTTCCCTTTGAATCCGTTCCAATTTGCCAAGATCTCTTCTGAACTGCAGCAGCACCCAGAAACGAATGCAGGGCTCCAAATGAGGCCTCGCCAGTTTATAGCATTCACGTTTCTGTTTATTAAATGGCGGATAGGACTTATTTCACAGACGTCTGGGACAAGCATACAAAATCACTATGCATGCTGTGCATAGTGATAAGAAGGATAAGAACAATATCTATCCATACCTCTCTCTCTCTCTCTCTCTCTCTCTCTCTCTCTCTCTCTCTCTCTCCAAAAGCAATATAGATCAGGGGTGGGGAACTTCTTCCAGCTTAATTCAATTTTGGGAGAAACTCTCAGGGGGCACATTTCAGGGGTGGGTAAGGCCAAAGGATTACCATTTGGGGGAAGGATTTGTGCATTTGGGGGAATTTGCACATTTTCACAAGTGCAAATTTGCAGAAATGTAGATTTGTGAAAATTCAGGAAATTGTGAAAAATCTAATTATATCAGTGAGTGGATGATGGAATGAAAGACACCTGACCCGTAAAATGCAGATTTTACAAAATCTGTTTTCCTTTTTACCTGGGTGCCAGTGGCTCCTCCTCCTCCTAGGGATGTTGCAGGAGTTCAAGAGGGGGTGGGGTCTGGTGGACTCTCCACTCCCACTTGGCCTCCTGGACAATGTTTGGGAAACTGCTTTGTGATCTTCAAATGCCCAGCAGCCACCCAAACCCTCAGTGAGCTGCCATTTTGCATAGAAATGGCGACTTGTTTCCCCACCATAAATGGAATGTTATGTAAATGGCGGCCATAATGGAAGCCAAGCAGCGGTGGCCGGCCAAGAGGGGTTCAGCAATTGCCTTGCAATGTGGATGGAGGTGAGCCCATCCATCTCTCCCTCCTCCTCCTCTCCCCCCTCCCATGCCAGTATGCTTCTTCTGGGAAGAGGATCCTTGACTCAATGGATCTTTTATCTAATGCATCAGTATGCTTTTTCTTGTCTTCTCACCCCAAAATGGTCCAAAATGATGGGAGATGCAGCTTGACCACATCTGGAAGGCACCCGTTTCCCATTCCTGATCTGTACACACAACTGGGATCCATGCATGGAACATTTCCCAGCTGGGAAGAGAAGGCAGTGGGAAGGGTGAACAGTTGTGACCTCTTACGCATGGTGAAATGTACATACAGACCTCATCTGTCACCTTTTGCAGCATATGGGTTGCACAGTGTGCTTTCTATAGCCTGTCTCATGAGGCAGTTCAATGCCAGAGGAGTGTCCTAAATATGTGACTTAGAAGCCAGCTATCCCCAGATTCTGTGAAAGAGACTTCACTGTTCTAAAGCTTTTGTTTGCTGCAGTTCCCTGGAGCAATGGAAAGGCTTCCTGGCCTCCTGCCTTTTTACAACCTGCTACTATTTACTGCAAGGTCACCTGAAGTGGTTTGCAAAGCAACCGTGTTTCTTCTCAGCAAGGTCTTCAAAAGTGAGGCCCTTATACAAATGCTCTGGCAACAAGAGGCTTTCTGATCAAATGTACAAAGAGCAACTGGTTAGATTACTGGGCTATTTCAACTTAGCTCCTGCCCCTGATGGCCTCCTGGCTATCGAAAAAGGCTATTAAAATGACATCGCAAAACCACACCACAATTGGTAAGCCCAAGATGCTTAGATTAGTATCAAGGCAGAGGAAATGAGACAGAACTTAATTAACTTTATTAAAGAATTAATAAAGATATTAATTTCCTTTGTTCATTACCTATGAAATGACTATGAAGACTTTTGGCGGAATAATGCATAGTGTCTCTGTGTTGGAGCGATACCCCCAACACACACAGTCACATTTACTTATTTAATTTCTATATGGTCAAAAATATTAGGGAATAAAAACCATAAACAGAACAAGTGCACGCACGCACGCACACACACACAAACATTTAAAACAACTTTAAAAACTAACAATCATAAGTATGAGAGCACAAACAGTTGTCAAAACTGTTATAAACTGTTTTATTTATTTATTCATTTATTTATTTTATTAAATTTATATACTGCCCAGGCTGAAGCTCTCTAGGTGGTTTACAAAAGTTAAAAATAGAGAACATTAAAAAGTATACAGAATTTTAAATCATCAAAAATATAAAAACAACAGTATAAAACAACAGTATCCATTTAAACAACAACAGCTCTGGGGTCCATTAAAAAACAAACAAACTTAGCATATGTTGTTAAATGATGTTAAATGCCTGGGAGAAGAGAAAAGTCTTGACCTGGCACCAAAAAGGTAACAATGTTGGCACCAGGCAAGCCTCATCGGGAAGATCATTCCATAATTGGGGGGCCACCACTGAAAAGGCCCTCTCCCTTGTTGCCATCCTCCGAGCTTCCCCCGGACTGGTCACTGAGCTCTCTAGGGTCTCACACTGCTTGGCGAAAAGGGGCAGATGGCAGCAGTGATTCCACAAGTGCGTGCCCAGCACAGGTGAGTCCATCCATCTCTAGCAACCAGTGGAGGCTGGTGGCTCTGATGTCAGTGAACCACTCCAGGTTTCAATCAGAACTCTAAAGGAGTGAAAAGCGCAATAATACCTACGACGGATGAATGGCTTGTGAAGATGTTGGAATTGGAGGAGATGGCAAAACTTACAGCAATAATCAGAGAAACGTCTACATCTACTAGGCATGTGCTCCGCTCCGATTAGAAGCGCAGAAGCAGGAGCAAATTGGCCTGCTCCGCCTTGCCCAGAGGCGTAGTAGAAGCGGACCGCGGACCCCTAGAAGCAAGGTGAAGAGAAGCACTCTTTCAGGCGGACCGCTCCGATCGCCATCTTGAAACATATCGCCCATAGGATTGCATTGCGGAAAAGAATTGGGGATAACTGGGTTGTTTTTGAAGCTATCATTCTGAAAATTCTTGTGCTCAGAGAGTCGTGGAAGGGGGTCATTTTGAGACTACTCTCACCTCTCTGCGTGGGGCGGGTCGCGCGCTAGAATTTTTTAAAAAATCGGCGGGAAAAATACCTTTTTCGAAGGGCTGAGGGGCAGAGTCAACTCCCGGTCATGATCACATGATCCCAAAGTTGGAGGAGGGGATAGGCAAAACGGGTAACTTGGGATTCTGGGAAACTTCTCTTTCTTAATCTGAACGGACTTTTCCCAGTGTTTTTTAAAACAGTAGCCCCACCAAATGCACAAACACAACCTGAAATCATATACTAAGCCAATAATAAGAGAGCAAAGCTACCCACCCTAACTTTGGGGAACAACTGAAAAGATGTGGTGCAAGGGGATGAGCTCCCCTAGGGCATCCCATGTGGACGTGCCCCCACTCTCTCCTGTACTTGGAAGGCCATCAGAGCCTTCCAAAGAGAGTAACCCGGTGGAGCAATGCCTATCATGAATTGAAGTGAGCGGTCTACTTCTCTTAGTAGTGGAGCAATGCCTCTCATGAGTTGAAGTGAGCGTTTTACTCCTCAGAGCTGTTGGTGAAGAATGGCTTTCATGAGTTGAACTGGCAGCTGCTTCCCCCTCCCCTGGGCACGTCCCCCTATTGCTGGTAAAAGACAGATATAGCCTTTTTTAAAAAGTTCTTCTTGTTGTTTATTCAGCAACACTGCTGCTTTTAATTCCACCCGTCCTTTGTTTATTTATTTATTTATTCCATTTTATATGCATTACTGGCTTATCCTTGGCTCACTTCCTTTTGCCCCCAGAAATGTCTGCTGCCTGCCTGCCTGCCTTCCCTCTCTCCTCCCCTGTCCACCTCGCAGGGATGTTGTGTGTGTCTGGCTTTGACTCAGGGGAGAAGTCCTTCCTGCACTCACTTAGAGTTTTGGAAGTTCCAAATCCATTTTTCAAGTGTGGAAGAAGATTCATTTAGGTTGATCTCTACTCCCCAATTCATGTCATGTTGGGATTTCCTTTGAAATGGCCCCATTGAGATGTGTGCAGGTTTAAGCCCCGCCAAAAATCAGGGGATGATGGGACTGCCTTGAGTCTTGGCATGCGTGTATCCCTGGATAAGCTTTCATGGTGGTGAGTTTGAGGTTTCTAACGTGCAAATTGACGGAGCTATGGAAAGGGGTGTGAATGGGGTGTTGGATTTTCCTAAATTCCCCAAAAATCAGGGGATGATGGGACTGCCTTGAGTCTTGGCGTGCATATATATCCCTGGATAAGCTTTCATGGTGGTGAGTTTGAGGTTTCTAACGTGCAAATTGACGGAGCTATGGAAAGGGGTGTGAATGGGGTGCCCGATTTTCATAAATTCCCCAAAATCAGGGGATGATGGGATTGCCTTGAAACTTGGCATGGGTGTGTATACCCCCATGAGGTGTCATGGTGCCAAACTTGAGGTTTCTAACTTTCACAGAAAAAAACTTGTATACTTTTTTAGCTTAATGCAAGCCTATGGGGGGGGGGGGGGGAAACGGAGCTCCGATCCAGATCCGGAGCTCTGAGCGGAGTGGAGCGGACATAGGCAGAGCGGGGGTGGGGCGGAGCGGGCCGATCCACAAATCGTGGATCTGGAAGAGAAGCGGAGCGGGGGGGTCCGTGCACACCCCTAACATCTACGTTTTGGACTGAATAGAAACCTCTTATAGACCTTTTGCAGGATGTAGAAAACAATGATTTGTTTATCTGTGGATTCAATGAATAAGAAGAAAATTTTAAGACTGGAGAAAGTGGGGAACTTGGAATTCTGTAATTATAAAGCTTGGGAAAATATGGTTACTTATTTTTGCAGTAGAGAAAACTGGAAGTCCATCTTAATTTTGTATTCTTTGTGTGTTTTTTAGTCTTCTTTGTATTGTATGTTTGTTAGTTTGTTGTGAAAATAATAAAAAATTAAACAACAATCACAACAACAACAAAGAAATCTAAAGGAGCTATTCAAGGTGCAGAACCTTGGGAATGCAGACTTAATGAGTTCCTCCAGCATCCATTAGTACTACTTTTTATACCATATAACTATTTGGCTTCATTTTATAAAGTAAAGAACATTTTAAAGTGCATTTTTGTGTCTCATTTTTTTTTAAAAAAATCTACTGTCAGTACAATGAACCCAGAAGAGCTGGTGGTAATCTTTTCACAGGGGATTTTACATTCTTTCATTACAGGGCTAGGCAACCTAGTGCCGTTGAGATGTTTGGGACTACAACTCCCAGAATTCCTGAGCATTGGCCATGCTCACTAGGGCTCATGGGAGTTATAGTACAAAACATCTGGAGGACACCAGCTTGTCTACCCCCCAAGCAACTTAGAGTTGACCTAAATACCAGGGGTTTGCAAGATTAACCATGACAGACCAAGCACGGACGTAATGTTACAGCCAAATGTGTACCATTCCCATCTGCCCACACCTTGGGAAAGTGAAAAACAAGTGTGTGTTGTGATCAAAAGGGAGGAGTGTCAATAAAGCATCTTCTTTGTTTCATCGCTACAACATCTGGGGTTGTTTCAAAGATGTCCAGAGATTAAATACCCAGCAATCGAAGCCTGAATCCACAAGTGCAAGCCAGTATGTTGTCGAGCATTTGGACATCCGTTTCTTCTGAATATAGCAAACTGAATTATAGGCTAATTGAGTTAGGAACGTCTGTCAGCGATGCAGAAATTGTGTGGCTCCAAGATTAAACAAATAATAGCATTTTATAACTGACTTGCACGACAATGTTCTTTCAAGGCCTCTCTCTTCGAGGAAGTTCTTAGCAATAGCTTGGTCTATCAGACCTCTGTGATGCTGGCCGTTGAGAAACCAGTCTCTGCATACGGGAGCCTTGGAGAGCCTTGGGAGATGTATGTGATCATTATATTTTCTGTTGTGCTGACTGCATTTTAAGGCTATGATAGCAATGCCTGCCAGTCTTATTAAATTTACGGCTCGCTTACCATTTGTTTCATATATTTTAGGGAGGCTTACTTACTATTTATTTCATGGCAGATTGAACCCAGGCCGGTGTCCTAGAGGATAGGCAATGTGAATTCAGATGATCACTGTGGCTGTCGACTGAGGGTGAGTTGTAACTAGCAATACAAAGGACAGCAAGTTTTAAAAAAGATAAGGGGGGGGGGGGGAGAACAGCTGATCTAAACTTGGGTTGGGCAGCTTCCTTGTTGTGAGGTCCCCTATGGTTTCCAGACACTAGTCAAGGAGCTGAAGTAATCCGATCCATGATAGATAATCACAGATATTAAAGCAGTAGGGGCTTCATTCACTGGAGGCTGGTGGCTCTGAGTTTGGTGGGGCTGTGCTTCCATTCTGGGTTTCAATCAGAACCAGCCAGAACTCTAAATCAGCTAAATGAAGTGATGAACCCATTTTTGGAATAGGCTTCAGCACCTTGGCTAGCCCCTTTAGATTTCGGGCTGGTTCTGACTGATATCCAGAATGGAATCACCGCCCCATCAAAATCAATGGCACCAGCCTCCACTGGCTTCACCACTAGGGATGGGTGAATTTACCTTGTTCCCTTAGGCCTTGAGGTTCTACACCTTTATCCTAGGCGCACCCCTACCCATGGTATGAATGGAAAAGTCTAGCTATGCTTGCAGTGGAGGCTGGTGGCTCAGTTGTTGGTGGGGTGATGAATCCACTCTAGGGTTCAGTCAGAAGTCTAAAGGAACTATCGAAGGTGCTGAGTTCAGAGGGCAGGTGGAAGCAGCTGCTCTTAGAATCATAGAATCATGGAACAGCAGAGTTGGAAGGGGCCTACAAGGCCATCGAGTCCAACCCACTGCTCAATGCAGGAATCCACCCTAAAGCATCCCTGACAGATGCTTGTCCAGCTGCCTCTTGAAGGCCTCTAGTGTGGGAGAGCCCACAACCTCCCTAGGTAACTGGTTCCATTGTCGTACTGCCCTAACAGTCAGGAAGTTTTTCCTGATGTCCAGCTGGAATCTGGCTTCCTTTAACTTGAGCCCGTTATTCCGTTTCCTGCACTCTGGGAGGATCGAGAAGAGATCCTGGCCCTCCTCTGTGTGACAACCTTTTAAGTATTTGAAGAGTGCTATCATGTCTCCCCTCAATCTCCTCTTCTCCAGGCTAAACATGCCCAGTTCTTTCAGTCTCTCTTCATAGGGCTATGTTTCCAGACCCCTGATCATCCTGGTTGCCCTCCTCTGAACACGCTCCAGCTTGTCTGCGTCCTTCTTGAATTGTGGAGCCCAGAACTGGACGCAATACTCTAGATGAGGCCTAACCAGGGCCGAATAGAGAGGAACCAGTACCTCACGTGATTTGGAAGCTATACTTCTATTAATGCAGCCCAAAATAGCATTTGCCTTTCTTGCAGCCATATCGCAATGTTGGCTCACATTCAGCTTGTGATCTACAACAATTCCAAGATCCTTCTCGTTTGTCGTATTGCTGAGCCAAGTATCCCCCATCTTGTAACTGTGCATTTGGTTTCTATTTCCTAAATGTAGAACTTGGCATTTATCCCTATTAAATTTATTTATTTATTTATTTATTTATTTATTTATTACATTTTTATACTGCCCAATAGCCGAAGCTCTCTGGGCGGTTCACAAAAATTTCATTCTGTTTGTTTTCAGCCCAGCACTCCAGCGTATCAAGATCACTTTGAAGTTTGTTTCTTGTCCTGGGGAGTCACACTGACTGCTTCCATGCTGTGGCATTTACTGCAGCAGGATATTGGCCCACAGGGCTCTCTAGACCACCTCCCTCCTTATGAATCACTTTTAGAGGCGTAGGGTGGTGACAGTGGCATCAGGACTCCCACTAGTTGGCACGCAGGATCTGCCACCCTTCCTGATCTACTGCCTGAGGCAGGTGATTCATCTTTCCTCATTGGAGGGCCAGTGCCTGCCTAGAAAACAACCCCGAAGAAAGAATAAAATTCAAATGCTTGGGAAAAGTTGCACCACAGAGCCTGGGAACAAAGAGAACCTCTACAGAGAAATGAGTGCAAGAACCAAACTGGTTCATTTTGGTGACCAGAAGCAAAAATCTGATTAACAGAGCCATGGAAGGCACCAAGGACCTAGAGTCCCAGGAGAAATGCAAAAAGAGAGAGAGGATGTGAACGATAAAATGAAATGACAGCACTGGCTGATACCAGGCCTTGGGACAAATAGGAGCCACTTGAGTCTTAATGAATGTATTTATACCGATTGGAATCTGGGTCAGTCTGGAAACTCTCTTTTTTTTATCCTTGCCTTTAAAAGCGACAAAACCCAGGCTTATCCAGGTATAACCAATATGATTGCATCACAATGTTTCAGTGTATGAAAAGCCAGATTTTGTTTTGCTTTACCCAGAGGTGGGTTTGGGGACGACGACGTGTCCTAACCAAGACTAATGATGAAATTAAAAACAAATTACCTTCTGCTAGAAATGAATGGCAAATTACCTTCTGCTGGCATCCTAAAAGGGTGCTTGGCGGCCGTGGCCAGACAGATTTGTTCGAGCGGCCACAGAGCAATCCCTTTACAGTTGTGGCCACTATGTCCTTGAGCAGAGGTGGGGAAACCTCCGGCTCCTGGAGACTTTGGGTCTGTAGAGCCCCCTCCTCACCCCCTGCAACAATTCAGCTTAGGGGGCAATAGCTCCCATTCATACCAATAAGACTTTCCCCCTATGCCTAATTCCCATGTGCTGGGTGGGGGTGGCAGCCAGGGAATGGAGGGTTGGCCTAGGGACTCATCTGCTCCAATTCTCCCTATTTTCTGGAATGTGCCCCGGTAAAACATGGCCCTAATTTTTTCTTATTTGATCTTTTAGGGGAAAGATCGTGGAAGCCTTTGTCAGATCTTGGAAGTGTGCACACATACGTAACTGAGCTTGTTAGGGTTCAAACCCGCTCCTCCGGGGTCTCTAGAAATGATATCTCGGAGCGGGGGACGGCGATGCATCTCGCCCGTAGCTCAGAAACATGAAAATGCATTCATTCATGTGGATGAAAAATGCCCACGCACAGCTTCCCTTCCATCCCTGCTCAGAATACTTTTCGAAAGGCATATTTAAATGTACATTTTCATGCAGATTTATTTTCGTTTAAACACCTTTGTAGGTTGGTGTGGAGATGGAGCAGGATGGACTTATAGGTCAAATGCATGAAAGTGACACAGACCAGAAATAGGTTGTCCGTCCCTGTTGAGACCTATCCCCCCCAGAGCTGTACCAGGTGCTGCAGTTTTTGCAACAGCCCTTAGCACCTGTCTCCACAGCTCTGCTGTCTCAGACTGGCTGTGAAAGTAGGAATGAAATATTTTTTATTTCCTCTTCTTAAATGGATTTATGCATGTAGACGCATAAAAACCAGGTGGGTTTTTCTCTCCTGCATTCTGCAAAATACTAATAAATGGCACTAATGACAGAGGATATACTTATAATGAGATAATTGCATCGCAAGGCACACATAAGGGGCAGCCGAAGTCCTTCCAATTTCCCAAAGGTTAGGGATGGCTCTTGATAATCAGATGCACCACAAGCGCGTTAATTGGCTTTATTGAAAGAGCATATTGCAAGACAAATTGTATTTTCAAGGGACCAAATGAAGATGAAATTAGACATGCTAAAGACTAGTTTGGGATCACACATGACTCATGCTCCCAACTCCTTCAAAAGAGCCACTGCCCAGTTATAAATATTGCCTTCATCTTACATGGTAGGACGAAGCCAAGTAATAACTATGAAAATGGCAGCATTTTATACCATTCACAGAAATGGGAAGTGACAGATCTTGAAGCTCAGAGGCAAACAGTGGCTAATGGGCTAAAGAGCCAGAGTCCTTGGAGTGTGAGGTCAGGAGAGCCACACGCTCTCTGGCAACTCCTCACAGCCTTTTGATTGGGCCAAGAGATGAATGAGCAAAAGGGAGTTTAGTTTGCTTTCTTCTCAAATAACACACCACCACCTCCACCACCCTCAAGGTTCCCTAGTCCTATACCCAGTAAAGGATGGTGGATGCCATTTCATGGGGCTGTGAATCCATTCCGGGTTTCAGTCAGAACCAGCCAGAACTCTAAAGGAGCAATCTAAGATGCGAAACCTAGTTTGGGGATAGGACTCAGCACTTTGGAGAGCTCCTTTAGAGTTCTGTCTGGTTCTGATGGAAATCTGGAATGGATTCAACGGAATGGAGCCACCAGTCCCCACCACTCTGGGGAACCCTGGAGGATTCGGAACCACTGCTTCAGATGCTTCTTCCAGTCTTGAAGAGATATCATCACTTATAACTAGTGTTGTGCCAGAAATTTCTCCCACATATTTTTCGACCATTCTCATTTATTTATTTATTTATTTATTTATTTATTACATTTCTATACTGCCCAATAGCTGGAGCTCTCTGGGTGGTTCACAAAAATTAAAAACATTCAACGTATAAAACAGCACTATAAAACCATAATATAAAATATAATATAAAAGCTCAACCAGATAAAAACAGCAGCAATGCAAAATTACAAATTTAAAACACCAAGTTAAAATTTATTTATAGACTGTTAAAATGCTGGGAGAATAAAAAGGTCTTCACCTGGCATCTAAAAGCATGTAATGTAGGTGCCAAGCGAACCTCCTTAGGGAGCTCATTCCACAGCCGGGGTGCCACAGTAGAGAAGGCCCTCCTTCTGGTAGCCACCTGCCTCACTTCCTTTGGCAGGGGCTCGCGGAGAAGGACCCCTGAGGATGACCTTAGGGTCCATTCAATTTGATGGAAAAGAAATTACAATTTGATAGAGAATTTTTTTGGGGAGAAGTTCTCATGGGTCGGGTTCAGGGGTCTTGTGTTTACCTTACTCATGAGGTGGCCAAGAAGTGTGGGCAAGTGTCCTGTCTTACAATTATATCTCTCGCATCCTCTAGCCTCCTCAGCTTCCTGCACTTTAATGGTGGAGAGATGGTGGAACCCTCGGTAGCACGCTGTGACAAATTTGCACGGCACTATGAAGATAAAGTCGCTCAGATTCGTCATGAATTGGACATCACACTTAATGCAGCTCCACTAGTAGAGGTGTTCAGAGCGCCGTCCGGTTCAGTTTTATTGGATGAGTTTCAGTTAGTGAGGCCCGAGGATGTGGACAAGGTGCTTGGCCAAGTCCGGTCGACCACCTGTGTGCTTGACCCTTGCCCCTCGTGGCTCATTACATCAAATAAGGAGGGGATCGCCGGCTGGGTCCAGGAGGTTGTAAATGCCTCCTTGAGAGAGGGAGTGGTGCCGGCCTCTTTAAAAGAGGCGGTAATTAGACCACTCCTGAAGAAGCCTAATCTGGACCCGGAAGATGTTAACAACTACAGGCCGGTGGCTAATATCCCTTTCCTGGGCAAGGTGCTTGAGCGGGTGGTTGCAGGACAACTCCAGGCACTCTTGAATGAAACGGATTATCTAGATCCATTTCAATCGGGCTTCAGGCCTGGTTTTGGAACAGAAACTGCCTTGGTCACCCTGTGGGATGACCTCTGTCGGGAGAGAGACAGGGGGAGTGCGACCCTGTTGGTTCTCCTGGACCTCTCAGCGGCCTTCGATACCATCGACCATGGTATCCTTCTGGATAGGTTGTCTGAGCTGGGAGTTGGAGGTACTGCGTTGCAGTGGTTCCGCTCCTACTTGGATGGCCGATTCCAGAAGGTGGTGCTGGGGGATTATTGCTCTGTGCCGTGGCACCTAAGCCATGGGGTTCCACAGGGCTCTATCTTATCCCCTATGCTGTTTAACATATACATGAAGCCGCTGGGGGAGGTTATCCGGAGATGTGGACTGAGGTGTCATCAATATGCGGATGATACCCAGCTCTACCTTTCCTTTTCATCAAACCCAGGTGAGGCAGTGGCTGTTCTGAACCAGTGCCTGGGCACGGTAATGGACTGGATGAGGGCTAATAAACTGAAACTCAATCCAGACAAGACGGAGGTACTGTTAGCGGGTGGTTCTTCTGTCCGGCGAGGTGATGTTTGCCCTGTCCTGGACGGGGTTGCACTCCCCCTAAAGGATCGGGTCCGTAGTTTGGGGGTGCTCTTCGATCCAGAACTGTCACTTGAGGCACAGGTGAACTCAGTGGCAAAGAGCACCTTTTATCAGCTCAGGCTGATATACCAGCTGCGCCCTTATCTGGACAGAGATAGCTTAGCTACAGTTATCCATGCTCTGATAACCTCTCGTTTGGATTACTGCAATGCGTTATACGTGGGGCTGCCTTTGAAAACGGTCCGGAAACTTCAACTGGTGCAAAACAGGGCAGCAAGGTTATTAACAGGGACTGGCCGGCGAGATCACATTACGCCAGTCCTTTTACAACTTCATTGGCTGCCAGTCCAGGTCCGGGCCCAATTCAAAGTGCTGGTATTGACATTTAAAGCCCTAAACGGTTTGGGGCCAGGTTATCTGAAGGAACGCCTCCTCCCATATGTACCTACCCGGACCTTAAGATCATCTACAGGGGGCCTTCTCCGTGAGCCCCTGCCAAAGGAAGTGAGGCAGGTGGCTACTAGGAGGAGGGCTTTCTCCGCTGTGGCACCCCGGTTGTGGAACGAGCTCCCCAGAGAGGTCCGCTTGGCGCCTACACTATACTGCTTTCGTCGCCAGCTGAAGACCTTTTTATTCACTCAGTATTTTAACACTTAATTTTAACTTAAATTTAAATTTTACTGTTTTAACTCTGTATTTTAATCCTATATCAACTTTGCTGTGTGGTTTTATCCTGGTTGCGCTTTTTATACTGTATTTCGTAATTGTGTTTTAAACTGTTGGGTGTTTTACTGTGGTTTTAATTTTTGTGAACCGCCCAGAGAGCTTCGGCTATTGGGCGGTATAAAAATGTAATAAATAAATAAATAAATAAATAAATAATGAAAGCCCAGGGAAAGGCATCATGAGGGGATTCCTCCCATAGGGCTTTTTCATGTCAGGAAGCACAGAGGAATGGGGAGATGTATAATAGAAAGGTCACACACATACACAGCACCTTTGGCCAGCTTGCATTGATTAGGTATGCTCAGAAATTTAAAACAAATGACAAAATGCCCTGAGAATGAGGCAGAAAAAAATTCTTTCCTTGGGGAAGAAAATTTTGCCTTAGCACTAGTTTCACCTGTTCACTGGAGCTAGACACAACACTGCCCTCCTCAGCCATCATTGACCCCATTCAGAAGACACCTTAAACCATGGCTTTAACCACAGTGCTTAAGCCAGAAAGCCAGGCTGTGTTCAGAAGACACCTTAAACCACGGCTTTAACCATGGTGAACAAAGCAAAAAGCCTTATTCAATGTGGTTAAAGCTGTGGTTTAACCTGTCTTCTGAACACGGCCTGGCTTCCTGGCTTAACCACCAATGGTTAAAGCCATGGTTTAAGGTGTCTTCTGAATGGGCCCAGTGTGGAGAATGCAAAATTGGGGCTAGGCTACCAACACAGCTGATGATGTTGCAAGCTGCAGTGCACAACAAGCAAGCAAGCAAGCAAACGAACACCTTAGAAGAAATGAAAGAAGCTGTGCTACAACTCTTGCCAGTGGTGAGCCCTACCTGTGAGAAACCATTGGAGAAAGTCTCCTCTACCTGGAGAAATTCAGAGAAATTGTTCACCCCATTTCTCTGCCGACAAACAGGGTGGAGAATTTTGAGAGGGTGTTCATGCACAGCTCTACTTATAACTGATGCTCTTCCTGGGTTGCCAAATAACTCACAAGTCAATATTTACCATTTGATCTGAAGAGGTCTGTTTGGAATCTTCCTCCGCTAAAGCTTTATCCTCCCATGTTTCCATCTGCTTACCCTCCAACCCACGGAGGTATTTTCTCCTCTTTGGACACACACACATTTCACCAGTCGCCCACACTTCTGTTCGCTGCACCATGCGCTGATAGCCGGTTCATCTGGAAAGGAGAGGAAAATGGGAAATTGCAAATGAAGATGAACAACACGAGGGCTTTTGGGGGTGGGGGAGTTCATGGGAGATAGTGCACAAAGCAGGAATATGGAAGGGATGCTGCAGCAGCATGTGCTAAGGGCTGATGCTCAGTATGGCGCTTGAAGTGTAACTGTCCCACGGCCTGTGCTATACCAACCCACTGCAAATCCCTATCTATGGCCTTAGCTAGACCTAAGGTTTATCCCGGGATCGTCCCAGGGTCATCCCTGTTCATGTAAATGACACACAGGGGATCCCAGGAGCAGGCAGGGACAATCCCGGGACGATTCCGGGGTAAACCTTAGGTCTAGCTAAGGCCTAGAATGGTATACCAAACACATGATGCTGCATTACACTGAATCATACAATCTCTAGGGCCATGTTGGACAAGGGTAGACAGAAGATAGATCTGGATTTAGTGGTAGATCTCTAGGTGAACTGCAAGGATTTTTCACTCCTAGTCACTTGCCCTCAATTATCTTGTTGATATGAAGAAAGCTTGGGGGAACCAGGAGTATGTGGAGAACAGGGTTGTGTATTACACTCTGCCCTGTTTCTCAAAACACTTCCTTTGCCCAAAATGCTTGGGTCCCACGTGTGTAGCTTTTGCATCTGGTTCTGCTTCTCAGGAATCTAGCAATTAAACCAAGTAGGTCCTACAAGCTGGAAGGTTGTCCACCCTAGTTCTGCTCTGACTGGGAGTGGATCTCTGAGGTCACAGGTCCTTTCCTTGCCCTAAGATCCTCCCCTACCATCTTTTTCTGGACATATTTATTTATTTATTTATTACATTTGTATCCCACTTTTCTTCCATTGAAAAGTGGGATACAAATATGGTTCCCAGGTGATTTCCCTTTTAAGCACTGGCCAGATGCAAACCTGCTTAGCTTTAACACTATAAAACAGCTGAGCTTTGCCTTCCAGAAGGCAGCTGCAAGCCTGGCCCAGGTGGTTCCTTCTTGCTCCTTCTCTGAAACCGGAGGAGAGAATGACGACAAAGGTGACAGTGCAGGCATCCCAGCTTCGGCAAGGGATGTTAACCCTTGCTGTGCCTTGTCAAGGCTGCCTTGTCTGGGCGAGCCCTCTTGGTAAAGACGGCTCTGCCAGCAACCGGGGTGGCAAGCTCCTTGTTGGGGGGTGTTGCCTCCCACCCCTGGTGTTGCCAATGGCTATGGCTAGTAGGATGCAATCTTATACATGCCTACCCAGAAGTAACTCCCAATGAGTTCAATGGAGCTTTCTACATGGGTATAGGATTGCAGCCTGAGAATGTTTTCAAGATGGGAAATGAAAAGCCAGAGTTTTCTCAGAGGCTTAGCGAGGGCAGCAGGTCAGATGGACCAGTACTATTGCGGCTTCTTATTGGTGTTATGTCTGCAGCATAACACAGCCAGTACGTTCAGCCACTGATTAGAGTTGAGCATTTCACTATAGCTGAGTCTAACCTACTTTATAATGTCTACACTCTTGACATTTTGTGTCTACAGCTCTCTTGATGCACCAAATGTTCCAAATGAAAACGATCTACAAAACTGATCCCAAACCATCTGTGTTCTTTAAACTAAGTTTTTCAGAGGCTGGCAGTAGAAAATCTCCCCAACCAACCCCCTTTTAGGGATGATCCTTTTAATCCAATTTCTGTGAAGCCGACATATTTACCGAGTGATAAATGCCAAAAGATTATTTACTGAGTGGCTACTTTTGCCAATTTAGCTAAGCGTGTTGGACTGCAAAAATAGCAATCAGTCTGGTTATGCTTCACGTGCCCCCTTTTTTTTTTTAAAAAAAAAATATATGCTATACATGTGAGGTTATTATTAAGTCTTAATCTCAATTTTATTCTGCATGCTTGAATTCACTTCTGCGCATATTTTGTGGAAAGGAGGACATCTTTGTGTATGTTCATGCTCTGTTTTGGATTTTTATGGCAGTTTGATGGTGAAAGATGACAAAGAAATTGGATTTTTTATCAAGATGCAGCGCGCACACACACACACACACACACACACACACACACACATCAAGAAAACCTAGAGCTTCTTCAGATGAGCATTTTATCTCACGCTCGTGACTGGTCACTCATGGATCTTCGCGGGCCATTTTGGCGATGCAGTGATCCTCCTCTGTGCCTCCCATTTCTTCTGACGTTTTTTGCGCTACAAAATAAGGCTTGGAAAAATGGTTTCTTCTTGGCTCCTGTTGGGTGCAGGAGAAGCTGCACTATAAAAATGTCCATGGCATGGGCCATGTGGTCCCTACTTGCTTCCTCTTTGTGTGAAGAAAGAGGTAGCTGCTCGTCCCTATTGTGGGACAGAATCAGGAGGCAAAGTGACGGAAGGAAAAGGAATTTCCCCCTGCTTGAAAATGCTCATAGGTGAAATGAGGTACCCCATTACGCTCTCCTATGTCCTGAAGATCAGGCTGTTATACTGAAACCAATAACAACAAGGACAGCTTTCTGGGGATGTAGTTAATAGCTTTATAGACAAATTGGATATTCCCATCAGTGCTGTCTCCAAGTTTCGGGGGCCCTCGGTCAGACACTCTCAGGACAGAACTACACCAAGCGGGATATTGCACTATGAAAGTGGTAGGGATGTGCTCCGCTTCTAATCGGACCGGCGAATTAGAAGCGGAGCGGGGTGCTTTGCCTTCCCTTAAGGCGGAGGCGAAGAGGATTGGGGGGCCAGCGGAGCGTGGCGAAGAGGATCGAGGTGAAGGCGGATCCTTCGCCTCGATCCGGAGCTCCGCCGGAAAGGTAAGTGGGGTTTACCGGGCCCTGCCGCTGTTGCTGTCGCCCATGCGGTGACAGCGGCAGGGCCCGGTAAACCCCCCCTCCTCTCCCTTACCTGCCTCCGTCCGCGGTCCCTCGGCTTCTTCAATTGAGCCCGCGGTTCAACCAGGAAGTCTAGGCCGCACTTGCGGCCCAGACTTCCTGGCTGAACCGCAGGCTCAATTGAAGATGCCGACAGACCGCGGACGGAGGCAGGTAAGGCCCCCCTCCCCCTTGGTCCCTTACTGGGCTCTGCTGCCGTCGCCGCATGGGCGGCGACGGTGGCAGCGCCCGGTAACCCCCCCGCCCTCCTCTCCCGGCCTTACCTGGCACCACTCCCCTCCACTGCGGAGCTCCGATTCGGAGCCGGAGCTCTGCGGCGAAGAGGAGCGGAGTATGGGCGGAGCGGCGTGGAGCGGAGCGGGCTGATCCGAAATTTTCGGATCGGCCCATGGGGCGGAGCGGTGGGTCCGTGCACACCCCTAGAAAGTGGTATATAAGAGGCAGGAGCCACACCAAGCAGTTAAAGCTGCAGAAGCCCTGCCCTCTTTTGTATCTGACCACTCTAGTATAGCTCCTGCAGCTTCAACTGTTGTGATGAAGAGATGCTGCATGCATAGAAATGACACCTCTATATATCTTCTCTATATAACTGTTAAAGATACAGGACCCCTGTCCTCCTTTTCATATGGTCACCTATCTGACTTTGGCCAAGCTTGGACGCAGACCGCAGGGGTTTAGGGACAACTTGTGGTCCAGTTTCAGTGCACGCTAACCAGGATCCAAAGGCACAGAGGCAGATGATGTGGTCAAAGATGGGCCTGGCTTGAGTAGGGTGACCATATGAAAAGGAGGACAGGGCTCCTGTATCTTTAACAGTTGCATAGAAAAGGGAATTTCAGCAGGTGTCATTTGTATATTTGTAAATGACACCTGCCGAAATTCCCTTTTCAATACAACTGTTAAAAATACAGGAGCCCTGCCCTCCTTTTCATATGGTCACCCTAGGCTTGAGGTTTTATGGCAGGCAGAAGAGAGGGGCGAGGAAGAGAGGGGCTAGCTATGTTGCAGTTTCTGTTCAGTGGGTGGTCATTTATCTTCTTTTAGCATCCTCTGTTTGAAAGTATTTCAGAGACCAGTCCTCTCTTTTGGGGCATCCTTGATTTCAGGAGGGAGCAATCTGTGGCCCTTCAGATGTTTTGGCCTACAACTCCCAGAAGTTCTCACTATTGGCTATGCTGGCTAGGGCACATGGGAGTTGTAGGCCAAAACTTTTGGAGGATAACAAATTGCTCACCTGTGACTTATTTGAAGGGCTGCCTGGTTCAAGCGCAGTTTAAAGACAAAGACTTATGAGAAGGCAGAGCAGAGCAATGCCTTGATGTTGCCCATCACCAGTGAGGACCTGAACAGCAGACTGACTAGGTTATCTGGTTGCAGTCTTCCACATGATGGTGAGATGAACTTTATTTCTATTAAAATCATGATTGTGATTTCTAAATCAGCATATGCAAATGTAGTCTGTCCCATTCTTTCTCTTTCAGTGATGTGTCCACCCTTTCTGTTAGTAACAAGATACTCAGATTGTGGTTCTGACTTGAATGCTAGGCCTAGATTGTCCTGTAGGGGGTGAGGCTGGTAGTGAAGCCCCAGAGGGCACCCAAAGAGTCTACCTGAGCTAATAAAGCACTGGAAATAGGCTGCTGTAGGCCTTGGTTTGAGGTTCCCCCCAGCACCTTACAGAATATGGCGGTCACTTATGAAACACCCCCAAAAGAGAGAAAATGCATCACCAAAAGATAAAACAGAAGAGTTCATGGTTTTGCATAAAATCTGCATATGTGTATGAATAGATGCAAATTTAGAAATAATTATTCTAATTTAAATAGAAATACAGTAATCCCTCCATTGACTGTGACCAGCTTACCTGTGTACCTGCTTGTTCAGTCTTCTGTCCAGGAGCTTATAGTTTATCTCTAAACTGGAACTGGACTGGACAGGCCTTCAAATAGAGGATGGTCCCCTGTCAGCCCTTCAAATAGAGGATGGTCCCCTGTCAGCCCTTCAAATAGAGGACGGTCATCTATCAGCCCTTCAAATAGAGGACAGTCCTCTGTCAGCCCTTTAAATACAGGATTGCTCTCCATAAAAGAGGACACATGGCCAGCCTAAGAAACCTAAAGCTATATTCAGAATTCCACAGCTACAACTGAGGGCATGCCTACACTAGCCATTTATCCCGGGATCATCCCTGTGTATCCAAATGACACACAGGGGATCCAGGAAGCAGGCAGGGACGATCCCTCCATTTGCCTGGGATAATCCTTAGGTGTAGAAAGGGCCTAGGTCATGTTAATCCCCAAATATGAAAACTGCAGCTATTTATCACATCCCTGTTCACAATCTGAGCAGGTAGAAGCATTCCAAGGGGACATTTGGGCACATGTGGGTACTTCATATTCCTCAACTTCATATTCCTCAATAGCAAATGCTATTTTGGGCTGCATTAATAGAAGTATAGCTTCCAAATCATGTGAAGTACTGGTTCCTCTCTATTCGGCCCTGGTTAGGCCTCATCTAGAGTATTGCATCCAGTTCTGGGCTCCACAATTCAAGAAGGACGCAGACAAGCTGGAGCGTGTTCAGAGGAGTGCAACCAGGATGATCAGGGGTCTGCAAACAAAGTATGAAGAGAGACTGAAAGAACTGGGCATGTTTAGCCTGGAGAAGAGAAGATTGAGGGGAGACATGATAGCACTCTTCAAATACTTGAAAGGTTGACACACAGAGGAGGGCCAGGATCTCTTCTCAATCCTCCCAGAATGCAGGACACAGAATAACGGGCTCAAGTTAAAAGAAGCCAGATTCCAGCTGGACATCAGGAAAAACGTCCTGACTGTTAGAGCAGTACGACAATGGAACCAGTTACCTAGGGAGGTTGTGGGCTCTCCCACACTAGAGGCCTTCAAGAGGCAGCTGGACAACCATCTGTCAGGGATGCTTTAGGGTGGATTCCTGCATTGAGCAGGCAGTTGGACTCAATGGCCTTGTAAGCCCCTTCCAACTCTGCTATTCTATGATTCTATGAACTTCTCCATCAGAATTTTCAGACCCCTGGGATGTGCAGTGGATAATAAAGTGCAACCTGGCTTTCTGGGGATGGAGGGCTGAATGTATTCGCCAGTCCTCTCAGTGATGTTGCTTCCCCGCAAATGGAGATGTGCTCTGTGTGCGGCAACATCTCCGGCACTGTCAACATGCCTACTGTGATTTGTAACATTTAGCACCTGACCTTGCAAGTGAACATCGAAAATGCCTACCTTCAACGTGGCTTGCAGATGGAGGAGGAAGGGCAACAGCAGAAGAGTGGGCGAGGTGGTGTTGGGGTGGGGAGGAGAAGGCCTTGCTAAATAAGATCTTCCGCTTCATTGCAGTTCAGTGGATTGGCTTAGGGGCAGACCGCACCCGACCTTATTCTCCTTGAATGCCAGCTTTTCCTTTCACAAAGAGCCGGCACAAGGGGAGGCACAAGCTGGATTTAGAGGGTAGGGTGTGAGCAAGAAGGGGGCTTTCATTTCCACACTGGAATTCTGTGGAAGAAAAACCTTGTCCTCAAGGGCAAACTGCATGAACTATGTCATGTATCAGTGGAGGCTGGTGGCTCTGTTATTGGTGGGGCCATGAATCCATTTTGGGTGTCAGTCAGGAAGTTCTGAAGCAATTTTTGGGATAGGATTTGTGAATCAGGGTTGCAAAGGTGAAAAGGAGGAGCAACTCCAGGGGGATGTTTCCAGTGGGCCCTCCCTGGGTTGCAGGCTCTTGACAGGTGCTCAACCATGCCTACCTTTGATGCCATCTCTCATGTAGAGCAAGAGTGGGTAACCTTTTTGCTCCCACACAGAAATGGGCGGTGGATCAGGGAACATATGCACACATGAACAGGCACATGCTCACATTGGAACGCATGTGCGCAGACCGCAGTCTGAAACAGGGGTGGTGACAGAGGGAAGATCTCTCCCCCATCTTCCTAAGATGGCATCCCTGCTCCTTTCCCCATCAACAGCCAGGCGACCTGTCAAAGATCCTCCTTTGAAAGGAAGACCATTTTTCTTTCTCCTCCTCTCCCTGCTGCCGAAATGTGGCACGTTTGACATCACAATGAAAAGTGATTGTGATTTCTCCAGACTTGCAAGCTGATTATAAGAAGGCACTGTTTCTATTTATTCCCCGGCAATCAGCCCTGATGGGAATGGATGGAAGGGTATTTCACTTTGATTACATTTTGGTTAACAAATGCTCCCTTGTTTATCAGGTAGGCCTTTAAAACAAATCTGGTTCCATGCTATATTTTTCTTTCTCCTCTTCACAGTAATATGCATTTTTTTGCATTGATTGCAGCCCTAGGGATGCCCCCACTTTGAACTTGTATTGGCGTCTCTTACACATGACTGCAGCATGGTCCATCCATCCCTTGAGATAAACAATTGCTTACATTCCTTTTCAGGGCATCAGACATCTCCCTCTTTGGTTTCCCTCAGCCTTTGGAGAGGCAGATTCCTTGGCATCGCATGATTGGAAAGCCAAAAGGCCTGGCTCAATGTGGGGCCAAAATCGATGTGAATGCAATGAACTCATCCACATGGGCACGTTTTCAGTCTCTAAGTGCCAAGCTAGGTGCAGTGTTAATTGTGAGAATGGAATTAAGATGCACACTTATTTGCTATGTGAATAGTAGCCTCAGGGAAGCCTGATCAGCCTTGGGTCTGTGGGGGAATTTACCTCTTTTTCCCCCTGTCACAAACATGGACAGGGACAGCTGCCTTATATTGAGTCAAACCATTGGTCTGTCTTGCCCAGTATTGGTGACACTGACTAGAAGCGTCTCTCCAAGGTTTCCGGCAGGAGTTTTGCCAGCCCTGCCTGGAGATACTGAGAAATGAACCCAGGGCCTTCTGCACACAAAGCAGGTGCTCCACCGCTGAGCCACATCCCCTCCCATAAATTGCCTGACCAAAATTGCCTCCCTAGAACTGTGATTTGCATTTCAAGGGTGCCAAATGCAGATTTCCCCCTTGAAATGCAACTTCAGAGAGGCCATTTCTCAACAGCAGAGAAATGACAAGAAGAGAAAGAGAGAAACGTTCGTTCCCCACTGCCCACAGTTCCAAGGCTGCTACATAACAGTCACTACGCAACAAAGAATGTGCAGGTGAATTGCATTCACACCATTCGCATCTAGTTTGAGAGCCAGTGTGGTGCAGTGGTTAGAATGTTGGACTGGGACTTGGGAGATCCAGGTTCACATGGGCCAGTCACTGTCTCTCAACTTAACCTATCTCACAAAGCTGTTCTGAGGCTAAATTAGAGAGGAGGCAGGCAATGTAGGTCGCTGTAGGTTCCATACAAGAGGGGGGAAGTGGGATATAAAAGTAGAATCATAGAATCATAGAATAGCAGAGTTGGAAGGGGCCTACAAGGCCATTGAGTCCAACTCCCTGCTCAATGCAGGAATCCACCCTACAGCATCCCTGACAGATGGTTGTCCAGCTGCCTCTTGAAGGCCTCTAGCGTGGGAGAGATCACAACCTCCCTAGGTAACTGATTCCATTGTTGTACTGCTCTAACAGTCAGGAAGTTTTTCCTGATGTCCAGTCGGAATCTGGCTTCCTTTAACTTGAGCCCATTATTCCGTGTCCTGCACTCTGGGAGGATCAAGAAGAGATCCTGGCCCTCCTCTGTGTGTCAACCTTTCAAGTATTTGAAGAGTGCTATCATGTCTCCCCTCACTTTTCTCTTCTCCAGGCTAAAGATGCCCAGTAGTTTCAGTCTGTCTTCACAGGGCTTTGTAATCAATCAATCAATCAATCAATCAATCAATCAATCAATCAAATGAAAATATGTGTTTGCATGTGAGACTGAAAATCTCAGATAGACCAAACATCAGTGGAATCAGTTCCAAACATCCAGCTGTTCAATGAATACAAGTATATCTCCACCTAGGGTGACTATATGAAAAGGAGGACAGGGCTCCTGTATCTTTAACAGTTGTATAGACAAGGGAATTTCAGCAGGTGTCATTTGTATATATGGAGAACCTGGTGAAATTCCTTCTTCATCATCACCACAGCTAAAGCTTCAGGAGCTATACTAGAGTGACAGGATTTAAAAGAAGACAGGGCACCTGCAGCTTTAACTGTTGTGATGAAGAGGAAATTTCACCAGGTACAAATGACTCCTGCAGAAATTCCTTTTTCAATACAACTGTTAAAGACACAGGAGCCCTGTCCTCCTTTCCATATGGTCACCCTATCTCCACCACATTTCGATTATTCTTTATTTTTGGATGTAGAAGCTGGTTTCAGACAGGTTCATTGTGATAAGGGTGCTTGAGTTATATGGGCAGCTTACACATCAAGCCCTAAGGACAAGCAAAAGTAATCTGTAGATTTGCCAAATCTGAAAAAAAAAGGAAATCCACAATGCCACATGGTAATAAGATTGGAGAACAGATCAGGGCTCTTTTTTCTTTTTAAAAATTGGAAAGCCAATTCATGACGTTCTCGAAGCAGATGTGGAAATCGCATAACATGGGCACCATCAAGGATGGCTTTATTTTCTGTGCAGGTTTAATGACCCCATCTCTGCTGTTGGTATAAAGGGTCCAAGCCGTAGCCTTTGCAAAAGGGAAGGTGCCAAAATGACTGAAGGACAAAGACAAGGCATAGAAAGATGGTGAAGGAGAGAGAGGGACCATTTCTACACCAGCCCAAAAATGTGGGCTGGGTCACGTCTGAGTCCCTGTGAATCCAAATGATGCACAGGAACTCCCGGGAGGAAGGAGGGATGAGAACAGGTTTTCCCAGGGATAATCGCCAGTTGTCTTCCACCATCCACCACCCCTGGATTGGCACTGGAGTGATTGCAGACAGCAGAAGAGCCATACTGATGTCACTTCAATTGAAGAAGTCAGGGTAAGTCCCTGACTTTTTCAATCCATGGCTTCTCAGGAAAGCCCCATGGTGGCTGCGAAGCAGCGCCTGCATCACCTAACTGACGCAGCGCAGATCCACAAACACCGCAGGGCTTTCCCGCATAGAGCCAGCTCCCTGGACGTCTTATCAATGAACATTCTACAAGTTGTATTGGTGGAGATTTCACGGGGCTATTTGCTGTGAATACGTCTAGTTTTATGAGTTTTCCCTTTGTTGAAGCTTCTCATAACCTTTCACAATACGAGATCCAACAGGGATGTCTGGTCTGCATGCGCAACAGAATGTTGATTTTAAATAGTTCAGGTTTCCCTTCCTTTTGCTGATGCTACACTGCATATAGATGAAGCAGGGAAGTGTCTGCCTGGTGATAATGAATGAAACTTCTTTACGGCTTCCCCTACCGTGGCATTTGTTCAAAGGAGGACTTCAAAAGAACTCTGAGTGTAAAGCATTTTATGTTGATCCAAGCAGAAACAAACAGATGGCCAAGTCATGGAAACAAACCTGAACACTACAGTGACATTTTGGGCACAGCTGAGTCACTAAGTCCCACTGAAGCTCAGAAGAGTGGAATTTGCAAATCCTGTTGGAGCGAAGTCACTTTGTATGGTTTACTGGAAGAAGCTGGGGACTTTGTGGAGAGCGTCTTGGGTGGGTGAGCAACAACTGACTGCATCCATGCAGTATGACGAGCCAATGCATTTGTACTCACAAGCCCCGCCATGTTTACTGTGCACAAGTTTTCTGCCTTAGATTGTCTACAGATTACAGAATGGAAGACAATTTGCCCTTGGAAAATTCTCTGCAGACTTGATGTTGAATATTATCCAAACACACACATATTCTCCATGTTGTATCAGTGGCTGTTTCTACACCAGCCTGAAAATCCGGGCTGGTCACAGTTGAGTTGAATATTTAAGAGCAAGTTTTGGCTCTAGCAGATTCTCCCTTCTTCTTCTAAGGAATGCCGGGCTGCCGCCTCATTTTTTATTTGTAAACGCACTGACAAAGCAGGAGGCCAAGCAGCTGCGGCTTCCTTCGCCCGTTCCTCCACCTCTTTCTTTCCTTTCATCCACCTCCTTCCCCTACCTGCAGTGCGGTGCAGCCTTCACTGCTAGAGCAGGTGGGTAGATAAAAGTGCCAGGGGAAGCAGGTGGGGGAAGCGAGGGACGCTTTTGTCTCCTGTTTGTTTGGGATTACCAACAGCACAAAGGCTTGGGATTCCACCCGGCAGCCCTTTTCTATTTCAGAACTGCAGCCAAGCTGGTGTGTTAGAAGCAATCCGTGAAATGCAGCCCCCTCTCCCCCCCCCCCCCCCGCCATCATCCACATGCTGCAGTTTCTTGACAAGGCCAACGTGAGCTTTGCCCCGCTGTGCCTCCTCAGTCTTCAGGTAGGGCTGTGGCTCAGGGCTAAAGCATCTGTTTCGCATACAGAACGCCGCAGGTTCGATTCCTGGCATCTCCAGGTAGGGCTAGGAAAGAGTCCTGCTGGAAACTCAGGAGAGCTGCTGCCAGTCAGTGCCATACTGACTGGGGTAGATGGACCAAGGCTCTGACTCAGGATAAAGCCGCTTCCCATGTTCCTATGTGCTTCCGGTTTCTTTTGCACCCTGGATTTGAGGCTGTCCAAAGGTCCATCTAGTCCAGCAGTCCTTTCATCAGTGGCCGGACAAACGCTCTGGGATGATTACAAAGAAAGGCAAACCTTCCCCCCGCCCCACCCCCTGCACTGTTTGGTAGGGTGGCCATTTACGCATCGGCAAAAGAGAGGACAGAAGAGGACACCGATTTGCATTCAAACATGTGTATGCTAAATGATACGCAGAAATGCACATTTAAGAATAATGGCTAAAATTTCAATAGGAAATGCAGTCCATCTCACCACAGTGGGGAAAGCTGTGAGCAGGTTACCCGTGTGCCCTGACCATTCAGTCTGCTGTCCAGGTGCTAAGGGTTGATGGTTCTTTATCTTTAGATGGGAATGGAACAGGACAGCTCTTCAAATAGAGGAGAAACGGTCCTCTGGCAGCCCTGTGTATAGAGGATTGCTGCCCTCTGACAAAGAGGCCACCTGGCCACCCTAGGTTTGCCCCATATCTGCTATTTGAATATAGTGTCTTTCTGAATATGGGGATTCCATGTAGCTACTGTGATTGACGGTTGTCAGTAGACGCCTTCCCATGAATTTTTCTAATCTCTTTTTAAAGACATCAAACCTAATGGCCATTATTCAGCACATCTTCTGGCTGTGAATTCCATCCCTCTGCATTCCTGCAGCACCATCTTGATTTTTTTGCAGCATCGTCTCACTGAGCTTGGCGCCCATGTGAGATTCTCCTCCTATTTCTTTCCTTCCTTCCAGCCTGCTCCTTCCCAGCCTCCCAGCACAACGCCATGTATATACTGCTGGATGGTGGTATGTGAGGTTTGGGTAGGTGGCCGTGTCCAATGTTACAGAGGACAGTCCTCTTTTTTGAAGGGATGTCCAGTCAAAGTCCTATTTAAAGAACCATTTGAAAAGTCAAGCTATTATGGGGGATTTTAAATTATGCTGGGTGGGGGGCAGTTACTATATTAATTTGAGCACATAAATTTTTGCCTCTACTTGAAGGTGTCATTTTTATTAGTAGTACCCCAAGATCCACCAATGAATACCTGGTGCAGAAGGACATCTGCTTAGAATTAAAGAATTCTGGGCCCAGGAATTGGTTTCATGTACCAGAACGGAATGGAGTTCATAGTCCTTCTTCTGCACAAAAATCCACTCCAGGTTACCCCCAAGCTTTTAACAGCAATATAATTTAGGGTAAGCATTTTTTTCCTTTTTGGTGATGCATAAGTGGCCATCCTAGGCATAGGAGGGTTTCACGTAATTGGGAATGGCTGCTTTACTGCAGCAACCGTAGTGGGGGAAGTCAGTGGGTTGTGCACAGAACCACGGGGGAAGAAGACTCATGCTGGTAAACCTTGAAGCAGTCATTGGAAAGCTCCCTCTCATTAGGCCAGAGTATGCCCAACCTACTGAAATACAGACAAAATCATTTTTTAAACCATTGCAGGGTAACAAAAATCCCAGTCATCCTATTTCTGGACAGGTGTCTTCAGGCTGGGTGGAAGACCATTAACTGGAGCACTCTATTATTTATGTACCAAATTTTCTTGTTTCAGACTTCTGATTAAATATGTATACGATATCTATATGTTCGTTCCTCAAATTAATACTTGTTCCTCTCCCTTTCAGTATCTGGACTATGTTAAAGTGTGTGTGTGTGTGAGTGTGTAAGGCTCATTTCATCCTCCCTGCTCAAGGCTTCCACACTTCTGTATTTAAAGGGGAAAGAAACAAAAACCCGTGCAGACACAGCACAGTTTTATACATTTCTGCTCAGAAGCTAGTCCTATTGATTTCAATGGGACTTAGGCCTAGGTAATCGGCAACTAGCTAATATCACACTGCTACCCACCCCACCCCACGGTAGAAACCATACCGAAGCAAGAAGAGGCCATTTGAGGGCCAGGGCTGCCTTTTAACAGTGTGCCACATGCTCCCCAATTCATTCATTCATTCATTCATTCATTCATTCATTCATTCATTCATTCCATTTATATCCCACCTTTTTCCTCCAAGGAACCCACGGCGGCATACATAATCCTCCTCCTCTCTATTTCTATCCTCACAACCACAACCCTGTGAAGTAGGCTGGGCTGAGAGTCTGTGACTGGCCCAAAGTCACCCAGCAAGCTTCCATGGCCAAGCAGGGACTAGAACCCGGACCTCCCGACTCCCAGTCCAACACTCTAGCCACTACACCACACTGGCTCTCATTGGGTGGTGTCCCTCTGCAGTAAATAGAGCTGCCCCTATGGCCCACCCTTAAATGTGGCCTTCGCGTTAAGTTTTGTAACTGGAGCAAAGTGTTTGCACATTCAGGATGTTCTCTATGCAGAGGCTGTGAGTGATTTTTTTAAAAATGCAATGTTAAAATAGGACATTGCCTTATACGAAGTCAGACCATTGGTCCATCTAGGCTAGTATTGTCAACACTAGTGGCTCTCCAGAGTTTCAGACAGGAATTTCCCAGCCCTATCTGGAGATGTTGAACTTGCAAAGCCGGCACCCTACCATTTCGCTGCCGCCCTTTCCCACAGGTAGTGCCCATTAATACTGCCATACTTCGACCTTCTTCAGATGCTAGCACGGTGTCTCACGGGTGTTCGTGGCTCATTTTTGATGACACAGTGATCTTCCCGAGTGTCTCCCACTCCTTCTGCTCTTTTTTCCGTCACAAAATAGGAACCTGAAAGCCCGACTTTTCTGAGCTATAGTGATATTTGTAGCTATTTCCTGCAACGTGCGGGAGAAGTTGTGCTATAAAATGCCCATTACAGGGTGCTGTCCCACTAAACTGAAGGGGCCACATGGTTGCTCCTTTCTTCCCTTTTCTTTCCTGTGTGATTCTGCTCGTCCCTATTGCGGGAGAGAACCAGGAAGCAGAGCGACGGTAAGGGAACGAGATTTCGTGCCTGTCTGAAAATCCTCTTCTCTTTCAGGAGTACATCATACCAAAGCATTAGAGGATGAGCAAGAAGCTTTGTTTAGGTGAAAATAACCTTCCCTTTTTCAAAACGAAAGGAAAAGAATGACTTGAAAAATGTCTCACTCCTTAGAAAGCCCATTAGCCTGAAAAGAACCAGTTTTTATATAACTGGATAAATAATATTCACTGCCCCTTTGATCATTATCAAATTATTCTGCGTTTTGTTAAAGAAGGGCTTGCCTGCAGGGTGAGCTTTGATGAGATACTATATAAAATGAATCCCTTTTTTTTTAATTATCTGTGAACTTCAATTGACATCTCAGTCAAATGGATCTGCTGGAAGAATGAAGAGATTTCTCCCTGCACAATGCAGTGATGTCTGACTGATTTCCTACACTTTCCTGATGGTTAAACCGCCACCAGTGTTCTCTTTTATCCCCACTCCCCAATCCATAAAGACTTTGTTTCATTGATATTCCTCCCTACCCTCTGGTTACAAATCTTCACTTTTCGGCTTTTCTTGATCAATGATTTCCCAACCGTCTTTGAAACTGATTCAGATCACGTCCAAGTAGGTTCCGCAAACTATCATGAATATTGTCACTATGTCTGTGAGACGGGAGAGAGATAACTATTAGCAATGAGGCTAGTTCTGGATGGGTCCAGAACTACCCTTTAAATTTTGGAACTCCATTCTTTCGGCCCCATTTTGGAGGCCAGTATGAATGTGGCAGGCTCCAAAAAGGCCTTTGGCATCCTTCCGGCATAGATGGAGCTACCCACACTCCACCTATGCTGCCTTTCAGACAAATAGTCACCCACGCTACCCAATAGGAGGCCAGTGAAGAGGGTGTCATGGGCATGCCTGTTCCCTCTGGCATTCACACGTTGCTGGCAAACTGACATGAGACACTCACATCAGTGAGACTTCTTTTGTTGAGGAAATCTCATGGTAACAGGCTTAATGGTTACCCATGCTCCAAAATACACTTAAAGCTGAATGGTGGTCAGAACACTTTAGGCTCCAGGCTTCAAACAATCACAAAGGGTGGGCAGGGGCGGGAGAATTCTTGAAAGGATTGAACAAACCATCCCAAGAGAGCTTCTCCAGGTGCCGCATATACTAGTAACTCGTGGAGACATGACTAAAGCCAAAACAAGATCCCCGGTAGGGTAAAGCACCCAGGCACAGGAGTCCCATGCTATCTGCTTTATTATTTATTTATTTATTTATTTATTTATTACATTTTTATACCGCCCAATAGCTGAAGCTCTCTGGGCGGTTCACAAAAAATAAAACCATAATCAAACAACCAACAGGTTAAAAACACAAATATAAAATACAGTATAAAAAGCATAACCAGGATAAAAACCACGCAGCAAAATTGATATAAAATTTAAATACAGAGTTAAAACAGTAAAATTTAAATTTAAGTTAAAATTAAGTGTTTAAATACGGAGAGAATAAAAAGGTCTTCAGCTGGCGATGAAAGGAGTACAAACTGCCATCTTGGCCCTGTGGGGAAGAAGAAGGACCGAGGGGACAGGAGCAGGCAGAAGTAACATCGGGGCCTGCTCCTGCTGGACTCTTCCCCCCCCCACAGGGCAAACTGCCATCTTAGCCCTGTGGGGAAGAAGAAGGACCGAGGGGACAGGAGCAGGCAGAAGTAACATCGGGGCCTGCTCCTGCTGGACTCTCTCTCTCTCTCTCTGTCTCTCTCTCTCTCTTTCTTTCTTTCTCTCTCCTCCCTCCCTCCCTCCTTGACTCCTTTTCCTTGTGTGTCATGTCTTTATTAGATTGTAAGCCTGAGGGCAGGGACTGTCTTTTTTGCTAAGTGTAAGCCGCTCCGAGAGCCTTTTTTGGCTGAGGAGTGGGGTATTAGTATGATAAATAAATAAATAAATAAAAATTGTAGGCGCCAGGCGGACCTCTCCTGGGTCCGCCTGCTTAGCACTGGCAACTCCTTGCCACCTGAGCTGGTCAGAGAGAAAGATCACGCACCAGTCAAACCCAGCCAGCTGAATGCTGAGCTGACCCTGGTAAGCAAGATCACAAGGAAGGGAATAACTCAGGCACAGGAACCTCCCCCACCCCCCCACGTATAGCGTTAGCTCCGAGGAAGCTCTCTTATGAAAAGCCTCACAGCACTTTTCATGGCACAGTCCTTAGAAATCCAAAGTCCAAAGAGCAAAGCGTCCATGTGCAGAGGGCTTTCAAAGTCCCAAGCGGAGATAGAATCCAAAGCAGGAGGGATTTCAGGCCTTGCGTCTAGAGATGAAACCTAGCAAAGCTTTTTCAGCTCTGCACCAGCATTTAAATCGTACTCAAAGCCACTAGACAGACAGGTCCTCTGACCTGTAAGCCATGTCCATGTGCTCCACCCACTAAGGCGACGCTTCTGTGGACCCCCACCTTTCCCAAACATTCCCAAGTTCCCAGAGAAGCAGCAGCTTCAAGGCTGAGACAGGGAGTGATGGAGCTGCTCCTGTGGGAACCTCTGACAAAGATAAGCTTGCAGAGACATCTGACATTCTAGAACTATTTCCTAATAAATCTCCCTCTCTTCGACAAGCCTTGTTGAAGACCTATACCTGGTAGAAGGTTGCTGGGTGAAGGAAATCTATGGATACTGATCCCCATAAGCAAGAGTATCCAGTCCACACTGCCCAGCAGGGATGTACAAGTTTTGTAAAACCCATCCCATCTGTTTTTGAGGATTGTCAGTCATCTTTCACTCCGTCATCCGCTCACTGGTGAATCGGATTTTTTTCCAAGTTCCCGAATTTGTGCAAATTCACACTTGCACAAATTCAGCCCCCAAAATGCGCAAATCCCCTCAAATGTGTATTTTCATGATTTAGCCTTGAGGGAAATGTGCATTTTTGGCTGACATTTTTTAAAAAATTATTTGATATATTTTTCTACCACTACCTTTGCATAAAATTCCAGAAAATAATTAAAATAAAATAAAAAACAACAGTCCACAAGTCCCATCCCCAAATAAGGCACAGCACCCTGGATATCTCCTTTAGAGTTCTGGATGGTTCTGGCTGAAACCCAGAATGGATTCACAGCCACACTGAAATTGGAGCCACCAGCCTCCATTGCTCTCACAGACCTCTGGAATTAACACAATCCTTCTTCCTGAACAGACTGTCTACAGCTCTCTCTGAGGACAGCCACCATTCAGCAAATCTCCACAACAGTTGGGACTTTACCAGTCTAAACCCATCCAACTGTTTGATTCATTCAAGAAGTCTCTTTTCACAACCACATACTTACAAGGTTTCTGTGGGGGATCCTTGAAGCCTTTCCGACAGGGAGAAATGGCATTTCCGTACCGTTGCTCTGCTTCCTGCTTCTCTTCCACATTTGAAACATGCTGAATTACACGGGAAGAGAGCAGCGGCCACATGGTCTGCAATTTCAAACCTCCCTGCCCATATAGTTCAATGGGACATTGCCCTCTAGTGGGTGTTTTACGGTGCAACGTTGACCGCACACAGCAGGAAATCCCAACGTATTTCAGAAGAATCGGGTTTCCCGAAGTTTGTTTTTAAACAGATTAACTGGGGAAAGGAGCGGGAGGCCGACGATATCGTCAAAATGACCCACGGACGTCCGTGAGTGGCCAGTCATGAGCGTGCTCGAAATTGCTCGTTTAAAGAAGCTCCTTGAGAGAGCATTCAGACCCTCTCCCCATCACATTACACAGGTAGAGATGGCAACTGCAGCAAGACATACCTGTGGAGTTTCTCCTGCAGCTGCTTACACGGCTGACCAGGCATGCCCAAAGGCTGAACAAGAAACCCCAGGCCCTTTTGGCTGAGCAATTTCTTCTCCATAGGAATATATACCTTGTTAGGATTCCAGCTAGCGGGTTAAAGATTTCTGAAATCCAAAGTGATTGGAGGACACGACCCAAATTGTTGTTTGTTTGTTTTTTAAAAAAATGCTTTATGCTCTCTTGCCCTTCTTCCTTTTATTGTTCTTGGGTTATTGAGTGCCTGCAGGTGCAAAAAAAGAATTTAGCAACCATCTGGTAGGACTCGGTCCAGGGCCAGCGACCCACACACAGCCCCGGGGTCCCAGGTTGGAAAGGCTTGCTATGTGCTCTACATGCCAGGAATGAATGTTTGAAAATGGGGTGGCCCCCTCCCTTTCTCAGGGTTACCTCAATGTTTGATCAAGTGGCTGATGGCTTCCAGGATATTTGCAGCAGGCAGACCCAACGCCAGGAGAGAGAGAGAGAGAGAGAGAGAGAGAAAAGCAAAATCGCTGTATTTTCTTTCCAGAGGCTTGGCAAGGAACACAGCTGTCACCAGGAGCAGGTCTGAGTGTCAGAAGCAGCTAATCAATTCTGACTGGCAGGTTGACTTTGCATTACTCCTGGGATAACAGGAGACCAGTCGGGACATTACCAAGCAGGGTGACTGAGCCAGATCTGGAAGTTCAGCTGGTCAGTAAATATTTATGAGGAGCAGAGGAGGAAAATTAAATTAGGGAAATAGCTCACCAGAGGGGTTATTTATTTCTTTTGGCCAAGGTAGCTGCAAAAGTGGCTGAGAATAATGAGCGAGACGTGGCCTGGGTTCAGAAAGCATCGTGGCATTTTGATACAACTGGAGTTAAACATGATCAAGAAATTATGAAGAACAGAGAACACCAAAAAAGGAAAAAAGAAATGAAAAGAAAAGGAGAAAAAAAGAAGCCCACTATTAACTGAATACATTTTATTTATTTAGGCTGTAATCCTACAGTCCCCAAGGGAGCAGCTTAGGGGCTGTAGGATACATCAGATTTTGAAGGATGGAGGGAGTTGTCTAATTGTGGATAGGGAAGCTCTAACCTTGGATGACCCCTTACAGCCCCAGGGGTCTGAGAGCTTCGCCTCTCTGATGTCGGAGCTCTGGCATCAGAGCTCTGACATTGAGAGGCAATAAGGCGTAGTGGTTAGAGTGTTGGACTGGGAGTCGGAAGATCCAGGTTCTAGTTTCCACTCACTCATGGAAGCTCACTGGGTGACCTTGGGCCAGTCACAGATTCTCAACCCAACCTAACTCACAGGTTGTCATGTTCAGACAACATGCTAAACCATGCTGCTTAACCACAAAATGCTTA
Source organism: Elgaria multicarinata webbii (assembly GCF_023053635.1). Classification (NCBI taxonomy): domain Eukaryota; kingdom Metazoa; phylum Chordata; class Lepidosauria; order Squamata; family Anguidae; genus Elgaria; species Elgaria multicarinata. The sequence continues at coordinate 15,787,169 of NC_086176.1, forward strand.
ATGGAATGAATTGACCTTAATGCATTCCATTAACCATTTTGTGGTTAAGCAGCGTGGTTTAGCGTGTTGTCTGAACCAGGCCGATGTGGTTGTTATGAGGATAAAATGGAGGGGAGGAAGATTATATATGCCACCTTGGGTTATTTAATGAGGAAAAAAGGCAAAATATATAGGGGCAAAAAAGGGGGGTGGACGGGGACACATCCATGGGTGGATTGAGAGGAGCTCCTCCCAGTCCCCAGAACAGGCCCTTGACACAGGGGGAAATGGATTCCAGCCCCGGAGGCAACTTAGGTAATTTTCCTCCTGTCGTTTTCAATGGGAGGGAATTGTTTGTTTGTTTTGAAAAAAAACGTGGAAGAGGAAGGAGGGGTGAAAACTCTGCTCCTGTTCCCTTCCTCCCTGATGGCATGAGTCTGGCTGGGCTTTGAGTGAGGTGCTTAATCTGCCTATGGATCTCCTAATATGACAGCAAGGATTGCTCTCTTAAGGTATTTGCCTATATTGGCAAATACCTTAAGCTTGGTAAGGTTTGCAATAAATATAGTTTGGGGAGGTTTGCAATAAAACAGAAGTGGGGAATGGCTTTAAGGTGTGTGTGTGGGGGGGAAATGCCCCCCTATAGGATGATGTCAGTGGGTGTGGCCACAGCCACTGACATCATGACAGCTGCCCACGTTGCCTTTCTCCATGCTCAGCGTGGCATGGAACTCCATGCTCATGGCTGGCATTGGGTGGACTCCAGTGGAGGCTGGTGGCTTTGATACTGTAAGGCTGTGAATCTGCTCTGGGTTGCAGTCAGAACTCTAAAGGAGGTATCCAAGGTGCTCAACCGATTTTGGGGATGGGTTTCAGCTCCTTTAAAATTCTGGCTGGTTTTAACTGAAACCTGGGCTACAGCTAGACCTAAGGTCTAGCTTTATCTCTGGCCGGCGAGATCACATTATGCCAGTCCTTTTACAACTTATTGGCTGCCAGTCCAGGTCCGGGCCCGATTCAAAGTGCTGGTATTGACATTTAAAGCCCTAAACAGTTTGGGCCCAGGTTATTTGAAGGAACGCCTCCTCCCATATGTACCTACCCGGACCTTAAGATCATCTACAGGGGCCCTTCTCCATGAGCCCCTGCCGAAGGAAGTGAGACACGTGGCTACTAAGAGGAGGGCTTTCTCCGTTGTGGCACCCCGGTTGTGGAATGAGCTCCCCAGAGAGGTCTGCCTGGCGCCTACACTGTACTCCTTTCATCGCCAGCTGAAGACCTTTTTATTCTCTAAGTATTTTAACACTTAATTTTAACAAATTTAATTTTTACTGTTTTAACTCTGTATTTTAATCTTATATCAATTTTGCTGCATGGTTTTATCCTGGTTGTGCTTTTTATACTGTATTTTGTATTTGTGCTTTTAACCTGTTGGTTGTTTTATTATGGCTTTAATTTTTGTGAACCGCCCAGAGAGCTTCGGCTATTGGGCGGTATAAAAATGTAATAAATAAATAAATAAATAAATAAATAAATAAATCCTGGGATCATCCAGAGTTCGCCCCTGCCTGAGCACTGGATCCCCTGTGTGTCACCTAGATGAACAGGTTTGATCCCTGGATCATCCAGGGATAAACCTTAGGTCTAGCTATGGCCCTGAAGTGGATTTGAAGGCCCACTGACATTGGAGCCATCCACTTCCACTGGTGGACTCCGTCCTCCCAGCGCCACCTAAGTCTTCCTTTGCATGCTTTTTCCTGACCCAGTGGGAACTGTTCCTAATGCTGGCCAAGTCCACTCTGCATCCCTGTATCCTTTGTAAACCTCTACTGTTACCACCTATCTATGAAAACAGGAAAAAACCTCTGCACCTCTATGTGTGATCTGCCAGGTGACGATGCTTGGAGGCTGACCCTTGCACCCCCCTCGGATGAATCCATGGATGTTCCACAAGACACATGGGGGAATCTCCATGAGTTAGATTAGGCCCGCAGGCTGGGGTCCCAATTCACTGCAACGGAACCTTACAATAAAATACAATTCCATCCTTCAAATACTACCTACCTCAAAAAAACTAGGGGTGTGCATGGATCCCCCAATCCGTTTTGTGGCCCGATCTGGAAAATCCAGATCGGGCCCGATCCTCTTCGCGCCGCTCCGCCCGTCTCCCGCTCCGCTCTGTGGAGCGAGATCCGGCTTCGCCGCCGTCGCTACATGGACGGCGGCAGCGGCAGTGGCGCAGAATAAACCAACCCCCCCGCCCCCTTACCTGCATCCATCATGGGCTTCAATTGAGGCCCTGGTTGAAGCCAGAAGAGGCCTCGGACTTCACTTCCGCCTTCAAACGGGGCCTCAATTGAAGCCCGCAATGGAGGCAGGTAAGCGTCCCTCCTCCCTGCTCCTTTACCTGGTGCCGCCGCCGCCGCCGCCACCACCACATGGATGGCGGCACCGATGGTGCCAGGTAGGCCAGCCCCCCGCCTCTGCCCCCTTACCTGCATCCGTCACGGGCTTCAATTGAGGCCCCAGTTGAAGCCGGAAGAGGCTTTGGCCATCCCTTTCGCCTTCAACCGGGGCCTCAATTGAAGCCCACGACGGAGACAGGTAAGCGTCCCTCCTCCCTGCTCCCTTTCCTGGCGCCACCACCACCACCGCTGCATGGATGGCGGTGCCGGCGGCACCAGGTAGGCCAGCCCCCCGCCCCCTTACCTGCATCCATCACAGGCTTCAATTGAGGCCCTGGTTGAAGCCGGAAGAGGACTCGGCCTTCACTTCCGCCTTCAACTGGGGCCTCAATTGAAGCCCGTGACGGAGGCAGGTAAGCGTCCCTCCTTCATGCTCCCTTACCTGGCACCACTGCCGCCACCGCCGCATGGATGGCGGCGCCGGCAGCACCAGATGAGTTCCCCTCCCCCCACTTACCTGCAGGTGAAGCTCCGGATTGAGGCGATCCTCTTCGCCTCGATCCGCAGCCCCCCGACTCTCTTCGCCTTCGCCTTTTCCGGAGGCGAATTAGGCTGCCTCACTCCTGCTTCTCTGAACCGAAGAGAAGCGGAGCACATCCCTAAAAAAAACACACATTTAAAACAAATCCACTTCATTTCCCAAATCCACTACAACTGTAAAAACAAAACAACAACAACAACAACAAAACACAGTTCAGACAGCAGAGTGGATGACTCAGTTACAGTGTTTTGGCTTTCTTTGCCATCAGATCTATCAAAAGAAAACACATTTTATTTAAAATGCCTGGAAAAAAAAGTGTTTTAAGCTGGTGCCTAAACAATAATAACATCAGTGCAAGATGAACTTCCCTAGGGGCAGGAATTCCTGCAGCATGGCGCCACCAGTGAAGAAGCCTTTTCTCTTGCTGCCACCCACTTGATTTCCGATGCTGATGGCATTCTGGGAAACACATCAGTTGAAGGGTTTGTGGCAGGCTGATATGGGAGAAGGTGCCTTTTAATTGACCTTAGCAGCAGTGTAAAGTGTTACATTTATCACTGAGCCAAAGCCCTTGATCTAGTGAGTGTTAGAAAATGCCTCCTCCTACTTCTGGCTACTTTTGACTCGAGTTGTAAACATCCCTGTGTTTTTCCATGCTGTTTCCTACCCACGTGTTTCCTGCTTTGTGGTGCAATTTGTCCCCTTTGCTCTCACTGCCCTGGCCCTCGCTTGCCCTCACCTGCCATTTTAATCCCATTGGCTCAAGAGAAGCACATGTTTTTTATCGAGGGCGTCACAAATGCTAGGTCACCGCAGTCAACCGGATGAAATGGCAGAGCAAAGCAGATGAAAATGGGACCAAGGTGAAGCAGCAGCTGGGGGGAACAAAAGGGCACCGAACAGCATTAAAACTACACCAACGCTTGGCGAGGTGCGCAGTTTTGAGTAATGAGTTCAGCTGCACTGCCCAGGCTAATTTCAAAATTATTATAAAAATGAGCAAGTCTTTGGCAAAGCTCTTGTTATATTGAGAGCTGGGCCAAAACAGGTAGATGTGTCTCTCTGTGTGTGTACTTCTTCTCACTACAGCCTTTCACCCCAAGAAAAACACCCCATTTCCATCCATTCTTTCATGTGGGGCGCATAAACAGCGGGCAGCTTTGTTTGCCTGTTGGAGAGGGAGATGGGGACGCCAAAGCACTAGGCAACCTTTCTTCCTGCCCTGCTTTGTACAGGTGGGCAGTGAAACCATCTTGCATAGCATGGAAAGTTGGGGAGCATCTGTGTTCGAGCCATGATTTCCCAGTGTTGCCATACCACGCTGTGAGGGTGAGCAATGAAACCATTAAGCTGCACAAGACAGGTGCATTGCCCAGTTGCCTCACTAATGCAACCTCATTTGACCTCTCAGATGATGCTAAATATGGACACATACTGTTATGGCATCATGGAGGTCCAGAAGACCTCCATGCATTTAAAGAACATAAAGGGGCCCTGTCTCTACCACCCCTGCATTCGGTATACATCAAAAGAGTTTCTACTTACATACACACATAGTGCTCCTCTGCACATGGGTGAGATCCTGGCCCAATCAAAGTCATCCCTTATGTGGGACACTTTATGTGCATTCATGGGTACATGCACAGTGCTACTGAATGGCAGGGGGCTGAAATCCCTCACACTTCCTGCAAATGTGTACCGAGGGTGGGGCATCTCGACCCTCCAACTATCTGACTCACTAAGTCAGGTTTCCTTAACCTAACACTCTTCAGATTGGTTGGGACACAACTGCCATCTTCCCCAGCCTGCATGCCAATGGAGGATGATGGAGCCTGTAGTCCAACACACCTGGAGCCTGCCAGGTGGGCAAAGGCTGTGCAGCATGGTGCCTGTTTGACTGTGATCACAGAAGGAAGGAGATGAAAATGGCACCAGCGGAGCAGTAGAGAAGGGAGAGTCATGGCAGGGAGCATTTGCTTACTTTGAAAAACCCATTTCCTGCTTGCATTGTTTTTTCGTTTTTGTTGGGGGGTTTTGCAGTTGGAAATTCAGCGTAGGTTTAGTTATATGATTGTAGCATCATGCAGCTCACTTCTTTGGGTCCCCTGAAGGTAGATTTGAATGTAGTGATGGCACAGAAGCTAGTCGTGGTGTTGAAATCTTGGGCTTGGTTCAGTGAACGTTTCAAAAATAATCTCACACAGCATCGTGATCTTACATGCAATTCTTGCATCTGCAATCCCCACTCATAATATAAGAAATTAAAGCATGATAGTTAAGTATGAAAAGCATTGGTGCAGGGAAGAAATTTTAGATCCTATACATGTCGAAAGCATAAGCCCACTGAATTAAATGGGGCGTTCTCCCATGTCAGCAGTTAGTGCAACACACACACACACACACACACACACTCCAATGAAAGGAAACTATTTGCCAGGCTTGATTAAATGAAAAAGAAAAGGTATATTTCAGATTTCTGGGGCCATTTTGTGAAATCCGTTCCATTTGTGCTTTGCAGATTGTCAGGCTTCTTTCATTCCATCGTCTGCTCATTGACGGAAGTGGATTTCTTTGTGCTGTACAAGAATTTTGTTCCACTTGCACAAGTGTGCATCAGTGCAAGTGTGCATTAGCATAATTGCAAATTTGCACAAACCTCCTCCAATTTTTTTTTAAAAAAAACAGTTTGCAAGTCTGCAGAATTTAGAATAGGGAGGGATTAGTAAGTATCAGATACAATGGGACCTATGCAAATTGATTTCCCCTCGTGCAGAGACAGATTATGGAAAGAAGGTGACACTTCTAGCCCAGGACATGTTTTTGCCTGTATCAGAATGCAGCCACTGAGGTTTAGACACCCTTGTGGACCAGCTGGTCAGAGAATATATCCTGTTCCTTGTACTTTTCCTTTGCACAGAAGCAATTTACATAACCAGTTTTTTTCTGATACTCTCAGGTGTGCTGATCTCTTTGGTAGTTGTGATGCAGAGGGTACAAAAAAAGAAGAAGAAGAAGAAGAAGAAGAAGAAGAAGAAGAAGAAGAAGAAGAAGAAGAAAGCAACCATGTGGACCACACCATGTTGACTTGCCAATAAAGGTCAGGGAGCTCCAAAGAAATTATCCCCAAGGTAGGTATGGATAGAATTTAGGGTGACCACTCATGCAAAAGGGGAGAGAACACTGATGTCCATAAAATGTACAGATGCTAATTGGTATGTATAGATGTACCTTTACAGATCATTGATTTAATTTAGACAGAAATACAGTACATCTTGTCATAGTGTGGCAGACTGTGAGCAGGTGAGCTGTGTGCTTTACCCAGTCTGCTGTCCAGGTGTGCTGTTGATGGGAACCTTCATGGCCCTTCAGCTCTTCTAGAAGTTGTTTACCTTTAAATTGGACTTGGACTGGACAGCCCTTCAACGGAAGTCCATCTTCTGTAAAAGCAGCCACAAGGCCACCCTTATAGAATTACAGCCATAGAGTACGTGCACAATTACCTGGGTGTAATTCCCATTGAACTCATGGTGACACCTGAGTACGCCTGTTGAGGATTAGGCTACAAAGAGCCCAGTTGTCTGTATATTATTCAGAAGTAATAGTGAAAGTCTATACATGTCTTCTCAATCATAAGACCCATTGATTTCAATGGTGCTTAATTTCCAGGTAAGTGTGCATATAGGATTGCAGCCCAACTCTCTGAAATGTATCCTCCGTAGGCCTGCATAGGGATGCAGCTGTATAGCACAATCCTATGCATATCTAATCACACAGCAGGCTCTTCCTTTAGGCAGAGTGAAGCAATCGCCTCAGGTGGCAGTTGCAGGGGTGCAGCAGTTGCAGCCCCCTGGCTCTTCTCATAGAATCATACAATAGCAGAGTTGAAAGGGGCCTAAAAGGCCTTTGAGTCCAACCTCCTGCTGAATGCAGGAATCCACCTTAAAGCATCCCTGACAGATGGTTGTCCAGCTGCCTCTTGAATGCCCCTAGTGTGGGAGAGCCCACAACCTCCCTGGGTAATTGGTTCCATTGTTGTACTGCTCTAACAGTCAGGAAGTTTTTTCCTGATGTCCAGCCGGAATCTGGCATGAAGTCTCTGGCTGTCTGCATCTGTAGGAGGACAGAATAGTGTATGAGAGACAACCTGCCTTGGACCCTGTAAACATAGCCTGTGGTGGAGGTTGCTACTCCATTACCAATGTTAAACTAAGATTCAATTGCCAATTTGGCTAGCTTCTCTACTTGGACAGGGCATGGGGCCTCAGGCAGCACAATTTCTTGGGCCGGGACTGTCTACTCAGAAGTATGTTCCATTGAGTTCAGTAGGGCTTTCACCCAGGTGAATGAGTATTACAGAGTGTTGAACCTCTTTTAGCCTGGCCCAATACAGTTTCAGAGAAGCTTTTGGGGGTGGCCACATTCCAGTGGTGGGTAGAGCTGAAGGCAAAATGGGGCAGGGCTAAAATATCAATAAATAAATAAATGCCAGCATATTTTAGCTTAAGACTGTTATTGCCAATAATTAAGTCTTAGGAGAGGCATTTCATCTTTCTAGAATGGGGAAACTTATTTATTTATTTATTTGTTTATTTATTGCATTTATTGGTGGAAATACCATGCAATAAGATCTGGGAAATCACTGAACAACTGGTGGGTGGGGGAGAAGGCATGTTTGTTTGGGGACCCTGGGGGCGGGGACTGGATTGGAACAACAGGCAGGCCGCTGTGGTGCAGACCCCCTGCCGTATAGGATTGAAGCCACAGTCTTTTAAGACTGCGGTGCTAAGCACACAGACTTGGGAGTGAATCCCATGGAAAACGGAGCCACCGTTACTAGGAGTGGGCTGTCCAGCCCCCTTTGGGTGTAGCATTCTAGCAGGTAAAATTCACACCTCCTCTCGGTCTGGCTGTTTTCTTTTTGCAACATTGCTTTTCACATGGGGGTCATTTGATTCGGGTGGGTTGCCCTGAATCTGTTGAAAGAAGAAGGTCTGCATTTGGAAGGCAAAAAAACCACCACCGACTTGGCTGAGGTTAATCCAGGGATCCAGGCCCCCCTGCCAGCAGTGACTAAGCACAGAGCAGAGGTAATGTTCTTGACGATAGAGGGAGGGAGCTGTGCAAGCATTTCTGGAGCACATTTCTCAGCAGTCCACTTGCTACACAGGAGTATAATAAGCTCTTAAAGGGACAACACTTGTTTTTGAGAAAGCTTCTCAGACAAATACAAAATGCTGACATGAAGGGAGGGAACGAAAGAAGAGGCATGTAATGGGTCCAGTTGGTAGGGTGGCCACTTACACATTGCCCCCAAAAGAAGAAATGCATCTCCAGAAAAAGCAGACACTGATTTGCTTTTTTTTTTTTTTTTCCATACACTAAATGCTATGTGTGAATTCAATTTTAGGAAAAATGCCATCCCTCCAAAATAAAGGCAATGCATCTCTCCATAGTGGTGAGACTATGAAGTGTGCGCCTGCTTAGTCTGGGGACAAGGTGCCCACTGTTGGTGGACAACATCAAGGCTTCCGAGGGTTCATTATCATTGAGGCAGATCTGGACTCGGTAGGCACTGAAATAGCGGAAACCTTCAAATAGAGGACTGCCCATCGTAAGGTAGAACACATGGCCACCTTACCAGCTATGCAAGTTGCCATCTTTGAGAATCTGAACGATAGCACTGACCTTAATGTTACTCAATTGCCTCTTTAGGACATTATGGGGGGAAATGGTTGAAATGGCTGGGTCTGAATATAGAGACATGTTAGGCAAAGGTTATTTAGATATGGGGCTTAAGACAACAGGGCTTCTGTAGAGGTGTGTAGAATAGGTGTGTAGAATAGCTGAAAGAAATTCACCAGTTTTATTTGGTAACTGTTGAAGGGAAATTAAATCAGCACACATTCAAAATTCATCACAATTTCAGATTTCAAATTCAACTTTTTGAATGGCATACATTAGGGTGACCACATGAAAAGGAGGACAGGGCTCCTGTATCTTTAACAGTTGTATTGAAAAGGGAATTTCAGCAGGTGTCATTTGTATATATGGAGAACCTGGTGAAATTCCCTCTTCATCACCACAGTTAAAGCTGCAGGAGCTATACTAGAATGACCAGATTTAAAAGAGGGCAGGGCACCTGCAGCTTTAACTGCTGTGATGAAGAGGAAATTTCACCAGGTTCTCCATATATACAAATGACCCCTGCTGAAATTCCCTTTTCAATACAACTGTTAAAGATACAGGAGCCCTGTCCTCCTTTTCATATGGTCAGCCTACCCAACCCTGCTTTAAACCATGCCCTCTTTTATACGTGATCAGGCAGTACCAGATTTAAACATATGAGCTTGGTGCTCATCACATTATGACTGGGAATGTTGGGAATATTAATCTAGGAGAATTAATTTGTTTCAAGAAAATTTAAGTTAGGAGAACTTCCTAGCTCATGGAAAATAAATCTCCAAATTTGTTCCAGCTATATTTACTTGTTTGATGTTTGCTTTAACCATGTTGGTTAAGTGGAGTAACAATTTAAATTAATACAGAAATCACAACAGAGTTGTAAGAGGAGAAGACATGGCTGGAATCTTGTGTTTATTGGCAGCACCTGGTCTGTCAAAATCTTAGATAGCAGGTATCATACTTCCCCCAAAACTAGTTCTCTGTCATCAGCCACACCAGCCTTCAACAAGAGTGAAGAGGGAAGGAGGGTGTCTGAGAAAACTGTTTTAGGAAAAAGGTCCTTAGCATAGAGGAATATTGGCCAAAGCTGAGCTCTTTCAGTGCCATTGATTTCAAGTAATAGAATTAAGCACATGTTTAGCTCTTCATGCTGGGGTGTGGGACCTCAGCCAATGCCCCACCATGCCTACCTTTGACACCAGCTCTGGTTATTTTCATATAGATTGTACCCAAAAAACTGTGTGTGAGAGAGTGACTGGGGCCACAGCTAGACCTAAGGTTTATCCTGGGATCATCCAGGGTTCGCCCCTGCCTGAGCAGTGGATCCCCTGTGTGTCACCTAGGTGAACAGATTTGACCCCTGGACGATCCAGGGATAAACCTTAGGTCTAGCTAGGGCCTAAGTTAAGACTGGGGTTTTCCCAAGCTTCATCCTCTCAGAAGAGGCAACTATGCCTATACATGTAATCAAATTTTACTAAAAAATAAAACAGCGCTCTCTCTCTCTCTCTCTCTCTCTCTCTCTCTCTCTCTCTCTCAATCAACATTTAAAGGTGTCTGGCACAAAAACTCTGCATCCATTTCCTGAAAGTTGTCAAGCTTCACACCCCCAAGCTGCTATGGCTGCAAATGTCATCTGATTCTGTCAAAAAGCAATAAATAAATATAAATAAATAAATAAATAAATAGGCATTTACTGATTTAGAATGACAGTCAATGGGGGAGGCATCAAGCTTTGGATTTCTGAAGCAAGGTTCTTAGTCATTCCTAAATAGAATCAGGCAGCTTCCAAGCAGTCTGAACCGAATCAGGTTGTTTTCTGAATTGCCAAATCAGGTTTGAACCAAATCTCATGGTCTGTGCACACCCCTAGTTTCCCCGCCCCCCCCCCCTTAGGTTCCCCTCTAAAGACTTTTTCTGTTTTTCCAAACTTTGGAGTTCCTCTGAGAATGCTGGTATTACTGATCCCTCCTGTTTGTTGCTCAGTGGCCCTATTTTGGCTATGTAGCCATCAGACCCCATTGCCCAAGTTCAATGTTGGTATATATGGTTTTCTAAAATCCTCTCTGTCAAGTGATGAGTTATTAAGAAACACTGTCACTACAGGCTCCTCTGGACCTATCAGGACCTCACCTTCCCTCAAAGAAGTGTTTATCACTTCTGTGATCCTCTTCCTAGGCCCTTTCTACACCTAAGGGTTATCCCAGGAAAATGGAGGGATAATCCCTGCCTGCTCCCGGCATTTGAAGGCACAGGAATAATCCTGGGACAATCCTGGGATAGAGGGCTGGTGTAGACATGCTTTAGATACTTTAGATACTTGGGTATAACATTTCATTCTTCTGGCTTATGGAGTTTTCAAACTAAAAATGCAATTGAGAATGCACAGAGAAGCATCAAGGCTCTCCTCTACTTTTTCTATATGAAAGGAGGCCAATATATTCCCTCAGCCATTCAAGTTTTCAAGGCGAAGGCCATCTCCCAGATGTTATATGGATCACAGTTGTGTGCATACAAAAGTTTTGCTCCCTTTGAAGTCACTCAGACTAAGTTTTTGCGTTCAGTGTTGGGAGTCCCAAGTTGTGTTCCAAATGTAATTGTCCGTTTAGAGACAGGGCACATTTCTATTGAGGCCCGTATATGGATCCTTAGGATTCATTAGTGGCTGAAGCTGATTTTCTACCCAGTAGGCCTGGCCCCACTGACATTAATTGACAAAATTCCAGACAAAATGGAAAACTACGCTATATGAAAAACTGAGAGTTCTAGGCTTCTCGCCAAATGCCCTAGTTGCTCTTGGTTATGAAAAAGCTAAAATGACAATTCAACAACGTATTTGGGATATGGAATTGCAAAATCATTTGAGTTTGGCTTCAAGGTATCCTGAATTTAGAGATAATGGGGGGATATTTGCTTATGCAAAATATCTGGTGGACTTGAATATTCCTAAATTCAGGAAAGCTTTCACTCTGGCCAGGTTTAATGTTCTACCTTTAGCCCTTTTGGATGGAAGTTTTGGAAATATACCCTACCAAGAACGCGGTATGTCCTTGTGAGATGGGTAAAGTGGAAACAGTAGGCCATGTTCTGCTGTATTGTTCCTTTTATCAAGATTTGCGCCAAACATTTATAACCTCTATCTTGCAGCGAACCCCCGGTAGACCATATGAAATGAATATTACATAAAACATCTTCTATCGGATCAGAATCTTCGGGTTACTCTAAAAGTGGCCAGTTTTTGTGCGGCTGCCATAAGCCGACGGAAATTGATGTTGAAGAATTTTATTGTACCTTAGACTTAGGCTGAGACTGCCATGTTTTATGGATTTTATGTATGTATTTTATTGTATGTTGGTTTTTTTTAATATTATTGTGATGATGTTTTCTGCTGTGCTGGTCTATGACCGAAATAAACAAATAAACAAGACATGCCCCTAGTCCTGATCTGGCTTCCTTAATGAGCCAGAATTGCCAAGGATCAAGGACATGGACATATGTGGTAGTAGGGTGACCAGATGGAAAGGAGGACAGGGCTCTTGTATGTTTAACAGTTGTATTGAGAAGGGAATTTCAGCAGGTGTCATTTGTATGTATGCAGCACCTGGGGAAATTCCCTCTTCATTACAACAGTTAAAGCGGTAGAAGCCCTGCCCTCCTTTGTATCTGGTCACTCTAGTACAGCTCCTGCAGCTTTAACTGTTGTGATGGAGAGGGAATTTCACCAGGTGCTGCATGCATACAAATAACACCTGCTGAAATTCCCTTTTCAATACAATTGTTAAAGATACAGGAGCCCTGCCCTCCTTTTTATCTGGTCACCCTATGTGGTAGTTCTCATCTCTCTAAGAATCTTGTCTACATGCTTAGGCTGTAGAGAACTGAAAAGCATAAAATACAAACTGACCAATTGTGACATGATCATAGCATCCAAGCACAAGCAGATGTGAGCGATTTTATCTGCAAACTGAACAGCAAGTTGATCGGAGTGGGTCTCCAAGAGCTCCATCACATCCTCCTCCTGATACAATGGTGGTGGTGGGAGTTAAAATGTCCTTGGGCCCATCACTGCCACTGGGTTGGATTGATTATATGCCCTTACCTGTGGTCAATAAGAGTTTTTGGAAAGGGCTGCAAATGCAGAACATTTTCTTTTAAGGCAATGATCAAATTAAGCATATTCAAGAGGCTTAGGGGGGGAAAAAAGGCTGCTTTCTAAACCAAAATGCTCTTGGCCTATTTATTCCTGGTAGCTCAGCTTGACCTAGGGAAAGGGAAAATTGATATTTTTTTTTAAAAAAAAGGCTCTGGGCTCATGATGCCGACAGGGTAAAGCCAGAAAGAACGAGTTGGGAAATTTCTACAGAACGGTAAACAACAAGTATGAATAAATATGAAGGCTGAGATTAAAAGAGTAGAGTCAGTGGCCCATCAGAGTACAGCAAGCAATCACATCACGTATCATATTCAAGTATAAAACTAAAAGAATAAAGAAACGATACTGGATTTGGACACTCCCAGCAGGGGATAAGCTCTGCTAACAGAAAGCTTTATTGGTAATTTATGGACTATGTTTTTCCTTGTGTTATTTCCTCTTTAAAACTTGGTCAACAAGTACCATGGAAACATTTATTTCTATAATTGTCTTAAAAATATTTTATTTTTTGTTAATAACTGTTTAAAGTATAATCTATGAGCACCTGGTTATACAGTAACTTTGTTGTTTATATGGGTCAGGGGTTCTTTGTACCATGAGACTGGAAGTTCAGGCCTGTCACTAGTAAGGAGGGGGTGGTAGTTAATTAGATTTAGGCTGAAATCCTATGCATGTTTAGTCAGGGGGGAAAATCCTACAACTTCCAGCATTTCCTAGCCAGCATGGTTGGCTGGGGAATACTGGGAGGGTTAAAAACAAACAAATGTTTGCACTCCAAGTATCATCCATTCACTTCACGGACAACAACTCCTCAAAATTCAAGGAATCTCTGTGAGAAACTAGAGAGTATATAAAGGAGCAATGGGTCATCTCCACATTGCAGAGATCAGCCAGGGAGTACTGGCAGGAGAACTGACTAGGGTGACCATATGGAAAGGAGGACAAGGCTCCTGCAGCTTTAACAGTTGCATAGAAAAGGGAATTTCAGCAGGTGTCATTTGCATGCATGCAGCACCTGGTGAAATTCTCTCTTTATCAGAACAATTAAACCTGCAGAAGCCCTGCCCTCTTGACCAGATACATATCTTTTTTAAGTGTAGCCGGTTGCTGAGGGGGCTTCTTCCTATTTTTTAGTTTTTCAACAACAACAAAACACCCCTTTGCCTCAGCATTTGGAAGAGCCCAGCAGTTCTTAGTGAATGCCTATTGAAGACCATCTGACTTCACCCTCTCCACAATCAGCACTCAGGAAGAACTCCTGGGCTCCTGAAAATGCCAGGTGTGCTTTTAACAAATAAAAAGAAAGAAGACCCCTCAACAACTGGCTACATTTAAAAAGGTTTTTGGGAACACTGTCCCTTCCCCAAGGAGAAAATTCTCCAGAATTCTCACTTCTCCCAGCCACTTTCACTCAAGTTTTTCTTTCCCCACCCGCCATGAAATGCTAAAAATGGAATGGTCGAAATCTTCAGCCCAGCACTATGTATTAGGAGAAATGTGCATAAGAATGCTTATGAATTCTCATGAGATTTTTTCTTAAACCCCCCCCCCCCTCAAAGTTCAGGATAAACCAAACTTAAGACTGCAGAAGTTCTTGAAGTTTGAGATGAACCAAACTTAAGACTGGAACAAGGATAAGCAGAGACCTCATCTACACCAAGCAGGATATTCCACTATGAAAGCGGTATATAAAGGCAGGAGCCACACTACTGCTTTTTAGCGGTATTGAAGTGCACTGCAGGATCTACACTACTGCTTTATAGTGGTACTGAAGTGCACTGACAACTGTTGGGGCCCATGACACCTCTACACCAAACAGGATATAACACTAAAAGTGGTATGAAAGCATTGTATGGAAAGTATCAATGGACCCCAACAATTGTCAGTGCACTTCAATGCCACTAAAACACAGTAGTGTGGCTGTTGCCTTTTATATACCAGTTTCATAGTGGAATATCCTGCTTGGTGTAGATGAGCCGAGAGAACCTGAAACATTTGTTCATTCCAATCTTCACCGCTGTATAAGGTAAAGGTTGCCTCTAGTTCTGCTTTTCCAAACCTGGATCTCCGGGTAGTGTTGGATTATAACCCACATCATCCCTGAGCACTGGCCATGCTGACTGGGGATGATGGAATTGCAGCTCGACATCACCTGGGGCCCTACAGCTGGAAAAGGCTGGTCCAGTGTGAACCTTGGACTCAGATCAAGGCAGCTCATCTAGAGGCATCTAACAAGGTTTCGGCCTGCCTTACCTCTCTCTTATATTTGGGCAGCTCAACCAATCCATCAATGTCATGGGCTTCATCAATGCCACCCCTGCAAAAGCATTAGAATTCTATTGTAGGCAGCATGGCAGACTGGTGCATCCTTTCATGCTGTTGGATGCGCTGTTATAGATGAAAGGACCCTCCACCTCATTTATTTAATTTATTTATTTGACTGTAGACGAACAGGTTGTTTTTGTTTCAAAGTGAATTTCAAAAGCGGTGCCAGGCATAAACCTTCCTGATTGTCAGCCCAGGGATTCAAGAAACAATGGCACCATCAATATGTGTACTCTTTCCCTCCCTCTGTCAAAGCAAAGTGGGGTCTCCTTCCATCGCTCTCTCTCTCTGCTCGGCTATTTAGGAAAAAGACATGTTGATGGACTTGTTCTCCCACATATTCACAGCTGCACCTGTGCCAGTGCCCATCCATCTTCCAGAAGTGCCGCTTCCCATTCAGATGATGGATGGCGGAACAGTTGAGGATCATAAGGAGGAGGAAGGAGTCTTCCCTGGCTCAGAAAGCAATGGGCTGTTTTCAGACTTCTCTTGGTTTTCCTCCTGCGCTTTTGGAGGAGCTTCCTTTGCTCCACCTTCCCCTTCAAAATGCGTCAGGCAGAGAGATATGAAGGTTTCAAGTGGTGAGGGAGACCCCAGAAAAGAATAGGGATGTGAAATCCAGGGAACTCTTTATTTTTTACGGCTTTGTTTTCCTATTAAGGGTGCAATCCAGGACAAATAAAAGGAAGTGCTTCTTCACACAGCGCAGAGTTAAATTACGGAGCTCACTACCGCAAGATGTAGTGATGGCCACCCATTTGGATGGCTTTGAAAGGGGGTTGGATAAATTCCTGGAGGTGAAGGCTATCAATGGCTACTAGCCTTGTGTTGAGTAGAATTTTACATACAGAGGATTAAATGATTGTAAAGGGTTAAAAGCTTTGTAATCATGTTTCGGGACTTGGCAAGATTGCAACCAGAGCATGGAGGACGTGGTCTA
This sequence comes from Elgaria multicarinata webbii, assembly GCF_023053635.1. Classification (NCBI taxonomy): domain Eukaryota; kingdom Metazoa; phylum Chordata; class Lepidosauria; order Squamata; family Anguidae; genus Elgaria; species Elgaria multicarinata. The sequence continues at coordinate 15,803,194 of NC_086176.1, forward strand.
CGTGTCAGACATGGACAGAAGAGAATTGGTTAATTGGACAATTAAGTATGATGCAATACTAGTGGTGATACGTATTTAAGGTGCACAGTGTTTAATGGCATCTTGTTGGGTGTTTGGAGATCCGTGTTGATGTATTATGATGACCATGCGTGTAAATGAAAGTTTATACTAAACCTGATGAGAAAACCTCAGTAAAAGAACTTTACAGATGAATAAGGACTGTGAGTATTATTTATCCCCTCAACAAGCCTCTCAAGGAAAAGTGCTAGGATTTTGCAGGCCTAAACTTTTGTTGTGTGCTACGCACTCTGCTCTTATCATTCGGATACCCTGATGGTTGTGTGCTATCTCCAGTATTCGAGGCAGTAAGCCTGTGTGCCCCAGTTGCTGGGGAACATGGGTGGGAAGGTGCTGTTGCACCATGTCCTGCTTGTTCATCCCTGGCCGATGGCTGGTTGGCCACTGTGTGAACAGAGTGCTGGACTAGATGGACCCTTGGTCTGATCCAGCATGTCAGTTCTTATGTTCTTATTCATGTTTAGACAGAAAAACTCCTACTATTCCCAGCATCCTGTAGCCAATATGGCTGGCTGGGGGATGCTGGGAGTCAAAGGACTTTTTTCTGTCTAAACATGCATAGGATTGCACCCTTATTCCATTTCTCCCCCAGGCACCATAGTTGATACACCAGCACAGCTGCTATCTTGACCCTCCCATGGTAAGTGGCACCATATATGGTGGTGTATGAGAAGCTTCATAAGTGTCTGGGATTGCAAAAATGTGGGGTGGGGTGGGGCTAGAAAAGTGCACAATACATGGCTGGAAAACTCTATTTATTGGTGGGTCCCACCATTTACAAGCTTAATTTACACAGAAGCAAACAGCCTTCATGTGTGTATGGTAAGATGAGTCATTCCGTCAAAGAGATAAGCTCTTCTGTTGGCTGGTCAAATATTGGTTATATATTTCAGTATTACAAGTAGGTGACAGTATGTGTGCACCTGGCCTGGCTACACAATAATGTTGGTAATGTTGTAACACAGAGTTGAGGATGCGAAAGACCATTGATTTCCATTGGATTTGGTGAATGCAAGACTATGGTGGGTGGTAGTCGTAATGTTTTGTTTAAGGGTGTTAATTATTAAGAATGCCTTCCAGATGGGAAAAGAAAAGCCAGAGCTTGCTCAGAGGCTTAGCAAGGGCAGCACGTCAGGTAGACTGATGCTATTGCAGCTCCTTATTGGCTTTATGCCTTCATCTTAACACAGTACAATAGAGTCAACCACTGAATACCTGTGGAGAAGGGGAAAATCCAGAGATGTGTGCATTAGACAGCAGCAGCAAGCAAATATTTTTGGTTGAACAGCTTCTGAGCAGGAGCAGTCTGAATAGGAAGAAGTTGAAAATTGTTCTAGCAGCAGGGCCCTTAAATATCCACAATTAACTCCAATGTTTACTCGGGGAAGGGGATAAAACTGGAAGCTTGCCTTGGGTGTAGAGATGACTAGTTAGGGTACTGACATGTTTTCAAATTTGGTTACGTATTTAAAGCTAGAAATTCAGCTGTAATAAAGAAAGGGAGAGAAAGACTTGGGCCGTAGCTAGACCTAAGGTTTATCCCAGGATCATTCTGGGTTCATCCCTGCCTGAGCGCTGGATGCCCTGTGTGGCACTTAGATGAACAGGTTTGACCCCAGGACAATCCTGGGATAAACCTTAGGTCTAGCTACGGCCACAGTATTACAAAAAGCAGTTTAGTTGACACAAGAAATGATGGAATTAAATTCTAAACATCAGTAATCAATTAGTAATTACAGATAACATTTTTACTTGCATTGCACTGCATGTCAATAATATTAAAGAGTCAGAATAGCCTGGCTTTTATGACAGCAGTCTGGATGACCTAAACCATTATAATTTATTATGGGGGAAATGAACTCCAACCAAGAAAACATAAATAGCAATGATCAGCACACCATGACTCAGATTTGGGGGTGGATTTTCAAGTCCTGTGGCAGATAGATACAACTCTAGTGTGACCATATGAAAACCACCCAGAGAGCTTCAGCTAGTGAGTGGTATAAAAATGTAATAAATAAATAAATAAATAAATAAATAAATAAATAAATAAATAAATAAATAAATAAGGACAGGGCTCCTTTATATTTAACAATTGTGTAGAGAAGGGAATTTCAGCAGGTGTCATTTGTATGCATGTAACACCTGGTGAAATGCTCTCTTCATCACAACAGTTAAAGCTGCAGGAGCTCTGCCCTCTTTTGTATCTGTTCACTGTACTATAGCTGCTGCAGCTTTACCTGTTGTGATGAAGTGGGCATTTCACCAGGCGCTGCATATATACAAATGACACCTGCTGAAATTCCCTTTTCTATACCACTGTTAAACATACAGGAGCCCTGTCCTCCTTTTCATGTGGTCACCCTATCATGTAACTGAATCCCAACAGGGTGTGTGCATGTGCACATGTGTGTGTTTAAAAGGAAAGCAGTTTCGGGGGGGGGGGCAATTTGGAGCAGAGAAGAGGGTGCTTAGCCATTTCCCCACCCAATGCATTTCCACTTCAAATGATGCCCCGAGATAAATTTTCCCCATTGGGGTTCCACATTTGGTAAGAGGCCAACCACACATTTTAACACCTGCAGAGAAAAGGGGGACAATTTGGAGCAGAGAAGCAGCAGGCAGGGAAAACAGGAAAAAAAACACCCCACTTCCCACCTCTACTTCTCTGTTCCAAATCAAGTTCTCCCCAAAGACTTCCCTTTTCTTTTGGGAAAAGCATTGGGGCTTTGTTACATATGTTTACATGTAACATGTAGTTTGGTCCTGAAGAGTAGTCACTGGGCTCATCTACATCACACAGGATATTCCGCTCTGAAAGTGGTATGAAAGCAGGATATAAAATGCAGGAGCCACACGGCTGCTTTATAGCGGTATTGAAATGCACTGACAACTGTTGGGGCCCATGACACATACTTACCATATACTGCTTTCATACCACTTTCATTGTGTTATATCCTGCTTGGTGTAGATGTGTCCTGGGCCCCAAAAGTTGTCAGTGCACTTCAGTACCACTATAAAGCAGTGGTGTAGATCCTGCAGTGCATTTCAATACTGCTATAAAGCAGTAGTGTGGCTCCTGGCTTTTATAGACCACTTTCATACCGCCTTCAGAGTGCAATATCCTGCTTGGTGTAGATGAGCCCACTGTCTCTAGGAGGAAAATTCTCATGCAATGAGATCGGCTGTGAACAGGTGAATACAATGTTGTCCAAATATACACTTTACCTCCTAAAGGTGAGAAAAGACATCTTCATCCACGCCCCACCACCGATTTGCTTTCTCATGCAATCCTTTCTTCAGCTGCATCTCACTTTGCCTCCCCTTGGGGCCCGTCTACAATTTGTCACAGATCCCTGTGCCTGTGCCAGCACCCTTGTAGAAAGGACAGTAGAGTAATGGACCTTTGAGCATGGCTGTCTTTTGTTCACCCCAAACTCCTGATGCGCCGTGCATGTAGCCATCAGTGATTTCACTTGCATTTGATTAATATCAAGGAACATTAAGATCCCATGGCACAATGCTGTTCTAATTAGAACAGCAAATCGGTCTCCAACGGTGACATACCTCATAATTAAACAATGCAGGCAATCAGCTTCAATGGAGAGCCAACGGAGAGTAACATCAAGTGGGGACCCTGTCCAAATTCTAGATGTTGTTGCTGAGTGGCCAGGGAGCACCAGTAACAGTGGCTAGGGACAAGTACAAGACACCCTCCATAGGCCCTCTTCTCATTGCCATTGTCACCAGCTATTCTTCTTCTTCCTCTTCCTCCTCCTCGCTCCCACTTGCTTGTTTTAACAGTCAGAGAACCAGTGAGCAGGAAGTCAGTGGCATCTACTGCTCTTCCTTCCCACCACCACTGTGGCCTGAGCCAGGGCGAAGATTAGTCAAGCAAACATGTTGGAATGGTGAAGAAGAGGAACATCTCCAGGGGTTCTTGTCCGTTGGCCCCTTCTGGGATGTAGGCCCTCAGCAAGTGCTAGACTCTGCCAACCTTTGATGCAGTCCCTGCTAGGGATCAGGTCCTGATTGAGTGCAAAGAGCAAGAGCCTTTGGGATTGCTTCTGCAGTTTCCTGTGGGATGAAATCCAGAGGAACCCCCCTTTCAGCTTTCTGGAGTTGAGCCCATTTCTTCCCTAGCTGAGTAGATGAAGTGAGCAAACAGGACACTCAAGGTTAGACCAGCTTTCCCCAACCTGGAGCCCACCAGATGTTTTGGACTTTCATCAGCCTCAGTCAGCATGGCCAAGGGTCAGGAATGCTGGGAGTTGTAGCCCAAAACATTTGGAAGTCCTCAGGCTACAGAAGGTTAGGCATGAGGAAGTCCTCAGTCTAGGTTAGGCAGGTTAGGCATGAGGGGGGAAAAACAGTGGTACAACCAGCTGGGGAGTTGTCTTCACTCTGAAGATGCTCTGAAGAACAAGGCAAGGTATTAGCAGGTCAATGAAACCCAGGCTATTTTCCTTGCATTCCTTACCATGCAGAGGGGTGGAACCAGGATTTGCTTCTTTTCCCGGTGTCTTCTCCTTCCAGCATTAGGGACCTTCTGCAGGGAGAGAGGCACCTTCGCTCTTTAGATCTGCTTGCTCTTCCTTCTGCTGTGGTTTAGGCTCTTGGATTATGGAGGCAGAGCAATACTTTGCATGTGGAAGGTTTTGGGTTCAGTCTCTGGCATCTCCAGGCAGAGCTGAAGAGCTGCTACCAGTCAACATACAGTAGCCAATACTGACCTAGATGGACCAATGCTCCAGTGTAGAGCACACAATACTGGTAGGTGAATGGGCCAGCATAGAATAGATAATACTGATCCAGATGGACCAATGGCTCTTATACTGGGTTTCTTATATGCTGTCACTCACCTTTCCAGCTTCCCTTCTGCGATGGTGTCTGCACCACGTTGTTGAACTGCATGGAGTGGAGCATATTAGGGGTATTCTCCTTGAGAACTTAAGACTGGAAGGTACCCATTATGAATATGAATCTTAGACAACAATACCCATTATGAATATGAATCTTAGACAACAATATACTTGGAAATCCTACATGTGGAGAGTTTCAAGGCAATGCACACACATCTCATGGTGTATATAACACAATATATGACAGGGTTCATATATGCAGACTGTGCATCGCTTCAGATCCAAATCCAAAGCAAAGCGGGATGCTTCAGAGTGAATTGGTCTGGGTCCAAAGCAGAGCTGGACCAGCCCGAAGAGAGTCAGATAGATTTGAATTGCTTCGGATTGCTTCAGATTGATCCAAGCAGTCTGTGAGCACCCAATGAGATGCACGTGGACTGCCCACTTCCTCTCCAAGCTGCCGTGTTGCATAGAAACGTTGGCTCAGTTATTTCCATAAATCTGACATGGTGACCATGAAGTGGCCATTTCTGTAACATTACAGGCAGTGGCAGGACAGGTGGAAGATGAGAAGGAAGCCCTCTTGTCCTCCTCCTGCCCAACCAGTGTTGCTGCTGCTGCTGCTTCTGCTGCTGCGATAGCCTAAGAAATGGATATGTGAATAATTTTGATGTCCAAAGCTTGATTCAGATCCAGATCTGAAGTGGGTTGGATCAGGTCTGAGGAAGATTGGGATGATTCAAAAGGTCCAACGTGGCCTCTGAAGTGCATATAAGGATCCAAAGGCATCCAGAGATGGATTCCTTCTATGCAGGGTTGATAAAAATCAATGATTAATTTTTTTTTTAAAAAAAAAAAAAATTAAAAAAATTTAAATTGGATTTTTTAAATTTAAATTGGATTTTTTTAATAAGATGCTTTTTGAGGAAAAATCTATCTAAAATAGTTTTCTATTTAAGATACATTATAATCCAAAGGTTATTCATCATGAAATAAGGATTAGTTTTTAATTATGTAGCATGAGGCTGTATATTCATGCAATGTTTAAACTTTTTTGGTAAATGAATTCCATTAATCCATTCACAATGTCATGTTCTTCCAGAGGTTTCTAAGATTATTGGGCAATTTTTCTATCAAGAAGATATTATCATGTGTTTCTAACAGTATAACCAAATCAGTATTATTATTTTTGATATATAACTGTAAAACTAATCTGAAAAGTTGTTATTCTAAAAATGAAACCTTCGTCTGGTTGTAAATATTAAAATTATACCAGCAAGAATGAGTCTTTGGTAAAATCTGAGTTGTGTAAAATATGTATTAAGTTTATAGTGAAGAAGAGTGCACTTTTTTTGGGGGGGGGGGAAAGTCACATGGTCAAATTGAGTCTTTCTGAGTAGTGATTTAAATCCACCCTGCTTCTATGTAAAAAAAGAAGGGGGAGTCACATGTTATTTGGAATGCATAGTGTAGGGATACTCTGTCCCACGTTGTACATGGAAGTCTAATCTGCCCATGGATACCTCTGGGGAAGGCGTGTGTGATGCAATGTGCACACACACCTGAGACCATCTGTGCACACACACCGTGTTTCCCTATTTTTTATGGACAGATTGCCTGAAATACAAACATTCCATATACATTCTGAATGGATGGTGGCACAAACCCACTATCATTCATTTGTGATGATGCTTAGATCATTGTCTGGTTAATCTCTGCATTCCCCAGAGATTAACCAAGGTCTGAATGGCCTTCAGCCAAGGTCATGCATATTTTGAGTCCTGATCAAACTTCATCTGCTGCTCCCATCTGTAATCCCAGGCTCATCAATAAAGGAAAAGAAAAGAAATACACAGACACACATGAGGTAATCATTAGCTTAAGGGAATTTAGATCAATCAATCTCTGAGTTCAGATTTCTATGAATCTGACTTGCTAATTCTGCAGTAGACTGGTTTCCCCTGAGTAGCAATGGATTCTGAAGACTTGAATAGTTTTGAATAGGGCAGAGTGTAAAACTTGTCCCTGGGGTGCGGTGAACCAGTGCAGGGTCTGGTGTGGGTGGCCAATGTCCTCTTGCACAGGAGACAGTCCTCTGTGTGAAGGTATCCTCTTTTTGAAGGGATGTCATGTCCAATCTCAGTTTAAAGATAATGAATCATAAGGTCTGTTACCCATCAATAGTGAACATCTGGACAGGATGCTGAACAGGGAGGTGCACAGAGCACCTGGACATAGTCTTCCACACTATGTTGAGATTCAGTGTATTTCTATTTGAATTATAATAAATTTTTCTAAATTTGCATCTATACATATAAACTAGCATATGCAAATATTATACAAATTAGGGTCCTCTTTCATCACACATTTTTGGAGATGTATTTTCTCTTTTTTTTGGGCAATTCTTACGTGGCCATGCTAGGCTTCAATCCTGTGTTCATGTACCTGGGAGTAAGTCCCATTGAACTCAATGGAGCTTACTTCTGAGCAGCAATGTATAGAATTTAAGGCTGTGCACAGGGCCCCGATGATCCGGACCTTCCATATTGGGCCCGAAACGGTTTGGGTCGATCTGGACCTCCCCCGATCCACTCTGGAACTGGATCCAGAGTGAGATCCAGAGGTCCAGATCAATATTCGGCCCCCATTTTGCCCCCCTTCCTCACTTACTTGCCTTCCTGGCAGATAGCGGAGGCAGGTAACTGGGGAAGGGGGGACAAAATGAGGGCTGAATAATTCCCCCTTCCCTTATCTGGCTCCACCGTCCGCTGCCACATGGACCGCGGCAGTGGCAGACGGCGGAGCCAGGTTAGCCCCCTCCCCACTGCCCCACTTACCTGTCTCCGTCGTGGTCCGGGCGGCAGCTTCAACTGATGCCCAGGCCTATGACCGGAAACAGCCTGTTTCTAGCCTTAGGCCTGGGCATCAGTTGAAGCTGCCGCCCGGACCATGACAGAGGCAGGTAAGCCCCCTACCCCCTCCCCACTTACCTGGCTCCAGATTTTCGGACCAGTCTGAACCACTTCGGGCCGATCTGGACGTCCCCCGATCCACTCTGGAACCAGGCTTCGTTGGTCCAGAGCAGCTCGCTCTGCCTCGGATCCGGGGATCTGTAACGGAGCGGAGCACACCCCTAATAGGATTGCACTGTAAGGCTGCAGCAAGGCATAGTTGCTTGTCCCTAGGGGGTTAGTGTGTGTATATCAATAGGAGATAAAAACACACCCAACTGATTCTTAATTTATTTATCTGCAACTCCTGATACTGAATTACTGGCAAATGTACTTAACAGGCAGATTTAGTAAACAAGAAACATAGAAGAGGGAGAGGCACCAATCCAAGGACAAAACTAAAGGAGAATCCCCGAAGGTGAACAAGAAACTGGACTGATAAACACAGGAAGGAATAACTTTCATCTTTTCAATTCAATGGCACGAAGTTTCCCCTAGATAGTTTTATGAGTTATTTTAGCAAACAGAGTGTTTGTTCCAAGCAGTTCTTTCCAGGAAATAGTCTCACTTGCCCCGAGGAAGAGATGTATCAGTTCTCAATAAACTGCATTGTTTCTTGTTCCGTTGAGGTCTCCTACCTTTTTATGTTCCCAGGTAAAATACTTGATGGGTGACAACTCAATTTAGAGGTCGCATCACCTTGAAACTAGATTGATTTTTTTTAATGCCTTTTTGGAGGGGATCCTTGCACTACATAAGGTGCCCTCAGCACATATTTTGTAGCATTTGAAAGTCTCCTTCAATAGGAAGGCTTTCACCTGATAACTGCAGCCAGGCCCGGCGCTACCATAGAGGCAACTCAGGTGGCGGCCTAGAGCACCAAGCAAACGAGGGTGCTGAACAGCACACCCAGAAGCTGCTCTCCTAGAGCGGCTTCCGGGCACGCTGTTCCAAAGCCGCTGCCCCAGCCGCCGCCCAACACCAGCGTCCTGGCTCCTTCGAAACCAGGACGCTGGGGTTGGAGGCGCAGGCTTCAGTACAGCTGAACCAATACACCTATGGAACATCTACAGTAAAATCTCCTAACTAGGAGCACAATATCTAAAATGCAGTTTATACAGCATATAAAAGGAGTGTGTGTGAGTGTGTGCTATTTTGTGTGTATATGTGTATTAATCTGGAAAAAATATAGGCAAATGTAATTGGTTGGAAATTTAATCAAAAGTCTGAAGGGCTTTAACATAGGAAATAAATGGAAACCACAGCGCCATAATATCTTTCTTAAAATTAGGATTTCTTGCTTGTGGAACTTGTTGAGTAAGTTTATACATACTCGTATAGATTGCTGGATTGCTTTTATGATCAGCGCGGTTTCTGTCAAAATGTTCTGTTACAGTTGGATCTGCAGTGCTGTGTATTACAATAAATCTTTCTTTCCATGATTACGTGCATTTTAGGGTCAGTGGACTGCAGATGATCCTCTCTGCTCAGACTGAAAATCTTGTCCCATGCTCTCCCACTCCTCAATTTCCCATTATTTCCGTATCACATTACATTGACTTTTGTGTTTAAACAATTTGAATATTCTAATATTCCTTCCATTGCTGGGTAATATTCATTTGTTCTTTACATTTCCCCACCTTTGCCACAATCAGCCAACAATTTAATACTGGTATATTAAATAGAAATGCCTTGATACTTAGAATTTCATCCACCCACACATTACTCATCAGAATGACTTATCATTTACGAAAATGTAGGTCCCCCACCTCCAATGGAGATTGGTACATCCAAAAAGTATAGTTCAGCATGAGATTAGTTCTAGTACATTTTGAGCCAGGTCAACAGTAAAATAAGAGATATCTATACATTGGGGGAGATCATAGATCTTCCAAAGATCAGTAGGCTAGAGCAGACCATAGATCAGTGGCAGAGCACATGCTGCACCCGAAGAAGGTCTTCAGTTTATTCCCAGGCATCTCCAGGGAGAAAGATAGCAGGCAGCAGGGTTGGGAAAGTCCTCTGCTGAAAACCCTGGAGAGTAGCCACCAATCAGAGTAGACAGCCCTGGGTTAGATGGACTAAAAGTCTGACCTCAGTACAAGGCAGATTTCATATGTTCAGATACTGAGCAGAGGCTGCTGAGGCACAACCACTCCCTTCATCCACACATCCCATGCCCACTGCTAGAGCTCCAAATGCCCTCATCATCACAATACATATTGCAGTCCTTTTATGAGGCCAAGAGAAGCCAAGACTTATAGGTCAATGGTCAACAGCTCATAAGATAATCAGGAGAGCTGTGCTGGATCAGACCAAGGGTTTCCACACTGGCCAGCCAGACGCTTCCAGGAAGCCCATAAGCAGGACATGAATACAATTATACCACCTTCCCACTCATGTTCTTCAGCAAGTGGTGTTCAGATTCATGCCATCTTTGATACTGGAGGATCTATACAGCCATCTCAACTAGTAGCCATTGATAGCCTGATCCTCCATGAAGGATCTCCTTCTAAAACCATCCAAAATGGCAGCCACCACTACATCATAGAATCGAATTCTATGCACTGCACAAAGACGTACTTCCTTTGATCTGTCTTGATTTTCCCACCATATAGTTTAATTGGATGAGCCCAGGTTCTAGTACTATGTGAGAGTTCCCCTCCCTAGGTCAATTTGTGTAATTAACAGGATTTATCCCTCTACTTTCTGGCTCTGTAATTTCCAGGAACACATGAACATGACTTGGGGTGCAATCCTATGCATGTTTGAAGAGAAAGCTATCCCCAGCATGGAGAAACTGGTCGAGGAGGCTGTCAGTTAAAAAAGAGAAGTGACAAACCCCAATTCAGCACTACAACATGGTTGAATTTACAGGGATTCAGATGCAGACACCACTTGTAGCCCATTTTTTCCTGTGGTCTTGGGATCGTCCCGAGACCGCGGGAGGTATGGGCCAAAGTCTTGATTTCATCCCAGCTCCTCACAAGTAAATACAAGGATCCGGGAACCGGGCATGGGGCACGGAGCTCTTCAGGTGCTCCGGGCCCATCAGGGATAGGGAGGGGAGCAGGGTAGTTGATTTTTTTTATCTTTAATTTTTGTTGGAGCGCTCGTGTGCTCCAGCTCTTAGTGTTATTTTTTTAAAAAATGGTGGTCCTGATGGGCCCTATGCCTGGGATGTTGCTCAGCCCATGTGGACTGAGGGGGAGGATCTTGCAAGCAAAATACCACAAGATCATCCCCTCTCCTCGTGAAATGCCGGGCGGTCTAGACATGCCCCTAGAGTCCTTTCGAGAGGGGGAAGGGACAATCACAAAGTTTTCTGCTTCAGTGATCGTCCCTCATGGGGTACATGCCAACGAGTTTGCTCACAATTTAAGAAGAGCCCTTCCAGGGCAATTTTGTTTTAATGACTCCTGACTTTTGCGCAACAGCAGAGTTCCGATCCTGCATGAAGATGATTTTTTTTAAAACACACACAGTGCTGAAGGACCCTGAGACGCATCCAGAACATGTCAACAATACTCATCCCTGATACCTATGGGCTCGCTCCGCACAGCTAGTTGCCTGCTCACTGAGCCCCGCTATTCACGAGGAACAGCAACAGCTTCGCGAGGGGAGGGCACACCAGCCACACAACTCAGGATTTTTGCTGGAGCAGGGGGGAAAAGGGTCAAAACCTGTCATTGAAATCCTGGGGAAACTGAGGGGGTAGTCACTAGATCACTGCAGGATCAGCCGTGCATCATGTGGTGCGGTAGGGACGACCTTGATACTATTCTGGAATAAACGGCTGGTGTGGATTAGACCTCAGTCTCTGGGTTGCTGCCTATGTGCTGCATATTTGATATCTGTGCTTGACATCCGATAATTTGATTTTAATATTTGATATCTGACAGTTGATACCTGACATTTTTGGGATGGCATTTCTTATGTGAAAATACTGACAATACTAAGAGCTGAGCTTCAGTCATGGCTCACAATGGCTTGCAAACTTTCTACTCTCAAGGAAAACTTTCACATTGTCTAACCAGCCAAGCTACCTCCGTGCATTTGCTATAGATCCTCTGCACAGTGCAGAAGATTTCAGAGACATAATCTGAAGAGCACACAGTTTATTTGGGTCTTTGTTGAGCCTCTCCATCACAAAGTATGACATCTAACTCCATCTCTCCATTCCTTCTAAATCCAAGGAAGCTGTTCTAGTTCTAAATCAGCATCTAGTTTTGGTAATGGACTGGATGAGGACAAATAAATGGAAGATTAATCCAGATGGGACAAAGGTGCTCCTGGTCAGATGAAAGGCAGATTAGGGAAATAGGGACTTAATCTGTGGTGAATGGGATTACTCTGCTCTTGAAGACTAAGTCTCACAGTTTGGGTATAATCTTGGACTCTGACCTGGGCTTGTATGCCCAGATTTTGCTGGTGTCCAGGTGTGCATTTGCACTGCTGAGGCTCATGTGCCAACTATGCCCATTCCCAGAGATGCTTGATCTGGCTATGTTCACACATGCCTTAGGTACACCCCATTTACACTACTATAACATGCTCTTCATGGGGCTGCCTTTGAAAACTGTTCAGAAACTTCAGCTGGTCCAGAATTCTGCAGCCAGACTACTAACCGGGGCTGGCTATAGGGAGCACGTGGCTTCCTTGTTACTACAATTTCAAAATGTTGCATTCAAAACCAACATATGCATGATGAAATAGGAACATTTGCAGAACTTGGCTGAAGATGAGTGATTGTCACTTGGTAATTATTGTGATCTTGGGCAACTGTTCAAATGCCTGTTGACAGAGGAGTTTAAACACACAATTCTGAATGCTCATCTGTGTATTGTAGCTAGTTTTTCTTTTTCCTCATTATGCTTTGCCTTGCCCAAGTATGGGCATGAGCACCCTTCCAGATTACTCATGGAATTGAGGTCTTAGCAAAATTAATTCCATTCTAAATTGGCAAACAAGAAGATTCTAGGTTCCATGTACATTAATTATTTGTTGCTCTCAATTATTAAGTTCACTTCAGAGACCTTCTTGTGCACAACACATAAAATTCTAATAGATTCCATTGCCAGTTTCCTGCCAGTTTCATTTGTTCATTACAGTAATGTAAGCTTTACCAAAGATGATTTACATACAATCATATTGGAACTCAATTGTCTATCTAGCCATCAACTGATTTATCTATTTTTAAAAATAATGCTGTTTCCCATTGTTCAATCACACTGGAGCTTCCTACATTGAGCAGGGGGTTGGACTCGATAGCCTTTTAGGCCCCTTCCAACTTTACTATTCTATGATTCTATGAGTCTCTTGTAGCTGAGAAACTGAATCCAGGATAGGGATGTCTAAATGCCAGGGTGAAGCTTTGCAGTAAGAGGCTTGCTCAGTTTCCTACGGATCCTACTAAATTCTATGCAACTAAGTAATCAAGTGTAGTTTCAGGATGGGTTGACTGGGACAAGGGGCAGTTTTAGCTGGGTTGCACCCTATATCTTTTCCCATAGACTTGAGTGACTATGAGTGGGTAGGATGGGAATTGTAGTCCAACCCAGCTGGAAGGCACCAGATTGTGGAAGGCTGAAACCAAAGGCCTCATTTTGCTCTGCCAAGTAGTTTCGGATCTCGTTTACATGCATATATTTGCAACAACCAAAGTGAGTTTAATTGGAAAGGTATCTTTAGGCCACAGTTAATTGGAAGGGTATTTTAAGGCCACTCCCTCACCTGGGAGTTTTTAAACTCTTTAAACTCAGTGGGACTTAGATCTGAGCAGATGTGGATAGGATTGCAGTGTGAGTCAACTGCGGAGCGTACACAGACAGAGCCATATCCTTATTTCTCGGCTGCTCAGAATCAAATCATCCTTTCCCTTTCCAAAGAGCACTTGCTGCACCGGAGGCTTTGTGGATAGGATCTGCAGTTGGGCAATGTTTGAAACGAGTGAGTTTGTTTCCATCTCGCTGAGGCAAAGCTCTCAGGAGCTATTACTGTGAGACAGCACTTGTGACATCCCAATCATTAGGCTGTTGCTTTGATCATTACTGCAGAGCTGAAGGCTAGAGTTGCGGGAGAATTGTGGCTTGACTGGATTTGGGGGCTGGATTTTGAGGGCCTGTATGGTTTGGGCCTAATTCCCACACCCAGATGTCAGTTATCAGCTATCTGAAGCCCCCCACCCCACCCCACCCCACAAAGGACCTAAGCTTTCCCCTAGACCCAACCTCCAAATTAGATTACTGCAATGCACTCTGCGTGGGGCTGCCTTTGAAGATGGTTTAGAAGCTGCAGCTTGTGAAAAACGTGGCAGTGGGACTGCCTCCCATGACCCCATAACCTAATGAGAACTGAGCATGCAGTAGCCACAGAATATTGGATGCTCAGCAGAAAAGAAAACTGGAAAACTGGTGGTGGGTGGAATGCAATGCCTTTCTTGAGGCTCTTATAGCAGGAGTTGGAAACTTCTTTTTTCCATTGAGGGTTACATTTCCTTGGAGGTAATCTGTCAGAGGGTGCATGCAGTAGGCAGGGCTGGAGAAAACAGTGATGGGGCCCAGAGGCAACTCTCCCTCCCTCCCTCCCTCCCTCCCTCCACTGTGGAATAGTGATGACCTTGCACGAAAAAGAAAGAAACAGTGTTGGGTGTTGATCTTCACTCACTCTTGTAGGGATTTTTTGAGTCATGTCATTGTGGTCATGATCAGAGACCGTGAAAATACACAGGTCCTGCTTGAGATGAGTCCTACAAATCTCACCCTGCAGGCAAATCCCGGTCCGTGGTTTGCTGCCGGTTTGAAGGAATGAACAACACAGCTGCTGAACCAAACACACACACACATACACACACACACTCACCACTTGTTGCGTTTTCCTAACAGAAAGTACTGCAGCGCTACAAGTCAATACATGGATTAGGCTACCATAGTACCAAGTGAGAGAATATATTGCTAACAACACTCAGGCCCTTTCTACACCTAAGGATTATCGCAGGGAAATGGAGGGATCATCCCTGCCTGCTCTGGGGATCCCCTGTGTGTCATTTAGATGCACGGGGATGATCCCAGGGGAAAAGGCAGGTGTAGAAATGGCCTTACTAACAAAGATGAGAACATGACATAGAAGATCACAGCTCATACATTACCCATGACAGCATTCTGTTGGCAGAGGAGTCCCCCCCCCCCCAGACAGGACTGACCATCCTCTCCCCTTTTCATGTCTTAATATACATCTACCCCCAGACCCAAGGTTGATTATGTTGTCCATTTCAATCACTGATTGGTCCCCATGCCTGTTGTGTCCTTGGCTGTTTGTATCTCCTCCACCATGTCTCTCCTCATTCATCCCCCTGGGTTGTAACCAAAATACTCATTCTGCCAGAGGCGGCATACCATTTGCAGAATGGGACTTCCACACCACCATGTGCAATCCAGATTTTCTCTGGAGGGTCCCCCAACCCTCCAGATGAGATTTGGAACACATGCTGGGAGGGCTATAGGGGGAAGAGGGGATGCAGAAGTCCCATTCTGCAAGCAGTATTCTTCTTCTGGTGGAAAGAGGATTCTGGATCCACCCAAGACCATGGGGCTCATCTACACCAAGCAGGATATTCCACTATGAAAGCAGTATATAAAAGGCAGGAGCTACACTACTGCTTGATAGTGGTATAGAAATGCACTGACAACTGTTGGGGCCCATTGACACATACCATATACCACTTTCATAGTGGAATATCCTGCTTGGTGTAGATGTGTCATGGGCTCCAACAGTTGTCAGTGTACTTCAATACCACTGTAAAGCAGTAGTGTGGCTCCTGCCTTTTATATACCACTTTTTATACCACTTTCATAGTGGAATATCCTGCTTGGTGTAAATGAGCCCCATGTCTTCTATCGACTGTTGTTCATTCTACAGAAACCTCCTCACCATTGGTTATATTGTTCTACTTTTATCCTAACACATCCCCTGTCTTCTCTACTTCCCCGAGTTCCTCTTTTGTAACTTTCTGCACGTACACTAACCTAAACAGCACTATTGCTATGTTGCTGCAGGACTTTATTTCAAACTGTTATTCCCTCTGTCTTATTCCCATCCCAACTCTGTGCCACCATCTCACAAACAATATGCGTGTATGCATAGCATACACAGGTGCGTAGGTTCTACATAGTTTTACATTGATACATCTTCCTTTTTTTTCACACTCTCAGACACATCATCCATCCATCCACTGAGGGATATGGGAATCCACCTGGGTCTGGTCCAGGGGCTGTGCATCACAAGGAAATCTGGCCCTCTTGGGGCTCAACAAATGTCCCCAGAGCCCCTTGCCTGGCTTGTGGATTTCATCTAAATGTTCCCCTTTAAGAATGGCAAGATGCATAAATTGCATAAGCCATAAAGTGCTTACTTATGTGGAAATTGCTACAGATGAACAAATAGGTTGCAGTGGTGAAGAAGAGGAATCCAACCTCATTTAAATCCATTGAGGATTTCTCCCTCCTTCCATTAAGTCATACATATACACAAACACACACCCATCCATTCCACTTGCACTCCCATTCTCTCTCTCTCTCTCTCTCTCTCTCTGTGTGTCTGTCTCTGTCTCTCTCTCTCACACACACCTTCCCCTTTCTCTCTCTCCCCTCTTTTCCTCTTACTCTGCCCCCCACTGTTTTGCCTCTTTCCCCTGCTGAGATCTTGCCAACTCATTGGCTGTCTCCGACCTGCAGTGATCTAGCTGCCATAAGGAAAAAAGAGAGACCAGCTTGCATATACAGAGACCTATTAATATACAAGGGAAGGGGCATGAATGCAAGAGTTGGCACTTTCAATGTTATACTGCTCACAGGAGTAGACCACCTCCAAAACAGATGCCTACTGGAGCTAGCAGGCTGCGCTAATGTCTGCATTGGCTCTTAAACACTGTGAGCTTTATACCAGCCTGGCCACAATCCAACATGGAATTAAGCATGTTTAAGATCATTGACATCAAGCATGGCCATTCTCTGTAGTATGGCAACAGTGGACTGTAGAATAGAACCAGCACTCCGGCAAGTTTAGAGAACCAGCACCTTTGATTTAGAAATTAAGTATTGAAAACTCAAGTCCATTTTTAAGATGGCCATTTGAAAACAAAGGCATCAAGGAATGAAAGGTTTTCACTCTTAAAGGCAGCCATTTTTTTACTAAATAATAATAATAATAAAAATAAAGGTCTGAGCCAAAATTGTTGCAACAGCTTGTCTGAAGCATAGGCTGATTAATATTGTATTTAATCTGTTTTTATGCGTTTTATGCTTTTAAATTTTGTACATTTGTTTTTAATGTTCTGTGTTTTCATCTTTGTAAACTGCCCAGAGAGCGTCGGCTTAGGGGCGGTATATAAATGCAAGAAATAAAAAGAAATAAACAAATAAATTAACAGAATTTAAAATACAAGACCATTTCCCAGTGGCTTTTCTTTATAGAAAAAAAGCTACTGCAGGCAGTTGTAATTTTACACATTTTAAAAAGAGAGAAATGGAAAAGAGACCCTGCACAAGTAGCTATCCAAGCTTGAACACCTAACTTCCCTTCTTTGAAGGGAACAGGGTATGTGTTCATGGAATAAGGCTCTCCCCCCAAACTGCACCTGTGGGTTGGGGACACCTGAGAATGGTAAGAAGGGAGAGCTGATGCAATTCCCCCCCCCCCCCGACGTGAATTAGTATTATTAACATTATTGCATTTTTATCCCACTCCTTTAGCCAAAAAGGCTCCCAAAGCAGCTTGCAAAGGTATTTCCTAAAGCAGATCCTGACCACCACAGGTGTACATTAAAAAAAATGACACAAAAGGAAAGGGGATTGGGAAGGAGGAGAGGGGAAATGCAAATTTAGGCACTAGATACAGAGTTGTAAAGTTCAGTAGGCCATGGGCACTGTGGAAGGGCTTCCGCTTCCTCTCCCTCTCCTTCTAACAGCCTCATACAGATCCAGGCACAATGGAATGCGTGGAGTAGGCAATTCCATTTTTGATGGAAGGGGAGTTGGTGCAGTGCTGGCTCCAGGTTTTTGAGGGCTGTTGGGCAAAACATCATCATCATTTATTTCTTACCCGCCTCTCCGATTGGATCAAGGCGGGGAACAACAAGAAGCATAAAATACATAAAATAGTGGTTAAAAACATGGTATACACTAGGGGTGTGCACGGAACCCCCGCTCCGCCCCACGGGCTGATCCGAAAATTTCAGATCGGTCCGCTCCGCGCCGCTCCACCCATACTCCGCTCTTCTTCGCTGCGGAGCTCCAGCTCCGAATCAGAGCTCCGCAGTGGAGGGGAGTGGTGCCTGGTAAGGCCAGGAGAGGAGGGAGGGGGGATTACCGGGCCCTGCCACCGTCACCGCACGTGCGGCGAAGGCGGCAGAGCCCAGTAAGGGGCCAAGGGGGAGGGGGGCCTTACCTGCCTCCGTCCACGGTCCGTCGGCTTCTTCAATTGAGCCCGCGGTTCAACCAGGAAATCTGGGCCGCAAGTGCGGCCTAGACTTCCTGGTTGAACCGCGGGCTCAATTGAAGAAGCCGAGGGACCGCGGACGGAGGCAGGTAAGGGAGAGGAGGGGGGTTACCGGGCTCTCCCGCTGTCACCGCATGGGCGACAGCGACAGCGGCAGGGCCTGGTAAACCCCACTTACCTTTCCGGCGGAACTCCGGATCGAGGCGAAGGATCCGCCTTCACCTCGATCCTCTTCACCATGCTCCGCCGGCCCCCCAATCCTCTTCGCCTCTGCCTTAAAGGGAGGCGAAGCACCCCGCTGCGCTTCTAATTCGCCGGTCTGATTAGAAGCGGAGCACATCCCTAGTATACAGTGTTCAAAAACATCCTAAAAGCATCCTGAAAACATACTAAAAATATTCTAAAATTCAACTGGGTAGGTCTGCCAGAAGAGATCATTCTTGATAGCTTTCTTGAATGCTAAAAGACTGTCAAACTGACGAGTCTCCTCTGGCAGCCCATTCCACAGTCTGAGAGCAGCAGAAGAGAAGGTCCTCTGGGTAACAGTTGTTAATCTAGTTCTTGCTAGCTGAAGTAGATTCTTCCCAGAGGACCTGAGTGTGCGGGGCGGATTGTACAGGAGAAGGCAATCCTGCAGGTAGCCTGGACCCAAACCATGTAGGGCTTTAAAGGTGATATCTAACACTTTATACTTCACCCAGAAACTAATTGGCAGTCAGTGAAGAGATTTTAGGACTGGTGTGATGTGATCACCTCTAGATGTTCCAGTGACCAAAATCTTCAATGCCCACCTCCCTCAGTGAGTGTAACATCACACCACCGCCATCACCTGCTGCTATTTCTCCTCTTCCTCATTCTCATCGTCCCAACCACTTGCTTGTTTGACAGATAGAGAGCCAGGGAGCAAGGAGACAGTGGCCCCTTCTGCTCCTCCTTCTCACCACCTCCACTGTCTGGGCCAGAATGAGAAGCAGGGAAACAAACAGGTTGCAATGGTGAAGAAGATGAGCCACTCTTGTCAGTGGACCCTACTGGGGCATAGGCCATTGGCAGGTGCCCAACCATGCCTTGAGATGATACAAGTTGCCATCTCTATTCTGAAATGAAGAGTGACTTCGGGTCCAAGCCAATGTCTCTTGTGCACTTAGGCCAGCTTTCCCCAACCAATTGCGCTCCAGAAGGTTTGAGCTCCAACTCCCAGCATTCCTGACCATTGGCCTTGCTGGCTGGGGCTGATGGGAGTTGATGTTCACAACACCTGAAGGGGGAAGAGATTGGGAAGCTTGCCTTAGGCAGTAGAGCCCAACATGTGGGCCAGGGCACAAGAGGAGAGAACTTCTAGCATGTGGTTATCAATAAATTAGTTGAATAATGACAACTGTGCCAACTCTAGCATAATGAAGTGTGCCTACACTTGTGTTTAATTGCTTGTGGTGTGTGTGTGTGTGTGTGTGTGTGTGTGTGTATGAATAATGTCCTTAGCTGTAAGAAATCTTGGAAACATCTGGATTACATGTTTATGTATTTTGACATTCTATACAGCACAAAACTTTGAAGAAGCAGGTAAAATGCTTTAAGAAGCATCTCATTCCATAGTTCACTGGCTGTTGTCCTTCTCCAGATGCCATCTCCATCAGGAGACAGGCTTGTTACAACAAGGGAATAGTGGGTCCCCAGCTATGGATTGTCTTCCTTGGAAAGTTACTAACTTTGATGTCTTTTAGATGCTAGCAATGGATGATCATGTAAGGGTCATACATGGCTCCAGCAGTAAAACCCAATGCATACAGACACTGAGTTCAATGGCACTTACTCCCAGGCAAGTGTGCATAGGATTGTAGCCTCAAATGTTTTACAGAGCTATCCTATGAAAGTTTTCTTGCCACTCCGCTTACATCCCTGACAAAGTGGTAAGTGTAAATGCCCTTTAGCACAATGCCAATTGTGGATACTGGCCTGATGGGTTTCCCTGGAAAACCTATCACTCCAGCATCCTCTGTTGCTATTGCGCTGGAGCTCACATACACTAGCACTGCATTAATGGTAGCAAATGGTGAACTTACCCCAAATGATTTTGTTATTTCTTTGGAACTTAATTAATTCATCCATGTAATCTTGGATGAGAGTTCTCCTTTAATTTGAGGTCTTGTTCTGTGTTTATGAGTTTTGCACACACACACACACACACACACACACAATATCAAACTGCACTTTGGGAGATATAGTTTGGAGTCACGTAATGCATCATGATGTCATGCATCGCCATGTTCTCTACAAATTCCTGATTGGTTGTTTCCATGTGACCTTTCTATTGCCAAACAGTATATGAAGGATATATATACAACCTATGTAGCTGTTTCTTGAAACATCATTAGTTTGTGGGAAGAGTTCAAATGCCAACCTTTCCCTAAAGGGTTAAAGTGACATCATTACATTTCCTCCTGAAATAAAAGGGTTAAACCAACTAACTCAGCACATGCACAGAAATGCGGAGTCCTGATGCAGAATGCACATGCTCCAAAGTTTGTGATCTATTCCAAAATTAATGACAAATTCATAAGGCAGTGATCCAAGCTCACTACAAAGATGAACAAAATTTGGTGGCCTCCCTAGTCAATGACATAATTAGAGATGTAGTATTGGATACTACCCATTATACTCAATGGAGCATGACAGCAGCCCTATGCATTTCTAATCAGAAGTCCCATAGAATTCAATGAGACCTATCCCTAGGTAAGTGTATTTGGTATTGCAGCCCTTAACACAGCTGTTGGTCAGTTCTTACCAAGTTTCTGAAATGAAAGGCACCATGTTTTCTGGCATGGGAGCCATTTTCCTTAGTCTCATGAATTTTGCACAGGTGAAGTAATTAAGTGAATTTGCATATTCAGGGACTGATAGTGCATCCTATACATGTCTGCTTTACTTAGGATGACCATATGGAAAGGAGGACCGGTCTCCTGTATCTTTAACAGTTGCCTAGAAAAGGGAATTTCAGCAGGTATCATTTGTATATATGGAGAACCTGGTGAAATTCAGTCTTCATCACAACAGTTCAAGCTGCAGGAGCTACACTATAGTGACCATATACAAAAGAAGGCAGGGCACCTGCAGCTTGAACTGTGGTGATGAAGAGGGAATTTCCCCAGGTGCTGCATGCATGCAAATGACACCTGCTGAAATTCCCTTTTCTATGCAACTATTAAAGATACAGGAGCCCTGTCCTCCTTTCCATATGGTCAC
Source organism: Elgaria multicarinata webbii (assembly GCF_023053635.1). Lineage (NCBI taxonomy): Eukaryota > Metazoa > Chordata > Lepidosauria > Squamata > Anguidae > Elgaria > Elgaria multicarinata. The sequence goes on from NC_086176.1 coordinate 15,824,822, forward strand.
TCTACTTTTCTATGCAACTGCTAAAGATACAGGAGCCCTGTCCTCCCTTCCATATGGTCACCCTACTTTTCTATGCAACTGCTAAAGATACAGGAGCCCTGTCCTCCCTTCCATATGGTCACTCTACTTTTCTAGGCAACTGTTAAAGATACAGGAGCCCTGTCCTCCTTTCCATATGGTCACCCTACTTTACTACTACTGCCACAGACCAACATAGGTAATTTTCTGCGGTTAACAAATATCCCATGAATGTGAGAAATGTGGCATTTTAACTGTGACTTTGGAGTGACCTTCTGAGGGTGGCCAGCCTGATCTCTTCGAGGGACAGTGAAGACTTTGAGCTAAAGCAGCTTTCCCCAACCTGGTGGCCTCCAGATATGTTGCCCATGCTGGCTGGGGATGATGGGAGTTTTAGTTCAACACCTCTGGAATGCACCAGACTAGGGAAGCCTGGCATGATAATGACTAATGGCTGAGCATGGCTTGGGTTTGGTGAATTTCCACTGTTTTATGGGAGCATTTGGTGTTATGCTTTGATTGGTTGATTTTTTTTATGTTTTAAGCTGCACAGGCCAGGAATGATGGCAGGTCCTTGTGGACTGAAAGTGCGGGGTATAAAATAAAACTATCATGAACAAGGAACGGCCCTGTGCTTCACATACCCATCACTTCTTTCCTCTACGCTCCTTGACTGGCAGCTGAAGATGTGAACTGACTGCATTAACATGAATTGGCTCTGAAGTATGGAAGTCATGTCCCTGGTGTTAGATCTGCAGTGGGCCGCCTCTTCATGGGCCCAGGTCACCTCTTGATGCTGCACTCATCAAAAGGATGGGGAGGTGGGGGGAGGTGGGTGAATCCGCCCAGGAGAGGAAAGATGGGAATCCAGTAAAGCACAAAGCCTTAACATCAGAAGGAAAGGAAAACAACAACAAAGAGTCTTGTGGTGCCTTAAGGACTAACGAATTTATCCTCTGGATCACTGGAGTCATGCCAGAATAAATGAATTCATCCTCAAGTTGCCACAAGACTGTTGTTTTTAATGCAAGAGACTAAGGGAACGCCCCCTGGGAAAGAAGGAAAGAAATCTTTTTAAAAAGTGGTTGAGATTTAGGCCTCCACCCAATCCACCCTTACCTGGGAGTAAGTTCCGTGGAAGCCAGGGGGACTTACTTCCGAGTAAACGCGCCTAAGATCCGCCCCTGCTCATCGGCCCCTCCTTATTACTTCGGCCAATCCACTCCTGTTTACACACGTGCCATAAGAAATGGGTCTTCTTCACCGCTCCTTTGACCTTGAATCCAACTCGAGGCGCAGCGAAGCGTGCGCTAATGACCCGCTTCCTCTCTTCGCCTTCCAGCGAGGGCGCCCCTGCCCCACCCCGGCTCCTGCTGCAAGGGCTCCGCTTTTAATTGGATCGCTCCCCTGTCATTCTGCCTGGATGGCTCCCCCTCCCCTTTCTTTGTTGCAACCCGTTCGGGTCGTTTCCTTCCCGTCACGCAAGAGCAGAGGTACCTCCGGAGCCTTTTGGGAAGCTACATCAGCTGACCGGGTCTGCAGCAGACTCAGAAGGAGAGCACTGTTGCAGCATTTTTAATGGGTGTGTGTGTTGGTCTGCTGTTCGTGCGGTGAATTAAAGGACCAGGCGGTTTCCCCGCTCCTGCCCCCTGCCCAAATCCAGCTCACAAGCACAAGCACACACACACCTTCCTTGGTGGAATCCGTTTCTCCCAGCTACGCATCTCCATGGCCTGGTTTACTTTGCTTCTGACACGCCCCGCGAGGGACTGCATCTTGAAAGCCTGACATTCCTCAGCCATACTGTTCCGTTAACCTTCAGACGCCCCTTTGGGGGTGGGGAGAGGAGGAGCGAAAAGGGAGGGCGCAAGGCACACTCCGCCAAATGCACGGAAATGGGCAGAGAGGGGTCCTTCCCTCCGTCCTTAATGCATAAGGAGACCCTCTCCTCTCCTCTCCCCTTCCAGCCCCCCCTCCTTTCTTTTCTCTACCGCCCCGGATTTTGAGATTGTCGAGGCTTTAACAACGAGAGCGAGCGAGCAGTCACGGGGCGGAAGCATGAGAACATCGCTTTGCAGAGAAACTGCTGACTTCGCTCCCCCCCCCCACCTCCTTCCACACGCACACCTCAACGTTACAGCTCTCTGCTCCATCTACACACACACACCCTGCTCGCTTTCCGGCGTTTCCGATAGGAACGATCCTCCAAACTATTAGAAACATACTCGATTTGTTGAGCTCGGCAAAAGCAAGCTCATCACCCGCCCGCCCCATCCTCTCCTGTTCAAACTCCAAGCGGGTACGCCTAATCGGTGGTGTGTGTGTGTGTGTTCTTTTTGATGAGTCCAGACGGCTGTAGGTTGCCAACTCCCGCCCCCCCCCCCCCGTTGAATTACATCCCCTCCTCCCCTGGCAATCTCTCTCTCTCTCCCCGCCAATTGCAGGTGGGCGAACAGCAACCTCCTGCGGCAGGAGCACTCGCTGACCCCTCGCAACCCTTACCGTGGGATGATGGGCGGGAGGGGGGCGGGGGAAGCGAGTGCCAGCCGAGAAATGCCAATCCAGCAGCATCGGTAGCAGCAGCAGCAGCAGCAGGAGGGGGAGGAGGAAGAGGAAGAGGAAGGCGCCAGCGTAGTGTGTGTAAGGAGGGAATAGTGTCGGTGGGATGGTCCGGAAATCCCGTGATAAAAAGAGGGAGTAGAGAAAGTAACGGCGCTGTTCGCTCGCCCTTCCTCTGTTGCTGGCTCATCGCCGCCGTGCCCGGACCCTATTCCAAGCGAGAGAACTTCTTGCGCCGGCTCCTGCCTGCCCGTGCCCTTCAGCAACGCCTTTCGCTCCGGAGGCACACATGGCCCTGGCTCGTACCGGGAGGTGGTTCGACTAGGGCAGCCGGAAAAGCGCCTCGCCTTCGCCTCTCCGAGGAGGAGACTGCAGCCCCGCCGCAGACGCGGAGCCAGGTAGGGTCGCTCGTGTCCTTTGCGGCCGCTTTGGCGGGGCGGGGCGGGGCGCTGTCCAGGGTGCTGATGGTCCCGCGCGCCGCGGCTTGTTCTCAGCTGGAGGCAAGCAGGCACCGCCCGGGCGCCAGGAGGTGTCCTTGGTGCTGAACCCTCTCTCGCCCGTCTTTTGCTCGAACGCCCTGCCGTTGAGAGCCTCTCCCAAGGAGAGACGGGATTTCAGGGGTGCTCGCTGTACGGCGGTAAGCTGTCCGATATGCGGGAGGAACGGCAGCGGGGTGCCGGGGTGGGCTGACGGAAAAGCACCCGCTACTTTGTCGTTGCAGAGATTGGGAGTTGACCGGGTAGCAGCAAGTAGGGGTGGGTGAGCGCTGCTGATGGCGGGATGGGACAAGCTTCGGGATACGTACTGCTTGTTGAAGTCTCTCAAAACTGGACAGGCAGGAATTTGCATTGAGCTGCCTGTGCAAGTTCTCTCCTTGAGAGCTTGATTAGCTGGTGGATTAGTGTATTATCATTTGGGGACCTTGACGCTTTGGTGCAAAATTCAATGCATGACACCCACCCCAATGAGGCTACACCCAGACATTCTTTTTGTGTAGACTCATTGCAACCTCATTGGGATTTGAAGCATGTCTCTCCATCCTTTGGTGCATGCAATGCGTCCCCACTCCAGGGTGTGAGGACAAGATATTTCTTTGATTGCAGAAGTTTGGAGAGGGGGAAATGGCCAGTGGATGCAGCACTGTGTTTTCTTTTAAGTAAATTAAAGAAATTTACTTAATCTCCAGCTTTTATTTCTTTCCTCTAAAGGAAAACACATCTATCTAGATCTCTTCAATACCATCCTAAAATAAAGCTGATTATTTGATTTAAGCAGGATTTTGCAAGAGTCTGGATCTGTTTGTTCCTTGCTCCAGCACCAGTATAATTGGTGAATGGGTCCATGCTGTATCATCCCATCTTATGATCCTATTCACTTCTGGAGATCGTGTCCTGTCAAACAGCTAGATTTGAAGATGTCAAATAATGTTGAGAATTTCGCACGCTCAAACTCTTACTCAGAAGGGGGGAATGTATATTTTGTTTGCTAGTTAACAGTCATAACTTTGCTGCCACAACCTGACATGCCTATGCTGCAATTTCATCCAGCATCAGTGGTTAGAATAATGTCTAATCCCAAGAAAACTTTCTGATGACTTTTAGTGAGATTAACTTCATTTTTGATGGGAGATACATTCAGTCTAACTTTAGGTTTTCCTAGGATATGTGATATTGGCGCCATTCCACTAGCCAATTTGCATTTAATGTCTCTCCCTCCCTCCCTCCCTCATAATGTGTCTGATATTTAACTCAATTTGACTGGAGTGGCACTTCTGGTCAATGATGCAGACATGAGGTTGGCCATTAGGAGATACTGACAGAGCAGCTTGCTGCTGCAAATTCAAGGAGCACAAGCGCTTCAACCTTCAAATGCCCCCCGGGCGCTGCCTCTTCTCTTAATAGTTAGATTCCCCCACACCCTGCACACACACACACACACACACACACACACAACCTTTCAAAACAACCTCTCTCAAAAATCACTAAAGATCAACAAAGTTGGAAATGTTTAACTCTTTACCAATTTCAAAATGTCAACTAAACCCCATGAGTGCTGCATTGAACTGAACAGACCCTTCTAATGGCCTGATATTAAAATGAAACAGGTGCCTCGAAAATTCAATTAAACAGCTTTGTGGGCAAATCTATTTACACAGCAAATGGATGTTCAGTTGCTGCATCTCCCTCCCACTATATGCAACAGAGCTTTGCTCTCCTCAATCTTCTAACAAAGATTCAGATTGAATAGTTTCTAACTCCAGGAATAGTTCCCCATTAATTCAGTGCTATCCCATGACAGTATATCAGCATGAGATTTCTCCCTCCTCCCCTTAAAAATCATGCTACAGTATTTTCAGGAATATACTATGTTCTCTAGCAATCCAACCATGAGCAAGTAACTTCAGCTTCAGTATGAGAAATGGTGTGTGATTTTGTGTATGTGTGGTCAGGGGTGTTGAGCTGAGCTGACTTCTAAAAGGACAAACTGATCCAATGCAGCACTGGAGCCGGAATACTAAATACTTACACTAATCTTTTGTTTTTTGAATTCATCTGCAGGCTGCAACTCAAGGACTTGTCTCCCTCTGACTTGCATGTGAGAACTGATCTGGTGGGAAGGAATCTAAAGCCATCACCATGGAATTTGTAATGAAACAAGCTTTAGGAGGTAAGAGGAAAATGGTACTATTTTCCAGCTGCTTAATGGGAAGAAGGAATCTGAAGCCACCATTATGACTTTTGTAATGAAAGGACAATTGATATGGCTGGTGCCATTGGATAGATCTTGGAGATGGCAGAATTTCATACCTTTTCTCTCTGCAGTGACATTTTCACGGTGATTGTATGTGCGTAAGTGTATGTGTGTATGTGCAAATTTCACATTGGTAATCTAAAGGCAATGTGGTTTGAAGAAAGTCCAGTTTGAGCGACTGAAGCCGGGTGGCATATGTTTGCACATTGACTCCTCATCCCCTTAACATGTGAAACTTGCAATTGATCACTGTTGTTTTACTGTTGCATTTATTTGCTGAATCATGGTGCCAGTAGGGGGCAGCATTGAGAGTTGCCTCAAGCCTGTAGCTGGTTCTTGAACTTCCAGTGTTCCATTCCAGACACAGAGATGCAGCTTGAAACTAGCTTGGAGAAAACCCACATCGGTCAAACCGGTTTCAGGCTGGCTTGTAGTTGCAGTATAGATGTGTCAGATGGCATTTTGACGACTGGCATACACACACTTATATAGAGAATGCTGCAGTAAGAGTTCTAGTGTTGATCATTACAGTGTCTCCTTGTGGTCTGTATTGGCTGGTATCTGATCATTTAATGGATGTTGTATTATATTCATGGGCATGGTACAAATAATTTACAAGAAAATGTACAAGTGAAGAGGCTGTTCTATGACTTTATTATTCAAGTGTCCTTACAGCGGTCTTATTCTCTTCCTCCTGTACCATTACAGTGCACATTTCAAAACGCTCTACCATTGACCAGCATTTTCAAGTCCTATTCAGGCTTGATTTGAAGGTCATTGTTTGACTTTCAGTGATTTTGCAAATCATACGAGGCTTCAATTTTATTCTACATATATATTACGCTGTAAGTGGGAGGATTGTTGTTTATATTATGTGGTGTGGATGTGAATTGCAATATAAAAACACATTATGAAGCTATTTAGTTCATCAGAAACATTTATATTCAATTTAATTCTTCTTTATGTAGAAGGAAATTGAGTTTTTTGCATTTGCAAGTGATTTAAATTAAGATTTTGGTCCTAAAAGAAAGAGGAGGAGGAGGAGGAGGAGGAGGAGGAGGAGGAAAATGAAAATGTTTCTATTCAGGCTGTTTTCATTATAATTTCTTTTGGATTCTTTGGCTACAGTTCTGAACATGCTTAGGCTCCTGAATCTCATTGAATGCATTTGCTTTTAAAGCCATGATCCATCCCTTTGTAAGTGTAGCTGTATCCATGAGGGAGGATTGGCAAGGGACAAAATGGAGCCTCTTGCCTTCTCCGGCTCCTCCTTGGCACACACAAGCACTGCTACAGCATATTCGCCACTGCAGTGTTTAGGAGTCTCATGCATGCCCAGTGTCAATCTTCTCTTCGGTGCCCTGGCCTGGGAGGTATTTATGCTGTGAGGATCAGTGGGGAGGAAGAGCAAGCAGCTCTGATCTTTGGGCTCCTCTCAGTGGTATAGTGGAGCCAGGGCTCACAGGGGTGCAACGCCAGCACTTCTTTTCTGATTAGCAGGGACGCTGATGTCATCTGCCACCCCCTGATGACATCAGCATCCCTGCAAATCAAGAGGGACTTCCCTGCTCCCTCTGAGCTTAGGTGCAATCCTCAGAGTAGCTGGTGTGTGTGTGTGTGTGTGTGTGTGTGTTTGTGTGTATTTTCCAAGCATCAATATATTGTTCCCCACTGTAATGCAATGTCTTTTTTTCAGGTGACTTGGTCCTGAGTGATAGTTAAACCCCATTAGTTTTACAACAGACCTGCTCCACGTGGAGATAGAACTGCTAGAACTGGTTTGTTGATGTGAATCAACACAGTTGCCTGCATTTGTAGACACTCTTTGGGGGATGTGGTTATGGGGAGTGTCATGATGAGCACTGGCACTTCAATGTTTAACACTACACCACTGGCTCCTCTTATGCTTATTCCTGCACCATTAAGCTTGTACAGCAGTGGTACTTGACCCAGTGTCCTCCAGATGTTGTTGCACTACAAATGTCGTAAGCCCCATCCAGCATAGCCAAAGTTCAGGGAGTGTGTAAGTTGCTGTAAAAAACATTTATTTATTTATTTATTTATTAAAACATTTGTATCCCACCCAATATACCACAGCCAAAAACAAAATAAACCATTAATCCAGCTAAAAGCAGTACAGAATTTAAAAGCAGTAAAACCAATTAAAACAGTTCAAACAGTGTGCAAGCTTGGTGCATTTAGCCATCAAAGGCTTTGTTCAAAAGCCATGTCTTTACTTGGCGGCGGAATGAAGTCCGTGTTGGCACCAGTCGGGCCTCCAAGGGGAGGGCTTTCCACAGTCGGGGTGCCACAACAGAGAAAGCCCTCTCCCATGTCCCACTGGAATGTATGTCTTGTGTTGCTGGGATGCGGAGGAAGACTCCTCCAACAGATCTCAAGTCTCAGGCAGGCAAATACAGGGAGAGGTGCTCTCTCAAGTATCGAGGTACCAAGCTGTTTAGGTCTTTAAATGTCATTACCAACACCTTGAATTCCAAGCAGAAGCGTTTAGGTGGCCATTGCAATTCTTTTAAGACCAATGTTATATGGTCTTTGTGGGATGTACTGGTCAGCAGCCTAGACACTGCATTTTGCACTAGCTGCAACTTCTGAGTCATCTTCGAGGGAAGCCCCATGTAGAGTACATTGCAGTAGAGGGCACAAGGTTGCCTATCCCTGCTATACAATAATGGATTGTACCCATAGACATTTTTCATGCATCTTTATTCTATTGAGTTGGGAGTACAATGTTTTGTGTAACTGAAAATGGAGATCTTTTCAAATTCCCCCCCCCCCCATCAAACAAAACCTCTTCATCAACTCTACTGCCACCACTATGCAAGGCAGGACAGTGGTATGCACCAAAGGTCTGCTGTTCATGAAAACACTCAAACAAGACCTGGGAACATGCATAGGTGATATCCTATTGTGAGCATATAGGTATAATTAGGGATACTTCGCAGATATCCATGAAACATTCAGTTGACTTGCAAATTAGGCATTAGAAACCTTACTAGTGAATGAAATCAGGGAGCCATCCAATGGGGAAAGGGTGACTTCAATTGCCTTCACAAAGACTGGATAAATGAATGTTCTGATAATGACAAAGAAATACAATTTCTAGATACCGTAAAATGACTGCACAGTAGAATAGCTGGTCATGGAACTGACCAGAAGGGAGGTGGCCTAATCCTAGCTGGGGCCAGATGTACACCAAGCAGAATATAACACTCTGAATGCGTTTTGAAAATGGTATATGGAATGTGTACAGGGCCCCAACAGTTGTCAGAGCACTTCAATACCTTTCTAAAGCAGTAGGGTAGATCCTGCCTTGTGTCCAGGACCTACTGCAAGATGTGTGGTTTGTTAAACCACTGGAAACAGAAACCACAGTGCTGTGTGACATGAGCAGGAGGGTGTTATTGTGCTTATGTCCTGCTTTTGGGCTTCCCATAGGCATCTGGTTGGCTACTGTGAAACTGGATAGGCTTGTAGTCTGATCCAGCACACCTCTTCTCACATTCTTCTTATTCCATCTATGCATGTGTTCCCAGTTCTGAAGACCAAGGGTGCTTGAGTCTCGTAGAGGTTTGGCAGCTGTGGCTGCATTTAGAGACACAGAGCAGCAGAGAGCTGCTTCTTGGGACACAAACTACCACTTGGGGGCAGATCCTGGCTTTTGGGGGCTCTTAGGCAACAGTGGTCCCCAGTGGAGGCTGGTGGCTCCAATTTTGGTGGGGCTGTGAATCCATTCTGGATTTTAGTGAGTACCAGCTAGAATTCCAAAAGATCTATCCAAGGCACTGAACCCTATCCCCCAAACAACGTCAGCACCTTGGATAGCTCCTTTAGAATCCTGGCTGGTTCTGACTGAAACCCAGAATGGATTCATCACCCCACTGAAATTGGAGTCACCAGCCTCCACTGCTGGTCCCTGTTTAGCACTGCCCATTGGGCCTAACCTCTCCTCTCAGCACACAATGTCCATCTTTCACTCCATCAGTACAACTAAGCAATTTTAGACCCTGGATGTAATGTTCTTCCCGGGCCCTCTTTCTATGCCCATGTGTGGAATACACAATTAACATGTCTCTACTCCCCCACCATCCCCCACTTTACAATATCTTCTACATTCCTGATATGTTAGAACTAACACCACAAAGCCCTGCCTGCGAACTCTGATTAAAAAAAGAAATACTCTGAGCACGTGCAGTTTTGCTTTTTTAAATTGACTTAAAACATAGCCCCATCATGACTACAGGAATAAAACTGAGGTTTTCCCCCAGGCCCTGATTCTAAACACATTTACTTGGGACTAAGCAATTAATTTTTTTTTTTTTTTAGAAAAGGATAATATATATTTACATGTAACATAATAAAATGATCTTCTGTAATCATGTGCATGCCCAGTTAGTGCCTCCTTGATGATCAAATGCTTTAACAAATTAGGAGGATGCTGCATTGATAAGCATCAACCTACAGTCCCCAACACCTGGCACTCTCTGGGTGGTCATCTGCCTCCCCCTCATGGTCTGCAGGGCCTGGACATTGGCCTCAAAGTCCAGCCTTCGTTCCACCACTGTTTGCCCCTCACCCCTTTGTGGCTGTTAAACCAGTTTAAGGCACAAACTTATGCATGTTTAAACAAAAAAGAGTCTTCCAATTTCCAGCATGGCTGGCTGTGAAATGCTGGGAGTTGTAGGACTTTCCCTCCCCCAATCTAAACACACATAATGAGTGTCCCCTTATTAATTTAGTACATTTCTCCACTGCCTAAAAGCCAAAGCTCTCTGGGCATTTCACAAAGTGAAATGTAAATGATATATGCATCATAAAACATAACAAGAAAACACAAAAAAGATCAACACACAATAAAACTAGAGTTGAAACTAAGTCAGAGTCAGCAGCACTGCAAGGATCAACGTACACTCACACAGTATTATTTGATTTCACTTGGAAAGACTAAAAAGCCTGAGAAAATGAAAAGAAAAGGTCTTCACTTGGTGCTGAAAGGACTACAATGCAGGCACCAGGTGAGCCTCTCTAGGGAGGGCATTCTACAGCTAAGGTGACACCACAGAAAAGGCCTCTCCTTAGTGGCCACCCACCTCACCTCATGGGGTGGGGACCCAGAGAAGGACCTAGGAAAACACCCCATATAATGGGAGAGAGAGAGAGAGAGAGTGAATGAGTGAGAGAGAGAGAGCACCAGTGCGGTGTAGTGCCTAAGGTGTTGGACTAGGAGTTGGGAGATCCGGGTTCTAGTCCCCACTCGGCCATGGAAACCCATGGGTGACTTTGGGCCAGTCACACTCAGCCCAACCCACCTCACAGGGTTGTTGTTGTGAGAATAAAATGGAGAGGAGAAGGATTATGTACGCCGCCTTGAACTCCTTCGAGGAAAAAAGGTGGGATATAAATGATAATAATAATAACAATAATAATAATTTAACTCTGAGTAAACACTCATAGAATTGTGCTATTATTATTATTATTATTATTATTATTATTATTATTATTATTTTAACCCATTTGTGTTTGAGTTGGGGAAGAGGTTTAATAAAGATCCAAAGTTCCTTTTTATTCCTTGGGTGGGTGAGTGGGGGGACGGGTTAGCTAGTGGTTGGTAGCATCATAGAAAGTAGCCAAGAGAAGGACCCTCTCCTCCACAGCTGTCTGGGCCAGCCCATTTAGTGAACAATAAGCAGTGGAGCTGCTCCTCCTGCCTTCTCCCCACCCTGCCTGGGGCTGGCTGCTCAGTTCAGCAGTGGCAGGCACCACACCAAGAGCCCCGGACCAGCGCAGCTAGCAAAGAGGTCATGACTGTCATTGGCACTGCACAGTGGTAGCTCCGTTTGGCAGCAGTGCACAGGTGTGGCTCGGGTTGTCCTACACCCAGACGTTAAAACTGTGTACCTGCACTGGGACTATGTTGGGCATGTCCAAGACATGCAGAACATCACAGGTCAGAGGTTGGCGATGCCCCTCCCCCTGAAGACATGGGCCGCTGACAGCTGTCTGACAATGCTAACTCATAATGCCAGCCCTGCTGCCAATAGAGAGTTTGTTTATGGATATCCCTACCAAAAGGGGTGGGTCTTTCCACTTGATTGGCACCTTCTGGGAGGGAAAGAACTCATTTGGTGGGAAAGACCTGTATTATCAGCCCCAGCCACATCGTGTACACATGCTAGTGTGCGCATGTGCAGGGCTCAAGACCATGGTGGTCACCTGTGTTGAGGATTCAGCCCGTGCACCTCCACCAATGAATTGGACCTTAGGAGGGCCAGAACCCACTGTGAGTTTGTGATTCATTAAGATAAGTGAGCGTATGACTAACGTGCAGGATGCAAGAAATCCCACTGGCTTTGGTGATACTATTTATGTCCTTTTAATTAGCCCTGTAGTTCCGTTCTTCTCAAAAGAGAGTGGATCTTTAAAAAACAACAACACACACCAGCCTGGCCAATCAGCAATTTAATTGCTGCTTTATAATATAAACTTACTCACACAACCCACTTGGGTATTGCATCACCAATGAGACCTCAGTGTGAGCTCTGGTCTCGTTCAGGCTAGACATGCGATGGCGTGTAGTATTAAAAGCAACATTAGCACCTCTGCATATGCTTTGTGCAAATTTCATCTGCCAACATGTTGGGGAAAAGGGTGAAGTGAGTCAGGAAATCAATACAAAGTACGGAGGTAATGCGCACAAGGCAGTTTGGAAATGCGCTGAGAATACAACTGTATTTTCCCACTTTGGAGCAAACTGAGGTTATAATAACAGGTTCAGTCTCGATTGATTTGTTTGGCAATTTTAAATTAGCTAATTTCAAACTACTTGGGCTCAGTCGGTGTACAAACACATCAATACCAACAAAACAAAACAAATTACATCTAGCGAGGCTTTTTGATGTGCATTTTAGAATGTGGCTCGGTCATTACCCAGACACAATGACAACTCTTCTTATGGGTTACTTAGTGAGACTTTGCAGCACGCAGAGAATTCTGGAACTTATTTGCAGCAACGTTGACCTTGAAACAAGGGCAAACTTGCAACCAGTGTCAAGGCAGGCGTAGGAATGTAGTGTGATGTGAGGTTAAGGAAGCAAATGAAACCAACAAAATGCGATTTTAGCGGGGAAGGCCATAAAGTTGTCTTGGAAACTCTTACAGATCTGGAGAAGAGATTGAGGAAAAATGGAAAGGAAATAAGGGGCATGCAAGAGACTATTTTGTGCTTGAGGTGGCAGATCCAGTTCTCACCATATGAAAATACAGTAGTGATAAATTAAATAACAGACAATCTGGCACTCTTTAATGGTGCCCTAAGGCCATGCCAGGGAGTAGGTTCCACTGAACACAATAGGGTTCATTTCTGAGTCATGTCTAGGATTGCAGTGTAAATCTGCTGTCTGTGACTGCAATGCTGCATTGTATCACCCTAAAGCCAGCCCTATACAGAAAGACATAATGGATAAATCTGGCTAAAATGACAGATAGATGAAACATGTCCATTTTTATCTGCATCCCCACTCTCCCAGACAAATAGACAAATTTGCATTCGTGTGATCAAATGGCTTCAAATGCGATCATGCCATTAGATTATATTGCTGCACTGTTCTACTTTTGGTAGCTATTTAGATAATAAATAGAGGCATTGGAACCTGAACAGAATTTTGCAAGACAGAAGGAATTAGAAGCTGTCTAGAGATCTTCCCTATACAGCATAGGGAAATTTGGATTTAATCCAACCCTTCTGTGATTATCCTCTGCATCAATTTTTTTCTTTTTTTTTTTTACTAGTCAGGGTTTTGTAATGCTATACGTTTATAAACAAGGTACCCAGTAACAGCTTATGAAATGACTCTGAGGGTGAATTAATTGTAGGATTGCAATGTGGCTAATGGTGTTATGATGAACATTTTGGGATATTAGGTTATCCGAAAGACCATCCTCACCCAGATGAACCTGCTCAGATCTTAAGATCAGCCAGAAAGCCCCTGCTGATAGGCCCACCATCCAGTCAGGTTAGCAGCAGTAGAGGCTGGTGGCTCTACTATCAGTGGGGGCAGTGAATCTGCTTTGGATTTCGGGCAGAACCAGTCAGAACTTTGAAGATTAAGGCACCATTGATAGCTCCCTTAGAGCTTTGTCTATTTCTGGCTGAAAACTGGAGTGGATTCACTACCCCACTGAAATCAGAGCCACCAGCCTTCCCTGGTTAGCAGGCACAGGAGACAGAACCTTTCCAGCAACCCGCCCCCCACTTTGAAATTCTCTCCTAAAGGATGTGCATTTGGCCCCCTCTCTGTTTGCTTTTAAGCAGGCCTTAAATACCCTTTTTTGTTTCAATCCACTTTTTATTGAAACCATGAATAGGATTTGAAATGTTATTTCTCTCTGCTGTGAATGGTGAGATTGTTGTTGTTGGTGGTCTGACTGATTTTTTTTAATGCTGCTGCTTTTAATGAAATGTTTTGTTATATATTGGTTTTCAAGGGTTAATGACAAACTTCACCAAGCTGGTGACCTCCAGATATATTTTTTTTTACTCTGTTCAACTCCCAATGGCTTGGAATTCTGGAAGTTGTAATCCCAAAATCTGGAGGGGACCTCAGAGGGCAAGACTTTGATAATATTCAAAGTAAGCCACCTTGAGAAAACTGTTATTGTGATAGGTGGTATATGAATTCTTAAATAAAGTATTGGTTTGTGTGTTCTGATATTTAAATAAATGTCTTTTTCTTTATTTCTTTTTTTAAAAAAGGACAAAGGTCCCCCTTAATCTCTTTTGATTCCCCTGCAAACATTACATAGTTTCATTGCTTGAACTCATTCTCTCCAGCTTTTCCCTGAGCAAAGACAATTCTTAAAATCCCTGCTAGGTGGCATGGTAAACCACTCCAGAGCATGCCTTGTGATTGGAACAGACTCCTGAAGCGACTGCCTTCTTGCAATATTCCCTTTTTAAACTATTTATTCCTAGGATTCTTTGCACAATATCGAAGAAATACAAGTAGCATAGAAAGCAGAAGGGTCAGGGAAGAGAGAAACGTCACGTGCTGGAGAGAAAATAACATAGAGGAAAGGGGGAAAGTGTGTGTGTGTGTGTGTGTGTGTGTGTGTGTGTGTATGTATGAGATAGAGAGAGAGAGATTGAGATTTAATTCTACAGGAGCGACTGGAATGTTGCAGTTGCAAATGAAGAAGGAAAGGATTTTGCACAAACCAAAGAAGAGAAGCAAAAATGTATTGTGGGAGAAGTGAAGTTACTCTTCAATGCCACCTGGTTTTGCCCATGTCAGACAAAGAACTTCTTCTTCTTCTTCTTCTTCTTCTTCTTCTTCTTCTTCTTCTTCTTCTTCTTCTTATTATTATTATTATTATTATTATTATTATTATTATTATTATTGCAATACTGTGTGAACTAGCTAGAAGACAGTGTGGTGTAAACCTTTCAGGTTTATATGGATTTATGAGGCACCTTTACACAGTGTATTCAATCAACTATAAAAGACAAAATAAAGTGAGTTGTCACCACCAACCCCATCAAAACACACACACACACACACACACACACACAAATATAAGCATACATATATAACATCTTAAAAAAGCCAAGCCGGTTTGGAGACCAAGGAAATGCTAATTAGGCAGAGATATTTCAGAAATGATCAGATTAGACAAGCGTATCTGACACTTTATTGACAGGTTGTTAAAATAGTTCCAGGCCTTTGCAGGGCGTCAGGAGGCTGCTGCAAAACAAACGAAGGTGCACAGTACAGGTTTTCGGTGTTCTCTTGAAAAAGTAATGTAGTGCTGTGTGCATTGGGTGAAGAATTCAGGAGTGAAAAGATTGCCATGGGACTGATACCAGATAATTATAACAATAGTTTGTAAGCCCTTCTATGGAGTTTCTGTCACTGCACCAGATTCTCTCTTGGTCCATCTTTACCATCTGCCTCCCTAAGTGAGGTTCTTGGTTCTATAATGGAATTGTTGTGCAAGGAGGACAAAGCAGGAGTGTGCTAACCTTTGGGAGCCACAATCATCATTATATGTACTAACGGCGAATTCAGTTCTTTGAGTGCCAAAATGGCACCATCCATACACAAGAGGGGGGGTATATCATGGAGAGAAAGCCCTGAAAAAGAGGGAACCCCCAAACAGCCCAATGCAGGCACAGGATTCTAGCTGACTATTGGGGAGGGTGGAAAATGGGAGGATGGAATAGAGTCTCCTTGAAAGGGGCATGGCACCTCGAACAGAAGAACTCCACATAGGGATGTCAGAGAAATCAGGAATGGAATCAAATGAATTTGGATTTCTATGAATCTGACCCATTAATACCACAGTGGACCAGCTTTTCCCAAGTAGCATGAATTCCATGGGTGTTTTTTCACTTTCTGGAATTTTACACAAAATTAGAAAAATATGTAAAGTTTTTTAAAAAAGCAGATGAAAATGCATATTTCCCCATAGGCTTAAGCATGAAAATGCACATGGGGGGATTTATGCATTTTGGTGGGTATTTATGCATTTCCACAAGCACAAATTTGTGCAAATGCATAATTTGCAAAAAATCAGGAAATGGGAAGAAATCTAATTCTGTCAATGAGCAGACGATGAAAGGCAAAGCACCCAACAATCTGTAAATTGCAGATGGAATGGATTTTATAAAATCTATACATCCCTAACTACACACCACAACATTTTGTTGCAGGACCCATTCATAGAATATTCAACAAAGAGCCTAAAGAAAGAAACCCTTCTTGTTCCTCGTGTAGTATGCTACAGCTTCAGTGGAAGTGGCTTAGAGGGGTTTTGTTCAGTAGAAAAAACAAGGAACATGAATACTTGCTATGGGCAGAAACTGGGAGACGAGGGAGAAAGGAATTTGCTCCTCCCTTTTCCTTATGATCTTAAACCTATTCAGAAGTAAGCAGGGCATGGTGTCTGCATGTCTACTCAAAAGTAAGACTGTAGCACTAAGTAGCACATTCCTATACCATCTGAAATACCAACCCTCTGCATGTCTACTCACAAGTATGCAGGATAAGCCTCCATATGTGTACTTATATATAACCAGGACTAAATCACTCAGCAGCACTTTCAAATAGCATCCAAATACTAACCCTCTGCATCACAAGTAAGCAGAGCCACAAGTAAGCAGGACAAGCCTCAGAAATAAGCAGGACTGAATCACTCAGCAGCTTCCTACTTAGGCCATGACCCCTTTCCCTGCAGGGGAAAGGCATTATCTCTGAATAGCAGCTGATCAGAGAGAAGAACTTTCCCTTGCTACACAATGACCAATACTACCTTTTCCTGTGCAGGAGGGGAAAGCTCTTATCTTCAATCAAGTTCTGATAAGATAAGAGCATTTTCCTTGCTGGGAAAGAGGGCAAGGCCTGGAGAAGAAGCTGTTAGATTAGATGAAGAATCCCCATGGGCCATACTCAACCTGTGGGCTAGAGATTCCTAATCCCTAAGCAATTTCAGCATTCTGGGTAAATGGAACCCATTGATGAAAGGGTGCAAGGTGAAATTTCCCTTGGGAGAGAGTTCCAAAGATGGAGCAGCATAGTTGAAAATGCCCCCTCCCTAGTTGCCACCTGTGGTGGGGATCTGGAGGGAGGTACCAGCAGTTGACCCCAGCATACGGAGAGATCGACGTGGTAGCAAGTGTTCCTTCACTGCATATGTGCAGAGCTATTCTTTTGTATTATTACATCAGGGCTGAGTTCTGGCATTGATGATGGGCATCTGGGAAAAAACGGCCATTTCACACATTATATTGTCTTTTAGATGTACACCTCTGATTATTATTGTGTAAGTCTTTTTAAATATTCCCTTACATTGACACTGTAAATGAAATCATATTCTGTCCTGCTGTCCTTAAGAAAAGGGTGTCCTGGATCCCATCCTCACCCACCATCTCAAGGGACAATCCACTTAGTTGAGTTAAACTGTGACTCAATTATAGGTGGAAAGCTCCAGGAACAGAAGGAACTCAATGTAATGGACTTCAGTTGATTGAGTCATTTCCCTTCCTTTCTTTTCATTGCCTTTTTGTTTAACAGGGAAAAAATTGGTGAGTTTAAGCTACAGTTTATGCACTTTAATAATTCCTAGATGCCATTTCGTCCCTGTTGGGCTTTGCTAATATTAGGCAATGCAAGAGTACCAGTGATGCAATCTTCAGCATTTTCAGCCGAGATATAAAAATGTAATGTGGTCATTTATAAAAGATTTAAAATCAAGCATTAAGTGCACAGAGAGCAAGGGTAAGCAAATGCTGCGACAGCCTGCTGCATCTTTCATTTGGGGGCAAACCTGTAAAGTATGTTGACGTTAGTCTATTATTTATCATCCTAATGCAACTGCAAATGATGGAGATTAACTCACAAATGCCAGCAGGAGTGCAGATGACTAACTAGGAGAGCTGAAGTTTATGAAGTCATTTTTGGCACAGACTTTGTTATTGGGGTGGGTATATGTGAAATAGAGAGAGGGGGTGGAGAAAAGCAAGGAGAAAAATAAAATAATTTGGGAGCAGCAGGGGAGAAAAATTCAGCCCTGGCATGAGGCTAACTAGATGATAGGTGGAAACACTGGAGGAGCTGGTGTGTGTGTGTGTGTGTGAGAGAGAGAGAGAGAGAGAGAGAGAGAGAGAGAGTTCTTATTTTAACCAATTGCTCCAGCAATGGTTGAGGGATGGAGCACCAAATTGGCATCCTGGTGGGCCACCATGACCTCCAATGCCTATGTAAGTGCAACCTTCTTCAACCTGGGGACCTCCATAAATGTTGAACTACAACACCTGGAATTCCCAGCCAATGGGAATTCCCAGCCAATGGCTGAGACTTATGGGAGCTGCCACCCAACACATCTGGAGGGCACTATGGTGGAGTCAGCTGAAATAGCATAATTTTAGAGAAGTTGTGTGTATAGGGTAAGATAACAGATCCCACTGACCAATGCATTTTGAAGGGAGTTCTTCCATAGGGGCCCTCTTCAACAACCAATTTTAGTCCTAGTCTCTTTACACTATTGCAAAATAATTGCCTGATAACCTTAGCTATCATGCTGAGGTTGCAGTTCTTACTCATTCCAGGCACAGGGCCAATTTACTACTCAAACCTGCTTATCTCTTCGTTGTTTATCTCAAGGTCAGAATGTAGAGGGCCAGTATGTACAGAGTACTTCTCACTGCCCCCAACAAAAACAATTCACCGCTAAGGACAAGTGATGTGCGATGCTGGGAATCTTGTTCCATTTAAGCCAATGGGATTCCTCACCATTTCCATTCTGGTAAATAATGGTAGACTATAGCAGGTTACCCCCTCACAGTTCCAGAAATACTTTGCACATTTCTTTTGTGCATTTTGTTTGTTTGGGATCTTGAAATTTGAACACATGTTGTTGATTTTCTTTTTAAATGGCAATCTTGCCCAAGTGCGCATGACTGTAAGACCACCTAGCCACCATGTAGTCCTGCAGAGGCGTAATCCCCTCTTGTAAATATCCTTGTCAGTTTCATCCTCTCCACATACTGCTTCATTTAGCCCAGCCAGCTGTATTCCTTCCTTGTCAAAGAGCTTGTCAATTTCATCCTCCAGTACTTCAGGGATAAACTGGGAGGGGAGCAGGGGAGTCAGGAATTGATAAGTTCTGAATCTGTCTGCTGAGGGAAATTGTGCAAATTAGGAAATTTGCGCAAATTGAACTGAGAATTGGAAATGAGACAAATAAGAACCTGCGTTTGACAATTTGTGAACATTTTTGGTGGATAAGCGCTCAAGTTTGTGTTCACATTCAGGGTGAGCCAAAACACATTTCTAATACGTTCCTAGCTGCCAAAGAGAGGGCCTTCTCTGTCATAACACTCAAGGCTTGCATGCCCTCCCTAGACAGGTTTGCCTGGCATCTAATTTGCATTGATTGGGTGCCAGGCGAAGAGTTTCTTAAGGCACAATCTGATACATTCTCTCAGGCTTTTAAGGATCCCTTTAGAGGCCTTTTAAAGGATTCTGCAGTTTGAGCTCCCCCCCCCCACATTTTTCCACCTGCCTGATTTAAATTTTCATGCTTAATTATTGCTATGTGTCTTAAGCTGTAATTATGTCATTATTGTATCTTAACATTTTTTTATGTACACCACCCTGAGAATTCTGGTTATGGGGCAGCATAGAAATGGTGCTGGTATGGAGCTGATCAATCCAAATCAGGTCTGGGAAGAAGCAAAGTCAGGGGAGAACATGGATGGAGTGGTGGTGGTGATTTCACTGGACTTTTCAGCCAGCCAGATCCATGTATTTCCAATTCATTTCCCCCTGCTGCCAATGACAACAGAAGGGGAATTAGCTATACCAGGTCCTGGGCTATTGTAGCTGACAAGCTCCTATCAGATTCATCTGGAGGAATGGTGTGACCTTGGTTCTAGTGCAAGGGTGGGCAACTTGTGCCCCCATGGTTCTTTTGGCCAACTCCCATCAGCACTAGGCAGCATAGCCATTGGCAAGGGTTGATGGAGTTATACACCGAAACATCTGGAGGACCACGAGTTGCTCATCCCCAATCTAGAGGATCCCAAGCCATCTCCTCTCCACCCCACCTGTGAAATGCCCCATTATGGGCCATACCACCAATAGCAGCTGCCTGCCCACCTGGGTGCTGTGGAGGCCTCTGCCATGGTGGTGGAGGTCCCCTCACCAATGGCACTCCTGTACACTGGCAGAGGGCAGTGAGGGGGCACCAGTGCAACACCCAGCCATCAACATTTGGGGATAGAAATGTGATCTAAGTAAGTAAATAAATGAAATTCTGGACACATTTGGGTTTATCCTTATGAAGCCCTGGAATCCCATGAATTTGGAAAGAAGATTATCTTTCTATCAAGCGCACCCTTTCAAGCTGGATGGTTGTAATGTCTTCTTCTTTTTGCTAGAGTTCCCATCTTCACAGGAATTTCAAATGTATCTACAGGAGGCTTTATTTATAGAACAACAAAAGCATCCATCAGATAAAAGAAGTGCTCAGCACCCTGAGTGGTTTGAATGCATATTGTGTTGGAAGTGAATCATTTGTTTCTCACTATTTAAAAAGCAGCACCTATCTTTTTGAAAGATGCAGTTGACTGGCTGGGATCTCATGACGCCATGTCATCTTTCTAAAAGGATAGAAAGCTTCATTTCATCATCATCATCACCATCATCATCATCTTGGAGGTCAATAAATAATGGCCGTTAAAGAAGAGAAGCACACAGTTCCACTTGTGAAACTTTTGACAGATTGAGGAGAGAGCATTTTCCGTAGTGCTGCACATTTACAGTATGTTCTCTCTTGACAAGTAAGGAAAGTACCTACATTAGCATCATACAGATGCCAGGTTAAACCTGTTTTCTTCTTCAGAGCTTTTGACAGTGTTTTAATGCCTATTTAATGGCGCTTTAATTATTTTCTGAAAGCTGCTTTTGTTTTGTTTTCATGATACTTGCAGTTTATGTTACTTTTATTTGCTCATGCGTTTCCCCTTCTCTATTTGCTATTCTTTTTTCTTTTTTAAAAGAAATATTTTTATCTATCTTGTTGCTACGAACCACTTTGCAGACTGTAGAATCTGCAGAGTCATTAAAGAAACAAGGCAAAAAAGCATGACAGGCTTATAGGGCTGGGTGATTGGCGAGTGTGATGCTCCAACCAAGCCTGCATTTCTATGGGGCAAAGTCAATGGTCAGTAGGGGCGGCCCTACCATTAGGCAAAGTGAGGCAGTTGCTTCAGGCGGCAGATGCTGGGAGGTAGCAACAAGGTGTTGGTGGAGAGAGAGCTGTGTGTGCCATACAGCCCACCCTGCATCTCCCAAGCTAGCCTACTGCCTTCAGGTGCAGTGGAGGATGCATTCCCATCACCAACAACAAACAAAACTTCAACAGCTTTTGTACATGGAATGAGAAGGGATGCTGTCTTGTCCTTTGCCTCAGGCAGAAAAATGTATAGGGCTATATCCAATGGTTAGCAATTCATAGGATTGTTGGATGGCTCAGCATCCATTCAGTGGAACCCCAGAAAGTTTGCAAATGGAGTCCACATCCAGTTGAAAGAAAAAGAACTATATGAAGGGATGGAAGAGACCTTGAAGTTGCATATGGAACATTCAACCAGCATTGTCCCTTCAACGTTCCCTGCAAAATAAGAGCCCCCACTCCGCTCCCACCCATCAAAATCATGCACTCTTGGTTTATATACACAAGTTTCCATCCCAGTCTTGCATAACCAAGAAACATGGTCCAGATAGTCCTATGCAGATAGGAGTGAGTTTAGTTCTCAATGGCTCCTATTAAGTTCTGCAAAATAAGGAGGATGCACAGGGGAACACCACTGGAGTAGGACTATGGTGGTCATTTATGAATTGCCCAAAGAGAGGAAACACATCACCAAAAAAGAGGAAACACATCACCAAAAAAGAGGACTCACATTTGAAAATGTTGGGCTATGCTAAGTTACATGTATAGATGCAAACTTAGAAAGAGATTTTTTGCATTAAATAGAAATGCAATTTCATAGTGGGGAAGACTGTGCCCAAATGATCTGTGTGCCTTGCTGTCTAGGTGTTGTTGATGGGCAACTTCAAGGACTCTCCCATCCCTTAATAGGTTTTTTTTTAATCTTTCAACCAGACATGGACTACACAACCCTTCAAACAGAGGATGATCATCTTTCAGCCCTTGAAATAGAGAAAGGTCCTTTGTAAAAGAGGACATATGGCCATCCTAGGACAAATGTCTCCACCACCCCAGACATTCTGGTTTAGGAGGCAGGTTTAGCCTCCATCCCCATTTTGTTCTTGAGTGCACCCCTTTACTTTCTCCCATATATGGCAATGGTTGCCATTCACTCTCATGGGGGAAAATAAAGGACTAAACTTGTAGGACACATGGTGTGTGTGTGTGTGTGTGTGTGTGTATGTGTGTGTGTGTGTGTGTGTGTGTAACTGCCCTTCCCCCCTCACATTAATCCAGCCCCCACTGATAGGGATCTTAAAGTGAGGTGCAATGGGTGAAATCTAACATTGCCCAAGTGGACAACCACTCATGATGTAGGACTTTCTTCCTCTCCTTGTGCCCCCCAAAACTGATCTGAGGGCCTCTAAACTGTCTAGAGTAGATTTTGAGGGCACAATGAGGTTGCAGTGGAAAAGAACCCTTCCCCATTCCATCAACTGTTCTATTGGTGGCAGTGGGGCAACTAACTAAATTCACCCAACACCTCTCTGTGACTGAGCACACAGAAACCTGGGCAATGCTTAGGGTTTCTTGCCATAGACAGGACCATTTCCATATACAAACCCCCAATGATTTGCATGTTGCTAGTAAAGTCATCATACAGAGATGGCCCCTGGGAATGGGCAGAATACATTTTCCCTCCCCTCACACAAACAGCCCCCTATATGCATCTGTAATTCAAAGCAAGGTTCCAATCCATAGCTTCCAGGCAGCCTTGAGCTCAGAATGCCTCCTTTTAGAACCAAAGCTCTGGGTGGAAATATCTTCACAAAGACTGGGAAAAGACTGAAACTGTAATTAGAGTTCCTCAGAGTGAAATTACACTTTGCAGCTACAATTAGCTTCAGCTAATTTAATTACTAGACTTCCTGGTAATATGTCTGTCTGTATGTGTTTTATTACGTTTATATCTCGCTGTTTTTCTCTCCAAAGAACCTAAAGCAAGTTACATGATCCTCCTGTTCTCCATTTTATCCTCACAACAACCCTGTGAAGTAGCTTAGGCTAAGAGTCATTGACTGGCCCAAAAGCACCCAGTGAGCTTTGTGGCCGAATGGGGGACTACAATCCAGATCTCCCAAGTCCCAGCTCAACAATGTAACCACTACACCACACTGCCCCCAATGCAATCGTTAACTTTTTTCCTTTTGAAGAGAAGGGTGCAGGGACTTGCTGATGGTTTATCTGGATTGCTGACATCAAGTGGTGCCAGTCCCAATAAGGTCCTCATTGGTACTTCCATTTTAAACTGAATGTGGTCACCAGTTTACCAGTCAGTGACAATCAAACAGTGCATCGCCCCTATCCATGTCAAGAGTGACCCATGGCCAATAGTGGCTCTCAACCCAAGGAGGGAGTTGCTCTACTTTTTTTCATAACTCTATGACTGAGATCAGTTTTCTCTCTTTTTTTTATTGTGAATATTAAAAAAACAGAACAAAAAAATAAAAATAAAATAAAAATAAAGAAACATTACCTATATAGGAATATCATCATTTTTTCCTGTCAAGTATATACCATTCCTTTAAAAAAAAGAGGGGTGAGTTATGCATAGGTTTCAAGAAAAGGGCCATATATCCATGTATTTATCCACTTGCAAGTTGCGCCTATATAATACCTGTTCAAATGTTGATAGCGTTGGTAAATTCTCAAGCATTTGTCCTTCCAATGTGACAGTATAAGTCTTTAGCTACCATAAGGGCTCTGAAAATCCATTTGTGCTGACCTTGTGTTAACTTCCAAGAAGCCGATAGGTAGTTTAGGAGGACATGCACAACATTCCACATTAAAGATGGTTTCAGTACAAAGTTTATCCTTATTATAACCTCCTCCCCAAAGTGGGTGATTACTGGGCATTGCCAAAACATATGAATTAAAGCAGCATTAAGTGCATTACATCTCCAACAGTTATGTAAGTTAGACAGTCCCTTATTGAAAAGGCATTGTGGAGTCCAATAAACCCAAAACAAGATTTTTTGCTGAATAACATGTAGGCTACGATCCATAGAAGCTTCAGAGACAGACTCTAAGGCAACGATTCATTGATTAGGCAAAATAGGACACTTCAGTTCTCTATTCCCATCCTGTCTTAAACCATGAGTATCATATTTATTTACTACTACTAAATGCTTGTATATATGTGCCTGTTCAGCTGCTATAAGTGTTTCTAACAATAATGGAGGCTCTGAAGCTGTGAAAGTGGCCAGACCAAACCTAGATTCCAGTAAGTGTTGCAATTGAGCCATAGTAGGTAAATTATATTTATCATGTAAATCAGAAAATGTCAAAAACTTGTTGTCTGGGCCTATTAATTGATCCAAAGTAAAAAATAATCCATGTCATCCACAAGAACGCTTTCTTTCCCATTCCTAAATCTGGATTTCCCCATAAAGTCAATTTTGCGTGAGAGAATGGATCGAACTGTAATTAACATGATACTATACACCACACTTCTCTAGCAGCCAAGGTTGTAAGAGGGGCGTTATTTATTCTAATATGTCAAGAACTGAGTGCCATCCATTTGGGAAGAGGTTCTAACCATAAGACTTCCAGAACTGACCAGAGTGGCAAATCTAAGCAAATTGGAAAAGACCAAAAACTTAGTACAAGCCAATAGATAGGCCCAATGGTACAAAGCAAGGTCTGGAAAACCAAACCCACCTTCTTTAATTGGAAGCTGCATCCATTTCAAAGATATTCAAGGTGAGGAAGAACCCCCAGAAGAATTTACTAAACATAGCATTAAGTTTTTGAAAGTATTTGCCAGCTTTAAGTAAAGGAATCCCACGCATAACATAGAGAATTCAAGGTACATTGTTCATCTTAAAAATAAATAACTAAATAAATAACTGAATAATAATAAATAAATAATAATAAATAATAATAAATAAATAATAAATAAATAATAATAAATATTTATAAGTATTTATAAATATTTATAAATAAATATAATAATAAATAAATAAATAAATAATAATCCATCAATACTTCACCCTTCATGTTTGGCATCTAGAGTCAGACATGCCCAAGGATTTTGAGAAGTGAGGCAGTGTCTCTGCTCTGAGATAAGAGAACTTGACATTTGTTTAATAGGACGTTAATGGAATACAGGATGGCCTGATGGCTTTTCTCTGTCTCGCTCAAATGTCAAGTTTTACTTTTGATGGGTTATCATTTAGATGAGCCCAGCATGACAGCAGGGCACAAGCGAGACCTGCTGATTTTTTTAAAAAAAATGTTGTACAGCAGCTTTCCCCAGGCTGGTGCCTTCCTGATGTTTTAGACCACAAGGCCCATCAGCCCCAGGAAGCATGGCCAGTTGGCAGGGATTGTGAGGTTGTAGTCCAAAACATTTTGAGGGTACCAGAATGGGGAAAGCTGTTAACTGGCATAGTCTACACAGGTACCAGGCTCCCCTGATGGCTTTTTCAGCAAACACCCTGGCTTTCTAGTCACAGAAGACCTTTTCGGCAACATTGCCAGTAAGACCCCAAAAGGGGTTGAATATGAATGTGAGATTGGTAAGAGAGCTTTGGCTATCAGGTGGTATAGAACTGCAATAAATAAGCAAATAAATAAATAAAATTTGCGTAGGCTATCCATGAAGCCATACGATTCAAGGTTAATTCAATTCAGAGCTCTTACAGGCAAATCCTAGTCTTCCCATAAGTGAGATCTAAATTTAGGGCTGTGTTCTCAACCACTTTGAGGTCTCCTCCCTGGGCTTTGAAGCAACAATAACAGCAAAATTGAGAATGCTAGGAAGCCACCTCAGAAGTGCTCATGAAGGACATTTATTTATGCACATAGAGGCGGTGATGATTTATTTACTCCCTGCCAAAGATACAGAAGTATGAAATAACTTGAAGTAACCCAGAGGCTGTTCATAGGATTCTGATTTTGAAATGGTCATCCACAGTGGGTGGATGACCATTTGTGAGGGTTGGTTGTGTGCCTCCGCCCTTTTTTTTCTTTCCTTTTTTTTTTTAAACAGAGGAACGTCCTCTCTTTGAAAGACTGTCCTGTTCAATTCCAGTTTAAAGATAAAGAACCGTAGGAACTGTAACTCATCAACAATTAGTACCTGCACAGCAGGCGGAATAGTCTGACAAATGGTCAGTCTTCCACACTGTGGTGAGATGTATTTATATTTAATTTATAATAATTATTTCAAAATTTGACCATATAATATATTGTATATAAGCTGATATGCCCGGCATGGCTCAGGTCCATGAATAATGTTTATAACATTTATTTGATACATAATAAATTTCTATGCAACTTATTCATCTTTAGGTTGGTTAGTTTTTTTTAGTTTGGTTGAGTTAGTAAATCGTTTTTTAGAATAAATGGAAAATTGTGTTAGTGAGAACTGTATTTTAAATTAGAGCTTCATGATAAACCATTTTTTTTGGGGGGGGGGGGTTTACCTGAAATGCCTACACTTCCCATCATGCCTTGGCTGGAGCAGCCATCTGAACTTCAAAAACAATCAGGACACACAACACCCTTTCTACCAGATAAAAAAGATGCAAACCTAAAAATATGTTTTAAAAATATACCCGGCATTGCCCAGATATCTGAATCACATATAGTAGGCAAGTGGATCCACCAACTTATGGTGCTGGTGACATTATGCCACTGCTATGGAGCCACATAGACGATAAAGCAATTTTCAATATCTCCAGCTGAAGAAATTGTATTTATGGAATGTCCTGCAGCAATAATGGCAATTTGTAGTGGTCATGACCATGAGTCATAGTTTGGCGGCAAAAGAAGACTCTTGGGACTTCCACCCAAGGCATGTTGGGAGTTGTAGGCTTGGGGTTTTTTTAATTATTAAATTCTTTAAAAGTATTTTAAATCCAAAATTTATTGTTTTTAGATTTTTCTGGTACATTGTTCAGCCAGACCTATGAGCATGCCAAATTTCAAGTTTCTACCTGACATTGCTCGCCCCCCCCCCCCTATGTCTGTGAGGTAATCATCTTAAAGTAGCAGGAAGTGCTGGGCCTGTGAGTTAACCTCTAAACAAATTAAATTAATTCCACCCCCCTCTCGTACCCTCATGACAACCCTGCAAGCTAGGCCTGTCCTAGGCCTGTGAAGTAACTTTAAAATAAATTAAATTAGTTTCTTCTCTCTCTCCCTCTCCCTCCCTCCCTCAATACCTGGCCAGGGCTGCCTTGAATCTGTTGTCATGATTTTCCTTGTCCCCACAGAAAACAAAAAGTACAAGTCCTAGCATGCGTTTTGCCCAGAGCTTTGACCTCCTTCCCTTCTGCTCCCAAAGGAGCCTAGTAACTGAGCCACTTCCAGATGACGGCTCCTAAAGTCTGATAAATCTTCCCTCCCACCCAAGGCATGCTGGGAGTTGTAGACATAAGCCTAGGACCTGAATAATGTGTTAAATCTTTGAACACCATCTGAGGTGTGGTGGAAGACAACTGGAGAGCAAGCCATCTTAGTTGTGGCACCCTGCTTATGGATTTCTTTTTCCCAGGCAGGCTTGCCTAGTGACTGCATTAATGGCTTTTAAAATGCCAAGATATATATATATATATATATATATATATATATATATATATATATTCTCCAAGCCCTTTTAACTTGATGAGATTTTTCATGTTGGTTGAAAAACCACAACATTCCAAGAGAGATGCAAGAATTACTGTATAAAGTTTATGATTTTTTATGTAAAAGCCTGAATTTATTATTGAAACAGAAGAGTGAATGGAGGAATGACTGATAGCTGAGGCTAGAATGGAATGGTGGGTGGAGTTATTGGCAGTTGGGGAAAGTCAGTTAGTGGGGGCTGAGTTAGGACTGAGAGATAGTAATGCCAGTACTTCACCTCCCAGCATGCCTTTGGTGGCCCTCAGGTGCCCATGTCCTCTGAGAGGTGCTTTCCTCCTCTTGTGTCTGTTGTTGCTCCTTGACAGAGCATCCAGGAGTAGCATTGCCAAGGAGTGGAGGTAAGCGGCTGTCAGTGGACATGCACAACTCCAGCCATGTCCTGCTGGGACTACCTCAGCCCACACTTCTCACCCACCAAGTGCTCCATCAGGAGCCTGTACTGAAGGGCTGGGCACTTGCCCCCCTTCGTCAGGCCTGTTTCTGGGCATGCACAGAGTGCTTCCCTTTCCTCCTTCCCTCCCTCTCTCCCTCTTAAGGATGAAGGCAGTGCATGTGCTTCCCTCAGTTTCTGAGAATACAGTGATATCAGGACAGGGTGCCTTTGAGCATGTCCAGAGTTTGGCCTCTCGAAGACATGCTGTTGTATCTAGTTATGATTTTAAAACCACACATGGCAGGTGGGAGGAGGCACCGCAAATGGATGAAGCCCATTTATGTGGGTTGTTTCCTTTTATGTAGAATTGGGTTGTCTGACTTTAGGAATCACATTGGCTGCCAAAGGCCAGTAAGTCTGGCCTCCCACCCAAGGCATGCTGGGAGCTGTAGGCATAAACCTAGGTGGTGTTTTTTTTATTAAATTCTTTAAAAATACTTAAATACCCAAATTCATGTTTTTAGATTTTTTTTAATCCATGTACGCAAAGTCCTGTCTGGGTGAACAGCATTAAGGCAGTACCATACGTGGAACACACACATACTTTCCGCATTATAGGTAGAGATACATATGAATTAGCATGGGCACATTTTATGCAGATCAGTGTCTTCTTTTGTCTTTTGATGAAGCATTTCCAGTTTTGGGGTGATTCTCAAGTGGCCAGTGGAGACTGGTGGCCGGGATGTCAGTGAGGCAGTGAATCCATTCCGGATTTCAGTCAGAATTCTAAAGGAGCTCTCCAAGGTTACTGCTCTGGCCCTGACATGGAGTAGTGAAAATACCATATGCCTTTGATTGTAAGACGCCATCGATTGTAAGATGCACACTAATTTCAGTACCACCAACAGAAAAAAACAACCCCTAAGACACACCTGCGATTCTAAGATGCACCCCATTTTTAGAGATGTTTATATGGGGAAAAAGTGTGTCTTAGAATCGAAGAAATAGGGTAAAGAGCAGTCTTTTGCAGACACACTTTTGGTCTTCCTGCACCCCCCTCTCCACATGGAGAGTCACTCTTTCACTCCCAACAGGACCTGGCAATGCTGCTAAGCGGCAGACAAGGCTCACAGCAACACTTGACTTACAACTTGCATTCATATTTTTTTGAGCCCCATTAGCAAAGTACTGAACCTGTAACCCTGAGACCCATCTCCACTTCTCATCTCAACCTTTTTTGGTCCCCTTGAAATTATTTGGAATTTCTCCTGTACAGGACCCTCCACATTGTCTTGGATTTTTGCTTTGGGCAACCATTCTGAAGTACAGCCCCATAAGTTGCCAAAACAACCCCATCCTGGAAATTTATTTATTAATTTTTCATTACATCTATATCCCACCTTTTCTCCTCTTGGAAAGAAACCAAGGCAGCAAACATAATCCTCCTCTCCATTTTATCCTCACCACCACCACCACAACAACCCTGTGAGGTAGGTTACACTGAGGCTTAGTGACTGGCCCGAAGTCACCCTGTGAGCTTCATGGCTGAGTGGGAACTAGAACTCAGATCACTCGAGTCCCAATCCAACGCTCTTACCTTTGTGCCACTCTGGCTCTCGTTTTGTATTCCTTGCCTCTTATTCTCCCACATGAATGCATTCTGCTTACACATATACAAGCTTTCCTCCCGCAGCCGACGTGCTGTGAGCACTCAGCTTGGGATCTGCCAGTCAACCAGGTTCTTTTCCGTCTCTCACATCGTAAATGTAATCAAAGCCCTGCAGGCAAAAGTAGACTTTTACTGACTCCTGTGTAGCCCAGTCATTTTAGCCATGCCCTTGGTGAAAAGATATGCATTTTGGGTGGGGTGGGGTGAGGGTGGCTTCCAGGAGGCTCTCACTTTTGGAGCTGATGGTCTTTTCAAGCACCCGTGAAGCATGCGTGCTTCGCCTCTGAGCTCTTGTTTAAGAACATAAGCAGTGCCCTGCTGGATCAGACCAAGGGTCCATCTAGTCCAGCACTCCGTTCACACAGTGGCCAACCAGCCATCGGCCAGGGATGAACAAGCAGGACATGGTGCAACAGCACCCTCACACCCATGTTCCCCAGCAACTGGTGCATACAAGCTTATTGCCTCGAATACTGGAGATAGCACACAACCATCAGGGCTAGAAGCCATTGATAGCCTTCACCTCCAGGAATTGATCCAACCCCCTTTTAAAGCTCTGCCCTGCTCAGTCCACAGCACACACATCCCTGGAAGTGAGAATGGCAGGTCCATGGCTCAGTGGAAAAGCACTTGCTTTGCAGGCAGAAAGTCCCCAGTTCAATCCCCGGCATCTCTGGGTAGGGTTCAAAAAATTCCTGCCTGAATCCCTGGTGAGCTGCTGCTGGTCAGCAATATTGGGCTAATTGGAACCGTTGTCTGACTCAATATACAGCAGCTTCCTATGTAAATAGGAATCTGTGCAGAGAACTCATTAACAACAACAGCAGTTTCTAACGGCACCCTGTGGTTGCCGCCTCCACATGGCAAGACACCTGGAGCAACCAGCCAGAAAACTCAAGCCTCAGGATGTCAGAGAAAGCTGCCACATAATCAAAGGTGTTCTGACTTCTATGAATCTGACCCATAGATTCTGCAACGGATTGGTTTTTCCTGAGTTGCATGCATTCCATGAACCTGAGGACTGTTTTTTTAATTACATGGAATTTTACAGAAATCTTTTTAAAATGCATTTTTTTAAAAAAATAATTGCCAAAATGGTGCATTCCCCCCCCCCTCACACGATATGCTAAAGCATGAAAATGTGCATTTGGGGGAGATTTGTACATTTGGGTGGGATTTGCGCGTTTTGGGCAGTGTGAATTTGCTCAAATACGGATTTGCACAAATGCAAATTTGCGGAAATGTGGGAAATTTGGAGAAAATGTGATTCCATCAAAGAGCAGGCAATGGAACAAAACACAACTGACAACTCGCAAAACACAGACAGAACAGATTTTACAATCCCTAGTCACAGTTTCATTCACAGGTTCTGATCCTGTTACCGTGATGCATTTAGGTAATTCTAAACTCTGGACTTATTAGATTTACAGGGGGTGGGTGAGCTCTTTTGATGGAGATTGCTTCACTTATTATTATTATTATTTATTATTATTTATTTATATAGCACCATCAATGTACATGGTGCTGTACAGAGTAAAACAGTAAATAGCAAGAGCCTGCCGCATAATCTTGCCATGCAGCATTGGAGGCAGGGGGGAAACCGCAGAGGAAAATTATCCTCACTGTTGCATGGGAGTGTGAAAATGAATACCTGTTTTGGTTCAGCTGCCTTCTTGTCTTTTAAAAATCATCAAGCCCTGCGGACCATGGGTGACGGAGTTCTATCACTTTGCAAGCCCTTGTGGTTTCACTTTTTGAATCGGAGTTTGCAAAGGAGCACGGTGCCCATGAGCCACAAGGGAGAAACAACTGTTGCAAAGAGCCACATGTTATAAACGGAATAGAGATAACAGCATAACTCGGGCTGACAGTTGGGAATGGGGAACTGAGCTCACCACACAGCCGTTTGGTGATAAATTGAATCCTCCGTCAACTTTTTCTTCTTCTTTTATGAATGACTCACACAGATGCAATTGTAGGCAAGGAAAAGATACTCCTTTGGGGATCCGATGACCAAAGCAACTACAGTCCGATGTGTAGTGCACTGCATACTAAGGTTTTCCAATAGGTCTAGAAGCTCTAATCAAAGCTTTACTTGATTAGTAGGCAATGGCTGGTTATAATAAGGAGGGTAAAATTTGAAGTTGTTTGTTTCATTTTCATTTTAATACATGAAATAAACTGTTTGTTTATTTATGCATTTATTGAGCCTATACTGGTAGATCCTTCTAATAGGAGGAAATTAAGCAGAAAACATTAAAGGTGGCCTTTCCTCCTTTCAGCCACAAATTGTAGTCTTGGTTTATTAAATTGTACCATTTTTTTTACACTTAAAAGAAGAATAGCTCAAGTAGGCCTCTATGTTGAGGTCTGGGCAATAGGCACATGTATTTAAACTGAACTTGTTAATGAATTGTTTTGCAAAAAAGCATGTGTTTGATCAGCCTGAACATTCTCAGGATTAATTTCAAGTCCAATTTTCATTTCAAGCCTAATACCGGTTTTCCAATCTACAGATATTCCACGCATAGATTCTTAGGCATTGCAGCATCATGTTTAACTGCAATGCAGTGTGTAGGGGAAGAGTTGATCATAATGTGAATGTCTTTCTGCTCTCTGCACGTTGCTTGATTCAACACAACCTAATAGACGACAGATTGTCCTCATTTTTAGAGTGTTTATCTCCTTATCTAAAGTGTTTAAACAACCTTCAGTTCTCTCCATTTGCGGGTGGCCGGAATCTATTCAGCTCTTACCATGTGCTCTCTTATACTCCGGTAAGTGGCACAGATTCTGCTAAAAGACTTCATTATCACCTTTTTCAGCTACAGAGGAGCAGATGCTTAGTCACAGAAACAAGTTGTAAATGTTCCCTGGAGCTAGACACATAACTTGAGAGGAGGGAAAGCATTTCAAAATGTGACATAATGAAACAGCATTCCATTCAAATGATTCATATTACTTTGCAGGGTCAAGTTCACCTATCAGTTTTTAATACATTAGCGGTCAAAGTTTTGGAACATTGAACGCATTAGCCTGAAAGTTAAGTTGACAAGTCTATCACAAGTTAATTAAGCTATAAGTTTGATAACAATGATAGGCTTTTCATTTCTCCTTTATTCTTTGAGTGTTTGACTAAAGATGGAGTTTGCATCCCCTAGAGCAAAAGATAATTTCTTGTGCATAGGAAGATGAAGGTGCACCGAGATAATATACAGAAAAAGCTAAGGGCTTAAAGATGGATAATTGGATAGCCAGAAAGTGAAAAGATGGATTTCGTTCCAAAAAAATGAATTTGGATGTTTAATATTCACTGGATAATTTCTGAGTAATAGGCTATTTCCTTGACTATGTATCTAAAACGTGATCTATTTGGCATCCAATGATATTAGATTTCAGTTGTTGATAGCTTGACAATTTTGATGGTTGTTGCCTAATGGTATATATTTGGCTTTATTTGGTAGCTAGTTGACTTGCAATTGTCTTTCATATTTGGCATTATTTATTAGTTAGCACCATGCTATGGTGTATCATGTTTGACATGCATGCTCTTTTAAGTTGAATTTGAATTTGTGCAGTAAAATGACTTAGTGGGGAGTGAGACTGGATTTCATGTAATCCTGGAAACATGACCCTATGGATGTTTGAGAAATTCACAGTGGATTCAAATGAGTTCTGAGCTGACTTGAAGATTCTGCAACTGACTCTCTTATTCCAAGTCATGTGGACTCTGAGGACCTGTGGGCTGGCTATTTCTTTTTACTTTGGCTGGGAGGATTTGCTGATATTTGCACTTGCACTAATGCAAATTAGTACAAGTGGAATGATATTCTCATACATACCTAAAAATATCCCATGAATGAGTGGACAATGGAATAAAAGATGCCTGACAATCTGTGGAACACAGAAGGAACAAATTTAACAAAATCTGTACATCCTTAGTTTATTTATATATTATTTTATTTATTTCATTTATATCCTGCCTTTTTTCCTCCAAGGAACCCAAGGTGGCATACATAATCCTCCTCCTCTCCAATTTATCCTCACAACAACCCTGTGAGGTAGGTTGGGCTGAGAGTATGTGACTGGCCCAAAGTCTCCCAGTGGGTTTCCATGGCCGAGTGGGGACTAGAACTCAGACCTCCCAACTCCTAGTCCAACACCTTAGCCACTACACCACACTGGCCACAGTTGACCTAGGGTGTGCGTCCATTGTGTGTCAAGCATCCAGACAAGTTCATTGCTGCTCTTAGGAAGGAACTGCATGGCCACTTCATGGGTGGTTAGCACACAAATTATTACAGAATGTATAAGCTTGATTATTTGCACCATTTTGACAAGGCAAAAGTTTGATTGCTTCATTTGTAGGTGAGGAAAAACACCACCCACTAGACATGTAAAAGTAATTCATTTCAGTTCACCAATCACTCAGAAATGCCCCATTCACAATCCCAAACATGATCAAGAGGAAATTTTCTCTGAAAATGTTCACAAATTCCCAAACCCGCCTTCACAAAACCT
Organism: Elgaria multicarinata webbii; assembly: GCF_023053635.1. NCBI lineage: Eukaryota > Metazoa > Chordata > Lepidosauria > Squamata > Anguidae > Elgaria > Elgaria multicarinata. Next base: position 15,859,138 of record NC_086176.1, read on the forward strand.
TCTCAAAATGCACAAACTTTGCAAAATGCACAACTTTCTGAAAATGCACATATTTTAAATCAACTATGATTTAGTCTATTGGGGAAATTGGCACAATTTGGGAATTGATTTGCAACACATTTGCATTTGATAGCTGTTCATTTTTCACATTTTTCCTGCTTGCGCAAAATGAACAGTCATCGCAAATGCTAGGAGAAATGACCAGCAAGCTGATGTTCAGAGAAACCTGGTGAACTTGAACATTGATTGTTCACCCATCCCTACCATGGAGAAACAGATTCCAACTGTTTTGTTTTAGGGGTTTTATAAAAGTTTTGGTTATTTTTTAAGTCAAGCTTGTATAAACAGAGCATCAATAAAACACAGCCTGTCTTCTCAGTGATGACATTGAAATCAGTGGTGTTTAACCGTGAAGATTTTTCTTCCATAGATTCAACACAACCTGCCAGGCTTTCATTTTGGATTATTTTTTTTGCAAAAACAAAGGAAGTCACTTCAAAGTGCTATTTTGGTGCTTCTGGCTGTCCAACTGAGTCATTGGCTGTCAGGCTTGACTTGAGTGCACTTCAAAAGGCAAAGAACACAACGCTTTGTGGTGGATCAGCTAAGTCTATGCATGGCTGCATGAATTGTTACATCATTAATGTGGCCTGTCCCCTCCCCGCCCCATTCATGAACCTAATAATGGGTTGTATGATGTGGAAAGTAGCAAAGAAGAGGTAGAAGTCAGTCAGCGCTTCAACATCAATTTATCAGCCACGTGACGTGATGCTTTTGGCTTAACTTAGTGGTCTGGCATTTACTGTTTGATTTATCTGGAACATTGAAATCCATTCAGTCTGTCATTTTAAAGTGTTTGATCCTGCCCTTCAATATAAATATTTTCAGAGAGGCTTACAGGGTCAGAAACTATCAGTATCACAGTGAACATGATATGCATGTTCAGGACTCAATTTCACATTGAGGACATAATTCTACATTTCGAGTCTGATCACCAGCTCAACCCTCTGACCATTTTTATGTGATGAGAGTGGGGCATGGGGGGGGGGGGGGAAGTAAAATTCCTCATCAATTTTGCATAGTCATAATTTCTTCTAAGAGTGTCACCATGTGGGCAGATCTGGAATCAACCGCATTATGAGAATGGTGATTTTCAAAGGATCTACGTTTCCCCCATTTTCCCAAGCATATTTGGAATCACCTGCTTTATTCTTCAACTCTTTAAAAATCAGAAAGATGCTTGCTTTGTGGAACACAGCCTGAGTTTTAAAGGAAATTAGTTCCCTTGGGTTCTCAGATACCAGAATGTCACTGCATTGCTGGGGACCATGGGAACTATATTTCCTATGGTTCCCAACTGTCCTCGATAATCACAATAGCATCTAGGGCCAATATTCCGAGGTCCTGCTGCTACTTGGTTGATGCTGTGTCCCGCCCATCCCTCAAAGTAAATTGAAGGGCATGAACCCATTTAAAGTAATCCTGGGCCCTTTCTACACCTAAGGATTATCCCAGGCAAATAAAGGGATAGTCCCTGCCTGCTCCCGGGATCCCCTGTGTGTCATTTGGATGCACAGGAACAATCCTGGGATGATCCTGGGGGGAAAGGCAGGTGTAGAAATAGCCCTGGACTCTAGAGGGAACTGGGTCCAACCCTAAATGGATCAAGTGGTTGACCATTTGCATCTGGTGTCTGAGCTACCCAACCACCCATGCCGCTCCCCATTTGGGACTGCATCCCACAGTTCTTGAACTTGCATTATCATGCCTGCCCATGCTCCTTCAGATCATGATAAAATTGCTATGCCCTCCACCCTCGTGATAATAAAAGCTGAAGGATGTGTTACCAGAAGGATGCCAGCTGCTAGGAACAAATTTGAAATGGTTTTTGCAAGCAAAAATAATAATAAAAACCCTGTTCTTAAGTTCTGGCCATGGAAGAAAAAGAAAAATATCTTTCTCGGGTGGCAAAATAATAGCGTCTGCCTTCCAGGAGCTGTGTCGGTACATTCCAAATGCCCTGATGAATTCAAGGTAGCAAACATTATTATCAGTAATCATTTCATCCATTCTTAAATCCCTACAGCATAGAAGACGGGTTTTTGACCAGCCATTGTTTTTACAGTAGACATGTCTGCCGTTAGATAGCAAGTCTGAAGATGCATCAATCTCCAAATTCCGCCAAGCTCTGCGGACTTCTCAAGGCTCTATCCAGTCAAAGTACTGCATTTCCTGAACCAGGAGCATTGGTATTCAGGAACTAGTTCTCTGTTTTCTGCTTCAAGGAGGAACATTAGCAAACACCACCTAGAATCCTCTTTGTTCTGGGGATCACATGATCCCGGAGAGCCAACCCCATGCTACCACCTGATATATAAGCTTTCAGATCTGCTGTACTCCCCTAGATCTGGGGAACTCATTACTAAGGGAGGTCACCAGGATATCCTTCTTTACCATCTGTTTAACTGCTTGCTTGCGACAGAGGCTTGCTAGCCTTCAGATCCAAGCACCTGATACCAGACAGATTATTTATTTCATGTATATCCTGCCTTTCCTCGAAAAGTGCCAATGGTGGTGGACATGGTTCTTCTCCCTTTTTTTTAGCCTCACAAGAATCTTGTGAGGTAGATCAGGCTGAGAGAAGGTCACCCAGTGAGCTTTATGGCTGAATAAAGATTTGAATCTTGGTCTCCCCTCCCTCATTCTGGCTTTTTATTCATTAGGTATATGCCATCTCTCTAAGGGTGCAATTCTATGCGTATTTAGACAGAAAAAATACCTATAACTACAAGCATGCCCCAGCCAGCTGCTGCCATCTTCATTTCCCATGAATCTCTCTGGGACCCCACCTCCTCATATGCAGTTGTTTGGAGCAGGTTACTTGCCCTTTTTGTGACTAGCCACACCTCCTATGGCATCCATTTTGTGGTGGTGCCCACAACAGTTTCTCAAATTGCAAAATATGCCCACAGGCCCAGAAGGGCTGCCTACCCCTGGTTCATAGTAATTCCTCCAATACAGACCCACTGGATTCCAACAGGATTTAACCACTGACTTCTCAGATTCTGTCCTTCATTCATTTCTCCTGCTCCCCAGTGTCCAAAGGTGTCAAAATTTCTGAATTTGAAACTTGGCAACCCTCCATGATAAAGCCATATTTTGTGCTTTTCTAATTTGCATTAGCTGAGCCAGACATCTGGTCATGTTCCACCAAGGCCACGAAGGGCAAAAGTCCAAATGTGTCAGGTACGATGGGTACAGCAAAATCAGTTACATGTGCAGGAGATGTTGGAATGAGAAAAAAGGAGGGGTGGGGGAAGAAAGAGACAGAAGGTCATAGGGCATGGCTAGACCTACTGATAGAGGGGAGAGGATCTTGTGATATGGTGTTCGCAAGATCCTCCCCCTCAGTCCACACACAGTGTGCGATGTCCCAGGAGGAAGAGACTTTACGCCCACCAATTTAGATTTTTTTTTTTATCAAAAATGAGTGCTCGAGCACTCTATCGAAAAGGTAGGCTTTTTTAAAAAATCCCTCTTCGTCTCCCACTCTCGTGGGCACGGAGCTCCTGAGGAGCTCGGTGCCGCATGCCCGGTGCCTCAGGTTTACTCGCGAGGAGCCGGGAAGAAAGTGGCTACTAGGAGGAGGGCCTTCTCTGCTGTGGCACCCCGGTTGTGGAATGAGCTCCCCAGAGAGGTTCGCTTGGCGCCTACACTGTACTCCTTCCGTCGCCAGCTGAAGACCTTTTTATTTTCTCAGTATTTTAACACTTAATTTAACTTAAATTTAAACTTTCCTGTTTTAATCTCATATTTTAACCTATATCAAATTTTGCTGTGTGGTTTTATCCCGGTTGTGCTTTTTATATTGTATTTTGTATTTGTGTTTTTAAATTGTTGGTTGTTTTTATGTTCTTCATGGTTTTAATTTTTGTGAACCGGGGCGCTTCGGCTAAAATGTAATAAATAAAATAAAATAAGATAAAGAAACTGGGATGGCTGCTCACATGTCCTGTGGTCTCGGGACAATCCCAAGACTGCGGGAAAAGTCAGGATTAAAGCTGTCCCACTTATCCCAGGGAAAGGGAGGGATCGTCCCTCCCTCCCCCTGGGAACCCCTGTGCATCATGGGGATGCACAGGGATGACCCTAGGGGAACCCCAGGATAAGCCATCATCTAGCCATGCCCATAGAAGCTTTGCATCCCCTCTCTTTTGTCCTTCAGACTGCAAACTCCAAACAGGCAGAATAAACCACACACCACACTGGAACAGCGGCTGCTGTGTAGTTGATAACAAAAGGATTTTGTAAACAGCGCAAAGGCGATAGCTTTTTAAAAATAAACCCACAGCCCTAAGACACACTGATGCCTTTCTTAAAGGCGTTTGCAGGTTCATAGAAGCCTGTCTCTCCTGTACAGCCAGCTTATTGTCAAACTATCAGGCTAGTTTGACAAATTATCACAGATAAAAGTTAACTCAAGGGGGATGAACAGCAAATTATATTTTTCACCAAAAGAAAAATCAAATAACTGTATTCAGGGTGTGTGTGTGTGTGTGTTTGAGATACACCTTTTCTGTTAGTAGGTTATGTTGTTCATAAAGTCTCCCGTCTCGGTGAAGCAGAGTTGGCTAAATGATGGATTTTTTTTCTCAATGTGATAGAAAATACCAAAGGCAAGCACAATTCTAGGCACATTGGATGATGGTCCCACTGAAATGAATGCCTCTTACTTGCCCAGTGGACAGTCTTACCCAGGGCTGTGTCACATACCCCTGTACATTTTTTCATTGTCTTATTTTTAAATGGTATTCTCTTCCATCCCATATTACTCAAGGTGGTATATTAATGAAAAAAAGGCAAACAAAACCTACAGTCAAGCCCTGCAACAATAAAACAAGATTAAAATGTTAAAAAACTACATGTTTTAAAAGGTTAAATTGAAAAGATGCACCTTTGCATCCTTTCTAAAGGCCAAGAGAGTAGGGGCTAATCTTGAGAGCGTGCATTGCATAGTTTGGGGGCAATACAGGAGAAACCCTTTCACACCTGCCCAACACATGGGTCTCTGTGGTTAATGGTGCTCTCAAATGGGCCTCTCCTTCTGATCTTAATACTCAGTCAGGTTCATAGAGAGGGAAGCAGTCCCTTAGCTAGCCAGGTCCTAAGCCTTTCAGGACTGTGAAAGTTAAGACCAACACCTTGTATTGAGCCTGGCCCTAGAAAGCAATGGCAACCGGTACGGATGTAATATGATCCCAATACTGTGCATCAATTAGCTGCCACATTTTGCACCAATTTAAGCTTCTGGACACTATTCAGGAGTAGCCCCACACAAAATGCATTGCAATTGTCTAAATGTAATGTAGCCAAGGCATGGATAACTGTTGCCACGTCTGACCAATTCAGGATGAGGTGCAGCTTCCACCAAACATAATTATGCAAACACACTCCTTGGCACCACCTCCACCGGAGGATCCAGAGACAACATAAGGTCAAGGAACACTCTCAAGCTATGGACCTGATCCTTTGGGTGGGGAGCAACTCCTTCCAGAACAAACTGAATCCCAGTCCCCGAGTCAGGCTTTCTACTGATCGACACCACCTCCATCTTGGCTTGGTTTAGCATCAGCTTGTCCACTGACCTCCAACCCATTATTGAAACCAGCCAACATTCAAGGGTTTCAGCTGCTTCATTAGTGTTAGGTGACAAAGAGCAATTGAGCTGGGTGTCATCAACATATTGGTGGTACGTTACTCCAAAGCTCTGAGTGACCTCTAGCAGCTGTTCCATATAAATATTAAACAACATGGGGGACAAGATAGAACCCTTAGCTTCGTGGACCAATGTCCATGAAACTAAGCAGTAATTGCCCAGCACATGGCCTGACAGAAAGAACCAGAACCTCTGCAAAACAGCACCCTCAAGTCCCAGCCCTGCCAAGTGGTTCAGTAGGATGCCATGGTCAATGGTAGTGAAAGCCACTGAGAGGTCCAAGTTAAGTAATAGGGTTGTGCTCTCCCCATCCAGCTCCCAGTGTCGGTCATCTACCAAGGCAGTCTCAGTCCCATATTTGGTTCAAAAGCCTGATCGAAATGGGTCCAGGTAATGAGTTTCATCCAGATACATCTGGAGTTGTAATGCCACCACCTTCTCAATCACCTTAGCCAAGAATGTACATTTGAGACTGGCCTATAGTTAGAGAGATCTCCTGGGTCAAGGGAAGTTTTCTTTAATAAAGGTCTGACTATTGCCTCTTTTAAGCAGCCCCCTCTGTCATAAATCACCAATGTTACAGAGAAAAGCAGGCGGGAAATGTCAATTAACAATCCGGAGTCAAAAGCCGAAGTATCAGTCCAAAACCAGGTCAACAATACTGGAATCAGGAAAGCCTGAAAGCACAGTCAAAGTCCGGTCCAAGGTCAGGTTAGGTCCAGACAAGGTTTAGGAGTTGGTCATCAAGGAACCATGGCAAAGACAAGGAAGTGCAACAATTGCTTCCAGCAACTTCTCTCCACACACCCGTTCAGCATCCTTATATTGTGCTGCTGATGCCTGAATGAGGCCAGCTGTGATGGATTGCAGCTAGCTCCTGTGAAGGGCTCCTCCCCAAACTCTCTCAGGCTCAGCTGCTCAGCCTTCCTCCTCTATCCGAAGCAGAGGAAATCAGAGACACAACCCCCTCCCACAAAGAGGCATTGGTCATTCCGCTGTGCCAATGCATCAGTCCCACTTTGTCCCACGATGTAATCAGCCAAGAAGGGCAAGCGTCAAGAACGCAGATGGTGGCCCTCACTGCTCCAGATACCCTGCAGACAGCCTTGAGATTCACAAATTGGAAAGAATCCAATACAACCAGACAAGCAGTTGTTGAGGTTACAGCAATCATCTACTGCTTAGCTTCATGGTTTAATTTGTTTTTAGCTGTATATATTTATCGTTTTATACTGTATGCTTTTATCTATATGCTGCCCTGAGATCCTAATTATATAGGGTGGGATACAAATGTTTTAAATAAATAAATAAATAAATAAATAAATAAATAAATAACCTGACTTGCCAATATTGGAGCCAAAGTCAAGGAGAATCCAAGAAATTTAATCCACAAAGAATGAAGCAAATGACTCACACTGAACCACTAACTGCTCTTGCTCCCCCTGCAAAGGAAGACTTTCACAATATGGAAAAACCATCACCGCTCTATAGACACCATGGCGATAGAAAGAAGCACTTTCTCTGTTCTCTTCGCCATCTCAGTATAGGTTTCTAAATGGTCTTTTGTCCACTTTTCTTCAGATTCATCCTGAGTTCTTCCCCAGCAGTCCCTCAGTGGCCCAACATATGGAAGCCATCATTCGAATCTGAATGAAATAGCCACATAACAGTTCAGTGACTAACATGAACCATGGTATAGTGGAGCCAGGGTTTACAGGGATGCAGCACTGGCACTTTTTTATTAGCAGGGATGCTGCCACCATCTGCCTGCCACCCCACCCCTCTTAACTAGGGATGTGCTCCGCTTCTAATCGGACCGGCGAATTAGAAGCGGAGCGGGGTGCTTCGTCTCCCGTTAAGGCGGAGGCGAAGAGGATTGGGGGGCTGGCACAGCGTGGCGAAGAGGATCGAGGTGAAGGCGGATCCTTCGCCTCGATCCGGAGCTCCGCTGGAAAGGTAAGTGGGGTTTACCGGGCCCTGCCGCTGTCGCCCATGCGGCGACAGCGGCGGGGCCCGGTAACTCCCCCTCTCCCTTACCTGCCTCTGTCCGCGGTCCCTTGGCTTCTTCAATTGAGCCCGCGGTTCAACCAGGAAGTCTAGGCCACACTTGCGGCCCTGACTTCCTGGCTGAACCGCGGGCTCAATTGAAGAAGCCGACGGTCCGCGGACGGAGGCAGGTAAGGCCCCCCTCCCCCTTGGTCCCTTGCCAGGCTCTGCCGCCGTCGCCGCATGGGCGGCGATGGCGGCAGGGCCCGGTAAACCTCCTGCCCTCCTCTCCCGGCCTTACCTGGCGCCACTCCCCTCCACTGCGGAGCTCCGATTCGGAGCTGGAGCTCTGCGGTGAAGAGGAGCGGAGTATGGGCAGAGCGGCGCAGAGCGGAGCAGGCCGACCCGAAATTTTCGGATCGGCCCGCGGGGCGGAGTGGGGGGTCCGTGCACACCCCTACTCTTAACACCTTTTAGCTGGTGTGGTGTAGTGGCTAGAGGGTTGGACTGGGAGTCAGGAGATCCGGGTTCTAGTCCCCACTCAGCCATAGAAGCTCACTGGGTGACTTTGGGCCAGTCACAGACTCTCAGCCCAACCTACCTCACAATATTGTTGTAAGGATAAATTATGTATGCCACCTTGGGTTCCTTAGAGAAAGAAAAGGTGGGATATAAATGTAATAATAAATAACAAATAAATCTTGGAATCCCCTGTTCCCTCTGAGCATCACTGCAATCCTCACAGTAGCTGGGGTGAAATGAATTTTCCCAGAAACAAAGCAACAATACATTGTTCCCTGGTGTAATGCAAAGGATTTAGGGGTGGCTTGGATGTGAATGGGCCCATTAGCTTCACAAAACACTTGCTCCTGGTGGAGATTAAGACAGGCTGAACTGCTAGATACGGATCAATACAGCTGCCTGCAATTTCTGGATTCCCCTTGGAGGTGTGGCTATGCAGACTGTCACGAGGAGTGCCTGCACTTCCACATTTACCACACCACACCACCAGACTTGAAACAGCACAGCAGTTAGTGGCTGAGCCAAAGGTTCGTGGGATTCACGTATCTTATTTCAGGAAGTGCCCATTTTTCTCCAAAGGAGTAACAGTCCCCAGAGAAAGAAATATCACATTTCATTGCAAAATTAGGATCCATCCCCCTCTCTTGGAAATTGCTGGCCTCATTGTGTGGCTGCAGCTTGCCTTTCTTACAGTATGATCCTGTACATGTCTATTTGGAAGGAAGTCCAATTCATCTCAACAAGCCTTGCTCTTAGATAAGTTGGTATAGGGTAGCAGCCTTAAAGTAGTTCAGCCACTTTACAAGAGGCAGATCACAGCCATATTTGGAGAATTCCCCTTATCATGTTCACTTTAAGGGAGGAGACCCCCTAGCCCTATGCAAAGTGCAATCTACCCCACTTTTTAACAAGAAATGCTGCATAGTGCTACACATGAGTGGAACACCCTATCCCGCCCCAAAATCTCTGAAATTGAGTGGTGCTTTTGAACAGGAGAGTTTACACTGATTCACAAAAGCGACCATTTTAGCTCAGTTCTAATATTATTATTTATTATTTATTGCATTTGTATACTGCCTCATAGCCGAGCTCTCTGGGTGGTTCACATAAGATAAAAACACTTAAAAACAATATACAAATATTAAAAGACACAAAACCAAGCAAAATACACATACATTTAAAACCACTATAACAACTTTAAAAACAATGAGCCAAAAAACAGACCCATGGTCATGACATATTGCTAAATGCCTGGGAGAAGAGAAAAGTCTTGACCTGTTGCTTAAAAGATGACAATGTCAGCACCAGGCGGGCCTCGTCAGGGAGATTGTTCCACCATTGGGGGGCCACCGTAGAGAAGGCCCTCTCTCTTGTCGCCACTTAAAACACTGCCAATCAGTCAAAAATGGGGAGGTCATCTTGAAAAGCCCCCTTTTTTACTTTGCAATGTAAGACTATCTATGATTGTATGAGGGCCAGGCAAATCCCAATAGGCACGGTATTCTTTCATGTGAGCACCACCTCAGAGAAGTTCAGATTCTTCTTTCCTCACCTCTGCAAAGGAAGGAATGGATAACAAAGCCCTCTTTCGGATCTAAAAGAATTGGGTTACATATGATGACTCATCACTTGATGACTCAGCTGAATACGTGAACCAACTCCACCAAAAAGCACAGTGTCTGAGACACAGTGGGGCAGTAATCCAACTAAAGTTTCTTTTGCTCAAGTGTTGCTGTGCAAGTACATGAAGGAACTATCCAAGGTGCTGAACCCTATCGCACAGAAGAGCCATGCTATATTAGAGCAAGGGTCCATCTAGTCCAGCACTCAGTTCACGCAGTGGCCAACCAGCTGTCAACCAGGAACCCACAAGCAGGACATGAGTGCAACAGGACCCTCCTGTCCATGTTCCCCAGCAACTGGTGTACATAGACATACCGCCTCTGCTACTAGGTAGCACATAGCCATCAGGAGCAGGTTCCAAAAAAGGTTCAGCACCTTGAATAGATCCTTTAGATTCCTGGCTGTTTCTGATTAAAATCTATTGTGGATCCACTGCCCCACAAAATTGGAGCCATTATCCTCCACTAAATCTAAGACATCCTCCAGTGTTCCTATTCCTTCATTTATGACAGTTTTATCCATCAAGCCTCCTGGGTGGTTTTACAAAATGTCCAAATCAATACAATATGAAATCAAATCGAATCATATCAAATTAAAAAAGTATCAATAGAAGCACCATAAAGCCTAATTCAAACCGCAGCATAAAACCCAAGTTGTCTGGATTGTCCTAAAACGCAGTTGCCTGCATCATTGCCACAGGGTAAAATTGTGCAGTCTAGAAATGTCTGGGATGGAGACACACTGGCCTCTACTGCAGGGAAAGGGTGTGCCCTTATTTAACCTCTTCAAAAGTGTAAGGGACACAGCATGGGTGACAGATTTGCTCTCCTGTCTGTATGGCAGGGCCGGTTTAAGACATTTTGCCAGAGTTGAGGGACAACCCCCCCCCAATTCCATGTACAGAAGCTGACTAGAGTGGCAGCTGAATCTGTCTTCATCACTAATGATGGGACAACATTATCCATTTATCGTGAATGCAGCAGGCTAATTTAGGAGGCACAGAATAGGCGGCAAGACACAGAGTTCTCTCCTTGAACACCTTGCTGCTGCCTCCCAGCATCTGCTGCCTGAGGCAACTGCCTCACCCTGCCTAATAGTAGGGCTGGCCCTGCTGTACAGATTGCTCAACCTGCTTATAATATGCACTGTCTGGGGCTTTCAATGAGGAATCACCCATCATAGAATTCCACTGCAGCTTGATATCACAGTTAACTAAAGGACAGGATCTATAAATAGCAGAAGAAATTATTACTTTGAAAAATCAACCCCACTAGATTTGTAATCTTTGGATGTATATTGCTCTGCATGGGGTTTTTTTGTGCCAGGGGTTTAGCGGTGATCTTTTGAGGCTCTTATTCGCCCTGCATATCACTGGGCTCAAGATTAGAACTCCTGCCACTGTAGGTTCAATCTATAAAAAGTGGGGCTTCGTAGTACATAATTCCTAGGTTGCAAGTAGCCATTTGCTTGATTGCAATGATTGGTAAAACGGTGCCCGGACTAAAGTGCTTCTCAGCTGGATCAAAATGGATTAGGATTAAGGAGCTGCCGAAGTCCTCCATGAGTCTGAGGTCTAATCTACACCAACCAGGATATTGCACTATGAAAGCAGTATGAAAGCGATATATACAAGCCAGTAGCCACAGTACTGCTTTATAGTGGTATTAAAGTGCACTGACAACTGTTGGGGTCCATTAACACATACCACATACCACTTTCATACTGCTTTCATAGTGCTATATCCTGCTTGGTGTGGCTCTTGCCTTTTATATACTGTTCTCATGATGCAATATCCTGCTTGGTGTAGATTTGGCCTTAGAAAGGCATGTGCTTGTATTTTTTTAAAAAAGGAATTCTTTCTACTGCTTGTGGCCTTATCATCCTCTCACAATAGTGGATAACCTCACATAAGAGCAGGCACCCTTTAGTCCTGGAAGATTTCTGCTATCTATGGCTGGGCAATCCCATGCTGGCTCAAAGCCTCAAATCAGCTAGACCAGGGTTAGGGAACCTCATTCAGCCAAATTCAGTTTTGCAGGAGCAAAAATGGCTATATTCCACTGGTGGGTGGGGCTGATGGAAAAGGGGGTGGGGCAAAATAGAAAGGGGGATGTGGCCAAGATTAGAAAATTACCAACATATTTTAACTTAACGCTCTTACTGCCAGCAACTAAGCCTTAGGAGAGGCCTTTCAGCCTTTCAAAATGGGGGTGGGTGGGAAATGGACAAAAGCCTCCAAATGATGTCCAGCGTGAGCAGGGCAAATTGTGCGTATGATGTGCATGCAGTTCAGCCATTAGCTGTGAATCTCCCTCTCTCTGAAGAGGTGGGAAGGAAGATGCAAATCAGGCACATTGCACAGACGCCACATATTTTGCTCAGCTGGAGGAGGGGAGGGGATAAGTTTCAGCACCTTGGATAGCTCTTTTAATTGTTGTGGCTGGTTCTCACTGAAACTCAAAATGCACCACAGAAATCAGAGCCAGGAGGCTCTGTAGACGAAGACACATGGCCAGCCTAAATGCAACCCGGTGCAGATCTGGTGTGGGGATGACTTTTGGTGGGTCTGAAGACAGAGGACAGTGGTGATTTAGGCCAAAGCTATGCATATTAAACTGTCTAAGCTTAAGAAATTCAAACCACCCCACCACTGCCACCAACAAACCATTGGTAGGGTGGGTGAGACACAAAACCTTGCCTATTAGTTTTCTGGCAGCTATCCTGATAGGAAATAAATAAATTATATTAATACTAGGTAGGGCATGTTATCATGCTTGATTAGCAACCATAATTGGTAGTACCACATAAAGTGAACTGATTATCTGCTTGAGAGAGCCCCCCTTGTCCTTCGCAATTTAGAAGAACTTTCTAATTTTAGCCATGAAATGCTTGGAACTTTGACTGAAGAAGCCTTTATTTCTTTATTTACTTGCTTGCTGACGTGCTGACTTATATATTTATTTTAAACGTTCTGATTTAAAGTGATACTGACAACCCTCTTACTTTTGGCTTTTGACCAACTCTCTTGCTGAAGAGATGGTTTTAAACAGCAGAAGTCTCCCGGAAAACATGGTTTTGTAATGGAAAATCTGACAAACTCTCTGCTACTTCTGGTGCTAACAAGAGCCTCCAGAAATTCTTACACGTTTAGCATTTCCCATCAGGGCTCTCCTGGAATGTGATACATTTATGGCAAGTAATCACTTGAAAATGTCGGGAGAAGCTTTTAGATGAATAACCTGCTGTTTTTTTTAAATATCTTTATTAAAGAACACTGATTGAAATATTAGCTTCTCAGCAGGGGTTATTCTATATTTTGGTGAACAAGAGCTCTTAACAAAGTTCTTTAAACATTTAGACACACTGAAATGTTTCTTATTCTTTAATGAAGGCAAGAGTTTATTTTTTTGTTAAAGATTCCCCATGCTTTTATTTTAACTCTTTCTTTGTCAAGAACAAAGAAAAACAACAAAACAATAAAAGTAATAGTTCCAGTAATAGTTCCAGTAATAGTTCCATTGTACACTATACAATGCTTAAATCCTATCCCAATGACAATTGAAAGCAACAATGGAAAGGAATGAAAGATAAATAAGCCTTCTCAACTAGAAGGTACTAATATAAACATTTAGCAATATACTATATGTTTTCTATTTATATCTACTCAGACCTTGAAATCTTCTTCAGAAACCCTTTCCTGGGTCAGTCCCCACCCTACCCATCCACCTAGTGTCTGAGGGTGACTTTTGAGAAAAGGGCCTTTTCAGTGATGGCACCCTGATTTTGGAATGCTCTGGCCAGAGACACTCACCTGGTGTTGACTTTGTTGTTATTTTGGCACCAGGCAAAGACCATTTTTGGCTTTAAAAACGTTTTAGCCTGTTACATCTATTTTCAGCTATTTCTTATTTTCTGCTTCTTGTATTTTCTGTTATTGTTATAGGTCTTGAATGGTTAACTTGTTCCATTTTATGTTGTAAGCTGCCCTGAGGAATTTTTTTTTGGAGGGGGCAGTCTATAAATGTTGTAAATAAATATACAACAATATTTTCTAGGTATATGAAAGGCAGTTCCTGGTTCTTCCTTTTCCTCCTAAAAAAAAAGAAGTAAAACAAAAAAGATAAATATATGTGTGTCCATGTCCCATTCAATTACCCAGTCCCCAAAATAACAAATGATTACAAAGATAAAAGTTGTCATTCTCACAATGCTTTATGTAAATAGTTCATTCAGTGCCTGTATTGGTTTTGTTTGGCATGAAATATGAATACATACAATTTGTGTTAAGGAATCTCCTTGCATAAGCTGAAGGGCTTTACCCATCATTTCAATTTGCTTGTCATTCTAAAATCATTTAAATCATTTCCAGTCTTGTTCAAACCCAGTACAAGTATTCTCTCCTCAGTAGCTTGAACAGCCAAAGCTAATTTCTTAAGGCTTACCATATTCCATCACTATAGCTAGCACCATCAAATAAAAGTGGTGTCTCTTAATGGGCCTGTTTGGAAGACACCTTAAACCCTGATACTTAAGGCTTTTGGTTAAGCAGCAGGGTTTAAAGTGCCTTGTGCGATGCATTTTGCTAAACCCTGCTCACTCACTAACCACTATCGGACCATCTGCAGCAGGGTTAGTGTCTCTAACCATGGCTTAAAGCATTGTGTGTGACAGCATGGCTTGTGGTTAGTGCTAACCCCAGAGAAACACAGTTTCACTAATCACAGAGCCTGAAGTGTCATCTGAACAGGACCTATGTGTGGTCACATTTCCTTTGAACTGCATTAACAAAAGTCCCGTAGGGTCAAAAGCCCATCTTTGGTTAGGGATTTTATTTAGACACACTGATATGTTTTGCTCATTTATTAATAAGAGGCAAGAGTTTTTTTTGTGTGTGTGTGTTTGTTTAACATTCCCCATGGTGGCTAGAATGCACTTCCAAAATCTCTGAGCGTGCCTACATTCATTGCCACCACCAGTGGCTACTCCTGGTTCTTGTCACACTCTGATGTGACCAAGAAAGGGGACCCAGGTTGTGGCTACATTGACAGGTAGGCCTAGTTCTTAATAGCCTCCTTTAACTTACAAAAGAGAAAGTAAACACCTCTAGCTGATAAGACTGTTTGGCATGGCAAAGTCTTGCCTCTGCTGGAGACACACTGGGGTCATCAACAATGGAGCAATTAGGTAAATTCAGATTCTGGGCTTACAGCCATCATCCCCCACAACCACCTGCACACACACTATAAATAATAGTAATGTGTATTATTTCACTTACTTCAAGATGTGGTAAGCAGTGGTGGCTGGTGGCTCCTCTGTCCGTGGGGAAGTGAATCTGCTCTGTGTTTCATTCAGAATCAATCAGAACTCTCAAGGAGTTGTCCCTCAATTGTGTTCAGCACCTTAGATAGTTCCTTTCAAGTTTTGCTTGTTTCTGACTGAAACCCAGAGCGGATTCACTACCTCACTGACATAGGAGCCACCAGCCTCTACTGGTGGTAAATTAGTCCTGCTTTGTTTGGGGCCCTTTGCTCATTCTGCTGAGTGGAGCCCTGGACCTCTGCCCTGAAGTCTTGCCCTGATGGTACCACTGGCCATCAAGGACAGGAGCTGGCCTTAACACGTCTGGCAGAGTTTGGCCTGACTGTACCTTGTTACTTTCCCCCAGATATGTGAATGGCTATCTTTAAGGGTACTATTACTATGGGGCAAATCCTCCCCTATCCCTAACACTGGGTGGACTGGCCTCCACTGACAGGGACCCAGCACAAGCATGCCCCCCTCCAGGAATCCCTCCAGAGGACCCCCACCCCAAATTCCACCACTGACAGCAATAAGCAGACCTGAAAGTTAGAGATGTCCAAATGCTTTTGACTATGTATTCCGTGCTGTAGTTCAGCATTCATCAAAGGTTAGATGCAGTGGAGGCTGGTGGCTCCCATTTTGGTGGAGCTGTGAATTCATTCTGGGTTTCACTCAGAACCAATCAGAACTCTAGGGGTGCTATCCAAAGTTCTAAGCTCCTCAACTAGCTTCAGCACTTTGGATAGCACCTGACTGTTCCTGACAGAATGGATTTATAACCCCACCAAAATCGGAGCCACCAGCCTCCACTGCTTAGATGTTAGTTACGAGTGACCACGTGTCTTAGGTTCAACTGGGACATCACTAGGTGGGCATGAAAAACTGTGATAGCATAGCAAATGTTTGCTTTGTAAGAAAACCACACACATAAAATCAGAGATCACTAACACCCTATATGCTGGAGTCCATAGGGAGAACCCACTGAACCAGAGGTCCAAGTTGCATGAATATTGCTGAGAGAAGCCCTGGCAGTGCAATCAGTACTGATGTCAAATGAGCACTGATCTCTGTGCTAATTAACATATGGAAGGCTGCAGAAACAATGTGCCACTTGTCAGAGACTAGCTTATTTATCAATGGTGTTAAAAAAGATGACAAGGAGATTTCGCTAGCAAGACTTTGAAATCCTCATTTCCATACTATGCCACGAGAGACCATTTAAAAGCAGCCAGAGGGGAACTGGCTGAATGGGTAAGTGGGGTGGTCAATGCCTCCCTTCGCCAAAGCAGGGTGCCAGCCTGCTTGAGACCCAAATTGAAAAAGCCCTCCTTGAACCCCACTTTATTGGATAATTACTGGCTCATCTCCAGTATTTCATTTTTGGGCAAAGTATTGGAGTGTGTGGCAGCCTCCCAACTCCAGGGATTCCTGGATGAGACAGATTATCTTGACCCATTTCAATCTGACTTCAGACCTGGTTATGGGACGGAAACAGCTTTGGTTGCCTTGGTGGATGACCTTTGCCGGGAACTGGACAGGGGGACTGTGTCCCTGTTGGTTCTGCTGGACCTCTCAGTGGCATTCAATACCGTTGACCATGGTATCCTTATTGGCTGCCTTGCTGGGATGGGACTTGGAGGCACGGTTTCCATTCCTTCCTGGAGGGGTGGACCCAGAAGGTGGTGCTGGGGGAATTCTGTTCGGCTCCTTGGCTATTGGCTTGTGGAGTCCCTCAGAGTTCTGCTACTTAACATATACATGAAACTGTTAGAAGTTGTCCAGAGTTTTGGGGTGCGGTGCCACCAGTACGCTGATGACATCCAACTTTACTTCTCCTTCCTACCCAATTCCAAGGAAGCTGTTTCTGTGCTAAACCGGTGTGTGTCAGTAGTAAAGGACTGGATGAGGGAAAACAAATTGAAGCTTAATCCAGACAAGAAGAGGAGCTCCTGCTCAGTCAAAAGGCAGATCAGGGAATAGGGATTCAGCTTGTGCTGGATGGGGTTACACTCCCCCTGAAGACACAGGTCTGCAGCTTGGGTGTACTTCTGGATTCAGCCCTGAGCCTGGATGCCCAGGTTTCAGCAGTGGCCAGGAGTGCATTTCCACAGTTAAAGCGAGTGTGCCAGCTGTGCCCATTTCTGGAGATGTCAGACCTGGCAATGGTGACAGTCATATATCCGTGACGCTTCACATTTTTTTCAGAAGGTACATCAGATTCAGATACAACCAGAGGACCTGCCAGTCACCATGGATGTTAATTCACTCTATACCAGCATACCGCAGGATCAGGCACAACAGATAAAGCTGCAGGAGCCCTCTTTTGTCTCTGGTCATGCTAGACAGGGCTCCTACTGCTTTAACTGTTGTGATGAAGAGGGAATTTCACCAGATACTGCATGCATACAAATAACACTTGCTGAATTCCCTTTTCTATACCACTGTTAAAAATACAGGAGCCCTGTCCTCCTTTTCATATGGTCACCTTAAGCATACGCATTCAGGAATAACAGAGGTATTGCATGTCTAACACAAACATGTGGGATCGGTCTCTCACCCACACATCTTTCTAGCACACATTTGGCAGGTCTACCTGGCTGAGGCCAGTTAATTGCTTTGGGATCAGATGTAGCCTGGAGACTGCAACTTGACCATTTAAAGTAGGGGTGGGGAAGCTCTGGCTGGGGGGCCACATCTGGGCCTCTGGGGCTTCCCAGGATAGCCATTCCCCTTCCCTTGGCCCCACCCCCTTTCTTGCAACTACCAATCATTTGGTGGTTCCTCAGGTGTTGTGCAGTCCCCCTCCCATTCTAAAAGGTTGATGTGCCTCTCCTATTAGTTACTGGCAGGAAGAGTTTTATGTTAAAATATGTGGGTATTTTTTAGTATTGTTGATTTTTTCACCCCATCCCTATAAACTGCAATATATGGGTATTTCTTTGTATTTTAGCCCTTCCCCTTTTGCCTTCAGCCCCTCCCCCTTTGCCCTCACTCCCACCCATCACTGGAATGTGTCCCTAAAGATCTTCTCCAAAATGAATTTGTCCCTCAGACTGAAAGTCCTTCCCCACCTGTGATCTGGGGCTAGTCTTGGGGCTCAATGATGGGTTAACAATAAATAAATAGGCCCAAACCACATGAGCTGTTTTTTGTTGTTTTTCAAATGACCCTCTTCAAATTATTATTATTATTATTATTATTATTATTATTATTATTATTATTATTATTATTAATTTATTTATGACACACTATGCCATGGTGGCTGAGCATTTTGAGCTAAACATTATGGCTTAGAGTGTCGGGTGACAATCCTAATCATGGTGGCTACGTAACCATGGTTTAAACATGGTTACTAACCATTTGCTGCAAAAGGGTTAGCAGCTTAACCATGGCTTAGTGTGTCGCCTGAACAGGGTCAGTTAGATGTGAAAATGCTTCACTTTGGCTGGTCAGTGCCAGGTGAGCCCAGGCACAACTGAATGTCTCAAGCAATAAGCACCGGACTGAGGGGGGGGCATTGAGTAGGGATCCAGATGCAACGTGAACAGACCTTGGTTTCTCCACTGCCACCGCCCCCAACACCGTGCCTGTCATGTTTCTCAAAACCTCCTGGGAGACAATAACGAGGCTTGCTAAGTAATCTTCAAAGCTTGATTCAAGCAATATACATCCCCTCCCACTTGAAGAGAGTCTAATCTCGAGGAACTTTCCCCTAGGCAAAACTACGCAAACTAAGCAAGACAATTGTCCTTTCAGGAAGAATGGAAAGCCTTTTCCCAAGATGCATTGACTTCAGAGAGACTAGTTGTGATGCAGCTTCTGATGGGATGCCAGCCGGGCTGACTTTCTCTCGCCTTCCTTTAGCTCCACCCATTTTAGTCTACAGCATACTCTAGGATCAGCTAACCATTCCATGCTCTCCCCCTCGGAAGAATATTGGCTTCCCACTGACTGTGTATTATTTGCCCTTAACAAGATAAGCTCCGGAGAAAGTTCACTCCCAGCTGGTGAAGAGCTTATGAGAGCTTCCTCCCCCACTGGTACAGGCTGGTCTGTTTCTGCCACCGACTCCTCTACTTCAGAGTCTGATTCTGACTGATCACTTGAAACACCTTCTTCCAACCCAACGGTAGCAGGGCTAGACATGACAGTGCCATTGCTCCGGGCAGCAGGAGCAAAAAGGAATCACTCTGCCATGAGCCACACTTCAAAGAGGCCAAGAGGAGGATGCCCAAAGGTTAATATCATCCCATAAGCCCCTTCTCCAGCCAGCATCACAATAAAGCCCCACTAATCCTGGGGCTTGAGAAGCATCTCCTCATTCCCCACCCTCCACATGCAACAGCCCTCCTGTGGTCAGGAAAGCTGATAGTTGAGTAAGGCTTCTGTGTCCACAGTTTTAATAAATAAAAATGTCCTTTATGATTGCATTTTAAATAAATGTTGGCCTTTAAAAAAAAAAAACCTGGGTGCACACCCTAATGAAATGTGCTGTGCACACCTATGGGAAACAGATACATTTTTTCTTCAAGATGAATATGATTGCAATGGGTAGCTAATGTTCCTGAAAAGTTGAAAAAAGAGAGAGAGAGAGGAGAAGGTTTTTCTCGGCCTTCTTCTTTCAAGTTCCTTAGTTAGCATGAACAAACAATTCAAAAGAATACATCAGAAGGTGTGTGGGAGGAAGGGGGAGTTCTTTGGAATAACAAAATCTCCTTAAGGATGATCGACAGCTATGAGAACATAAAAGAGAAGCAACACTGAATGTTGTTTTTCTCAATCACAATAGACAGCACCACACTGGCCCTTCCTGAAGTGGAGGAATTCACAGTGCCTAAATTGTTCTTGTCTCAGTGCCGGTCACCTTTTGTAGTCAAGCTGGTGGGGTGCAGTCCCTGATTTGACTTTGGGAGTGAGGCCCTTTTCCCGTTTGTTCTGGTGTGTGGGTGTGTGGGTGTGTGTGCAGTGGAGGCTTGTGGCCCCAATGCCAGTGGGGTGGTAAATCTGATCCGGGTTTTAATAATAACCAGTTAGAATTCTGAAGAAGTTACCCAAGGTGCTTCCCCACCTAGGATAACTCCTTTAGAGTTCTGACTGGTTATGACTGATACCTGGAGTGGATCCACTGCCACACTGATGTAGGAGCCATCTGCCTCCATTGTGTGTGAACACCTGCGAGTGACCTGGTCATTTAATTTAGCTGGTTAACAACGAACTAGGTGACACTGGCCTGGTTCACACAACACGCTAAACCATGCTGCTTAACCACAAAAGGGTTAAGGGAATGCATTAACCAGGCCACTGTTAAGTACAGGGCAGGTGGGGTGGAAAGTCATACATTACAGACTTAGGAGCAGCCAGGAGCACTACCTAGGTGAAGGAAAGGATGAAACAAGCCAACGTATTGTAGTTTAGATTATTATCTGCACATAGAGCTCGTGTAAGTCAATATTTTGGGTCCTGCTTTTTTTTCTTTTCTTTTTTTAAACCTTCTCAGTTATAGGAGAATCAAAGTTTGAAATCATAGGATCATAGAATAGCAGAGTTGGAAGGGGCCTACAAGGCCATCGAGTCCAACTCCCTACTCAATGCAGGAATCCACCCTAAAGCATCCCTGACAGGTGCTTGTCCAGCTGCCTCTTGAAGTCCTCTAGTGTGGGAGAGCCCACAACCTCCCTAGGTAACTGATTCCATTGTCGTACTGCTCTAACAATCAGGAAGTTTTTCCTGATGTCCAGCTGGAATCTGGCTTCCTGTAACTTGAGCCCGTTATTTCATGTCCTGCACTCTGGGAGGATCGAGAAGAGATCCTGGCCCATCCAGACCCCTGATCATCCTGTGCTTTAAGAATGGGTTTTCTTGTGCCATGATCCAGCAACTGCCAGCACAAGCACTTGTTCCCTGATGTTCAACAGAAGTGAAACTTTCAGAAAATGCACCATATTATGCTGAAAAGGAACAGGGTCACAAGTCAAGAGCCATTTATTCATTAAAGCAGGGGTGTCAAACGTCTTCTAGCCCAAGGGCCAAATGCTATTTCAGAGAAGCTCTTGGGGGGGGGGGCGCATTCCAGTGATGGGTGGGGCAGAAGGAAAGGGGGTGGGGCCAAAGGCAAAAGGGGAGGCCCCCAAATATCCAAACTTTTAGCTTAAAGTTCTTCCTGCCCAAAATTAAGCTCTTGGGGGGGGGGGGCGCATTCCAGTGATGGGTGGGGCAGAAGGAAAGGGGGTGGGGCCAAAGGCAAAAGGGGAGGCCCCCAAATATCCAAACTTTTAGCTTAAAGTTCTTCCTGCCGAAAATTAAGCCTTACGAGAGGCATTTCAACCTTTTAGAGTGGGAGTCGGGGACCCCAAAAGAGGTGAGAGACCACCAAATAATTGGTGGTTGGAGGAAAGGAGGGGTGGCCCTCTGGGAACCCTGGGGGGTAGATTGGGACAACCTGGGAAGGCCAGATTTGTGGGTGCCCCAGCCAGAGGTTCCCCATCCCTGCCTTATCTGTCCTTCTGGCAGTCCCCAGGCCAGTTCTGACCCTGAAGCAATTCTAGCTGACCCCACCCAGGTAGCCCTTCTCTGAAAAGATGTGCATTTGGCCCCTTGGCTGGAGGCTCACCACCCCTGCATGACAGCATACCTTTAAACAGCTCTCCTTACTTAGAAATCCTCCTCTGTTTTGAAGCAAGACAATTCATATTTGTTAGCCTGATTTTTTTATTATTTTTTTAAAAAAACTTCTGTAAGCCTAGCAGCTGTCAAGGGACTCCGTAGATAGGTTCGCATTTTTAATCTGTGTAAGGAAGCATCAGTCTAGTGTCAAAAGGAAATATAAACATCATCAAAGCCGAAAGCTTAATGCAATGGTTGAAGACTGTTGACGGAATAAGCAAAATTATGCTATTAAAATAACTTATTATCTGAAGGAATAGTGTTAAAGCATGCATAGTTGCTTCATTACAGAAGGCAGGCGAAAGAAAAGATGATTATAGCTGTTTTCAGACTCCGGCTGTGAAGTTACAAACCCTGGGGTCCATTATTTATTTTATTATTACATTTATATCCCACCTTTTTTTCTCTCTTGGAAGGGAGGAGCTCACATGGTCTATCTCCACTCCATTTTATCCTGACAACAGCCCTGTGAGGTGGGCTAGGTTGAAAGTTGGTGGCCCAGTGATCTTTATGGCTAAGTGGAGACTGGAACCTGAATCTCCCAAGCCTCAGTCCAACACTCTAACCACTTCGCCACACTGGCTCCATTGAGCTCAGAAAGACATGCTTCTCAGATAAAAGGTCACAGAGATTGGACTGCAAATTATGATTTCGAAAGCTACTGGAGACAGAGGCAACACTTCGCATGGACTTTGGGCCCAGGTCTAGGGGAACCTCGTGTGGCGCAGAGTGGTAAAGCAGCAGTTTCTGCAGCTGAAACTCTCCCCACCACCTGAGTTCAATCCCAGCGGAAGCTGCTTCTCAGGCATCTGGCTCTGGTCGACTCAGCCTTCCATCCTCCCGAGGTTGGTAAAATGACTACCCAGTTAGCTGGGGGAAAGGTAATAACGGCTGGGGAAGGCAACGACAAACCACCGCGCTATAAGGCCTGCCAAGAAAACGTCAGCGAAAGCTGGCGTCCCTCCAAGAGTCAGTAATGACTCAGTGCTTGCACGAAAGGTTCCTTTCATTTCCTCCGGGACCAAGTTCAGAGCCCCACAGCTTCTGCTCTGGGGTGATTGTGGTGGATGAAGCACTCTTGCTCTCTGTGCTGGATTGAGCCTAAGCTGGGCACCCAGGCTGCTGCACATCTCTCAGCAAAATTGTCTCTTGGGGGTGGAAATGCACGTTACAATCCACCTGGGCATTTCCAAGTGGCCTTTCTGCTGAGCACTTGGCAGCAGCAAGATAGATGGCTGGCTGCCATTTTGAAAATGGAGCTGAGCGGAAGTGGGGAGGGAACTAGGCTGTGTGATGGTGTTGTGTAGCTCCTGTCCCACATTCTCTCGGCTCTGTTTTCAAATTGGAAGCCGGTGGCAAGCCGGGCTCTTGTTCCCTGCCCCGGAAATGAGCCACCAAACAGGCAGGCTGGAAACAGCAAGGAGGGAGATACTGCTGCAGTGGGGTGGGGAGAGAAAATGGCAGGGGGAGAGCAGCCAAGGTAGCGTGTCCTTCCGCCCCCAGAGGTCACCTTGGCCAGGGCCCCTTCAAACCTGGCAGTGCTCCTGTACTGGGACCTAGAATTTCCAGTTCTGCAAGCTGCAAACCTACATTTTGCTCTGATAAACCCATGATGCAAGTGACGTTTTTATCGGCATTCGCTTAATGTGGACATCTTTATTCTGGAGGGATGAAAACGTTGCAGAAATTTGTGTGTGTGTGTGTGTGTGTGTGTTTGGCAGCAAGGGGTGCAGAATGTGAAGAAGCCCCAGGCTGGGCTAGAGGGAGCATTGATTGCCTAAATCTATTCTGGTGGCCAAGCTGTGGGCTGAAACAAACTCCTTTTTAATATTTGTCTTTGTAGCCATGAAAATGATCACCTGGCACGATCCTTCTAATAAAAGATCTAAAGCTGCTGAGTGTTGTGCGAACAATAAATAGAAAACAAGCCCTGTCTGAAGCCTTCTAGTCTGAGGATAAAGTCCTGTTCATTTGTCAGGGACGATGCCAGAAAAACTAGTGTGGGTGGGGGCAAAGGGGTTCTACGATTTAATCCAGGGGTGCAGAACCTTCGGCCTACGGGCCAAATCTGGCCTGCTGGGTCTTTATCTGGCCCTCTGGGATTCCCCAGAGAGCCACGCCCTTTCCCCTGGCCCCACCCCTTCCCCTGAACCACAGATTGGTAGTTTCTTGGCATTTGTGCATCCCCCCATTCCAAAGGCCAAAATGTTCCTCCTAAGGCTTAGTGATGGCACTAAGCTTTGAGCTAAAATATGCTGGGGTTGTGGGGTGGGGCTTTTTAATTTTTTGCTCCACCCCTTTGCCTTTGCCTGTCATCCCACCACTGAAATGCAGCCCCCAAGAAGCTTCTCCAATGCTATATAGGACTTTAAATATAGTGTGATTGAAAGCTGGGGTAGTGGGAAATATTTTGAGGCAGGGTGTCCACTGCTATCCCTCCTTAGCCCTTGGAGCTGTCCAGGTTAGTTGTTCAGGGCATGTTTAATGAATATGCATGGAGGTGGGGTGGTGGTGACAACATCATGCTCCATTCCCAGTCTACCTGAATGTTTTGAATGCATGAGGAGAGCCCCTGCGCATACAATTGTACATGTAGAGCACTGTCCATGAGATCAGCAATGCCCCAGGCCTTCAGATTCCTGTCTGGGATGGAGATATGTACAGTGGTGTACTGGAGGGTGAACATGATTGAGCACAGCTCTGGGACATTTTTCAGAGCAGCCATTGTATGATCATCAGCTGGAGTACCAGGGGAATTGATGGAAGGTAATTGATGGGGCCCCACCCCTTGCTGCAAAAAGAGAATGAAGTGATAATGAAGCTTTACCATAATTTGCCACAGATTAGCACAGAGTAAGGGGAACATAATCAAGTGATGGCTAGACTTCTTTTCATTCCTCTTCTTTGATGGAGCTCTTCCATCATGCTAGCAATTTAAATGGTGATACTTCTTTCTATTATTATTATTATTATTATTATTATTATTATTATTATTATTATATTTGTACCCCGCCTTTTGCCTAATACTGGACCTCAAGGCAGCCTTACAAAATTTAAAACATAGATTTTAAAACCTATGAAAAGAAATATGAAAAAGTTAAAAATATATATTAAATATATTACAACATTAAAACTTTAAACATTTAAAATACATGACAATTTTTAAAGTCCTTAGCATAAACCCAGATTATTCTCCAAAGGCCTGCTGGAACAAAGAAGTTTTTGCCTGCTTCTGAAAGCACATCAAGGAGGGAGCCAGTCTAACTTCCACAAGAAGAGAGTTCCAGAGCACTGGAGTAGCCACTGAGAAGGCCCTCTCCCATGTTCCCACCAGGAGTGCCTGTGAAGATGGTAGAAC
Source organism: Elgaria multicarinata webbii (assembly GCF_023053635.1). Lineage (NCBI taxonomy): Eukaryota > Metazoa > Chordata > Lepidosauria > Squamata > Anguidae > Elgaria > Elgaria multicarinata. The sequence continues at coordinate 15,884,307 of NC_086176.1, forward strand.
TGAAAGAAGGGCTTCCCAGAAGATCTCAAAGCACAGGCAGGCCCATAAGGGAGAATACAGTCTTTCAGACAGCCTGGACTTGAGCCATATAGGGCTTTATGGTTTGCATCTATTAATGAACAGCTAAAGGTGGCCTTTCCACTGGCTGAAGATATGGTGACCATATGACTAGAAAAACCCAGATTTGTCAGGATTTTTTGTAACCAATCTGGAAATGGGAGGGGGAATTAAGAAATCTGAAGAAAAATCTGGATTTTTCCCATCCTCCACACCCAAAGGGCAGCTCTACTTTAATGGGAATTAACAAAAATGCTTACAGCTCTGTCATTTTAAAAAAATAACAAGATGAAACTTGGCATCATGATAGCTCCTAGTTAGGGCTTTAGCCATGCCAAATTTGAAGCATATCTGTCCATGTGTTGATATATATATATATATATATATATATATATATATTTAAAAAATGCTGGAGCCATATCCTTCAAGCTCAGGTTGTCAAACCTCCTCTTTGGAGTCTTGCACTTTCAGTAGTTTCAGCATATCTCTTAGAGATGGAGTTAGACTGAAGACACAACTCAGAGATGTCTGTAGCTGAGCCCTGAGAGGCTGGTGTGCCACACAGAGCATTTCAAGAGCATCTCAGAATCAAGAGTTGGTGCAGGCGCTGGCTGGCTGGAGGCTTTGGCTGGTATCAGAGTCACAACTCAGAGATGGCTGTAGCTTAGCCCTGGGAGCCTGGCATGCCTCACAGAGCCTCTTAAGAGTGTTGGTGCAGGCAGAGGTGGCTGGCAGAGGAGCTTTTTTTAAAAAACAAAACAAAACAAGAGTCAACAGATGCAGCCAAGCTGTAAGCTGGCACCCTATCCCCAGCCACAGGGTACAAGTGCACAGCCTGGCTGAACCGTTAGGAAACTTTTGCAGAGAGAGGGGGGATTATTTGAGTCTGGAGGCTGTAGACATTGGCTGGCTGACATAAGACAGAGAGAGGCTGAAGGCAACCCAGATGCACCAGTAGCTTGGCCCTGAGAGGCTGGGTTTGTTTGTTTGTTTGTTTATTTATTACATTTCTATACCACCCAATAGCCGGAGCTCTCTGGGCGGTTCACAAAATTTAAAAACTTTCAAAGTATAAAACAACAGTATAAAACCATAGTATAAAATACAATACAAAAGCCACCCAGAGCGCTTTAAGAGTCCATCAGAGTCAAGCGGTTGTGCAGGAGGAAAGGAGGTGGAGGCGGCTGGCGGTGGAGGTTTTTAAAGTAAGAGTCACTGGAAAACTCAATGTGTTTTACAAGATGAACCCATGCAATTGGAAGTAAGCCCCACTGAATTCAATGAGTTCCTTGAGTACACCCAAGTAACTGCCAAAGGTTGCAGTCATGAGGCTGATGCTAATTTATTGGATATTATGCTATGGACTCTTTCTCTATGGGGGTGGGGAGTGGTTGCATAGCCTTTCCCAGCCTGATGCCCTCCAGATATCTTGGACTAGGACTTCCATAATCCTCAGTCAGCATAGCTGGCTAAAGCTGATGGGAGAGAGTCCAAAATATCTGGAGATCTACCTTCTACCCACCCCTCATCTAAAAGACCTAAATTGCCTGTCGTGCATCGCTTAGGGCAGCCTTGCCCAATCTTTTGGATTATATGTCCCAGCATTCCTGACTGTTGCCATGCTGGTTGATGCTGATGGGAGTTGGTGTCCAAAGCATCTGGAGATCTACCTTCTGCCTTCACTTAGATTAGACCATAAAGACATGGCATTTATGCTGGGATCAAATGCCAAAGGGGACAGAAAGGACTGAGGTGGGGCCACTCAGAACCTCCCCCAAAAGTGCATCTCAAATGGAGGAACACTGTTCAGCTCAGCACAACGATCTGATGCACCCCTCAACTCTGCCATTGAGCCGGTTGAAAGATGAAAAAAAAAAATTGACTTCACTTTGTGACAATGAGCGCGCTCTGCTCAGCATTTCACAAAGGGAACGCGTGTGGCAGATGTTCCACTCTCAGTGGTGGAAAATGTCGAGAAAGAAAATAGTCGTCTGTTAAAACAGCGGGGATGTATTTGCAGGGCAAAGAAGCTTCTCTTTGTAAAGTTCCAGGATGCCTATGTTTATATTTCCAAAGTAAAGTACATCTTCAATGAGTCATAACCAACTAGCAGAAGCAGAAATGAGAATAGCTGCAACGCCAACCGTAGCGATGCCTTTTTATTTCTACAATGCTAGCTGGGTAAAAAGCAACAACAACCATAATCCACAGGGATGTTTTATCTTCCCCCAACTCCATAGTAAGGCATTTAAGGTAGATCTCTCTAACTTCCTACCTGGGAGTAAGTCCCATGGAGCTTAATAGGACTTGATTTTGACTAAACAAGCACAGGATTGTGATGTAAAGTATTGTGTTCTACTTCTATTCATTTGTGCAGATAAAAAGAAAGGATAAGTACTTGAGATGGAATTTCAGCCAGCAGATTAAGACATAACCCTATACATGTTTAGATAGAAAAACATCTGGGAGTTGAAGGTCTTTTTCACTCTAAACATGCCTAGGATTGCACCCTTGGTTAACTGGTCTATATATGCAATAATAATAATAATAATAATAATAATAATAATAATAATAATAATATTTCTTACCCACCTCTCCGATTGGATCGAGGCGGGGAACAACATACATAATACATAAAATACTGATCAAAAACATAGTACACACTGTTAAAAAAACATCCTAAAAACATCCTAAAAGCATCCTAAAAGCATCCTAAAATTCCACTGGATAGGCCTGCTGGAAGAGATCAGTCTTGATAGCTTTCTTGAATGCTAAAAGACTGTCAAGCTGACGAATTTCCTCCGGCAGGCTATTCCACAGTTTGGTAGCAGCAGAAGAAAAAGTCCTGGGTAATGGTTGTCAGCCTAGTCTTTGCTGACTGAAGTAAATCCTTCCCAGAGGACCTGAGTGTGCAGGGCAGATTGTACCGGAGAAGGCGATCCCACAGGTAGCCTGGACCCAAATCAAGTAGGGCTTTAAAGGTGATAAGCCTATATACTCCAGTTGCTGGGGAACATGGGTGGGAGAGTGCTGTTGCACTGTGTCCTGCTTGTGGGTTCCTGGCCAATGGCTGGTTGGCCACTGTGTGAACACAGTGCTGGACTAGATGGTCTGATCCAGCATGGCTCTTCTTATGTTCTAAAACATCTGTTGATTAATGACTCCATGTATCAGCTGCTCACGTAGGAATAGTGTGTGACCCTGTGTCCTACTTGAAGTGAAATTCAAAGCAAATTTGAGGATTCCTTCTCCGAAGACAAACCTGAGGACTTTTGAGGGAAGCTGACAGGGTAGCCATAAGACTCACCAGGATTTTACATATTCCAAATAGGAGGAATGAAACTGACCATGGAATGGATGTGACTGATTGATTCGTTGTATTTTAATCTAGGAAGCGGATGATTCCCCCCACCCCCACCCCAAGTGCACGTCTCTGCAACACTCCTTTCTGCTCTTATGAACTCAACGTGTTTTCCTCAGCATCCATCCCACCCTCTTCACCCAGACAGTGCCAGGCTATTTAGTGACAAATTTTGGCAATATATGACCTGCAGAAAAAGATTAACATTCAACTTGGCTTCAGGCACTTGTCTAGAGAAGCGGAAAACCGGAGCGTTTCATAATCATCTTTGCAATTTTGGCAAGAGGCTTCAATCTAAAGTTCCTCTGACAGATTTAAGACAGTCACAGTTGGCACTTTTGAATGAATCAGGTTTTATATTGCATGTATTTAATACCCATACTACCAACCTATGCCATTATAATTCCGTAGCAATACTATCGGCTGTGAGCAAAAATGATAAAGGAAGGAAGCCTTCTGTGTATGTGTGAATAGATTGTGTTTTCACAGCATTGCTTAGTTTATATAACTTCACAGTATAAAATAAGGATGCTGTATAAAGATTTTCTTACTTTCAAATCAGAAGTCTTTTACAAGAGACACTAAGTAACCAGTGACATGCCCCCAAACAGCAAGAGAAAAACGTGGCAAAAACTAGAGCTCTGGAAAGACATACTTTTGTGTAATTAAGAGCGGAATCATAATCCCCGATGTCAGAGGGTGGTGGTTAAATGTGTGTTAGTGCCTCTCTGCTACCCTCTAATGGTGGAGAGGAGCACTGCTGCGATGGAGACCCCCATGTCCAGACGAGTGAAACGCCACCACTGGCAGAAGAGCTGGCATCAAGGGTTGGGTCCAAACCCAAGCAGGGGCCCACGGCCAAAAGCCCCCTGATGTTGTTCTTCATCTTCACCATTGCATCCAGCCAGTTCACCTGCCTCTCATTCTGGCAACGGTGGTGGTGAAAGGAAGAGGAGTAGATGCAGTGGAGGCTGATGGCTCGGATGTCAGTGGGGCTTTGAACTAGCTCTGGGTTTCCATCAGAACTCGTCAGGGCTCTAGATAAGCTATCTAAGGTGCTGATGGTGACAATGAGGATGAGAAGGTAGACTTGTTGAGGGATGGGTCCCACTGAGGGTGTCTTGCCCAAGGGGCCTCCAAAACCTGGAGCCGGAGTGGGGAGGAGCTGGCTTTTGATCTAAAATGCCTCCATTCCCCCAGACAGGCTTTATCTGGGCCTCTCAGGTACACAAGTCCTGAACTGGCAGCAGTTCTTCAGGGTTTCAGGCAGGATTCCCCCCCCCCCATCCCTATCTGGAGATGCTGGGAATTGAACCTAGGAGGTTCTGCATGCTCTGAGTTACGCCACCCCTTCCTTTTTACTACAAATTGAGAAGCAATACAAAGATAAACCCTGAAAAAATGTTACTGGGAAGCTGATACCACAAGGGCTTACCTGCACATGTTGATTCCAGCCTCGTAACACCTGTCTAACAGATAACACCAATCAGGACGGTGCTGTTTCACTCACGTCCTTCTTGTGGGTCCCTGGTCGACAGCTGGTCAGCTACTGTGTGAACAGAATGCTGGACTAGATGGACCTTTGGTCTCACCCCAAATGGCTCTTCTTGTGTTCTTAGGAAAGGTTTGCTGACAGGTCAGTTAGCAGCTTCAGCCGGGGCTGGCCCTACAATTAGGCACAGTGAGGCGGCTGCCTGAGGCGGTCGATGTTTGAGGGGGTAAGGGGGCAGCAATAGCAACTCCACAGCGTTTCCTCATGAAAATCTCAGTTGGAGGAGAGGGATGCGTGTGCCATGTGGCCACCCTGCACTCCCTCAATTCATGCACTATCCTCAGGACACTGCCCCATCACCAGCCTTGAAGTATAAATCCACTGCCCATCCAGTGGGCTTCTGTCCATGGAATGCAGAGGGATGCCATCTTGTCTTTCACCTCACTCAGCAAAATGTATTGTACAATTTCTGGCTCCTTCTTAAGGTTCATTGGTTTTGCTGACTCCTGTGCTGTTATTTCTGAGGCCATAGCAAGACCTAAGGTTTAACCCTGGATCGTCCAGGGGTCAAACCTGTTCATCTAGGTGACACACAGGGCATCCAGTGTTCAGGCAGGGGCGAACCCTGGATGATCCCAGGATAAACCTTAGGTCTAGCTGTGGCCCCAATCTACCTATCATGTCTCCTTCTCTTTCCCTTGACCCACCTTCATTTAGCTCCTATCCCAAACCTGGTTTGAATCCAGGTCATTTCCCACAGCCCTTTCCCTGCCTGTCTCATCTGCCTGGTTAATCCTGTAACTTGAGCTTCTTTCTCCAGTCCAGGTCTGCTGCTACCCATGGGCTGTCTTGCTCCTGACCAATTACCCCAAATGGCCCATAACTCTCACCAGCTGTTGACCCATACCAAAAGCAAAGGTACACAATATAATCTACACAGAGATGCCACTGCAAACTGAGTTTCTCCCTCTTCTCCTCCTCCATTCCATGGTCTACCTCACTGACTGACACTGGCAGAGAAGGGGACATGGACATCTTGAGGACATTGGTCCTTGGATTGGGACCCCCTACTCATTGTGGGGTCCCAATCCAGCTCTACAGGTTTCTCTGGGTGTGCATGTCCTTTCTATGAGTCCAGCCCCTTCCCCCTGGCTGCCAAACATTTGTTGGTGTCATGGTGTATGCACGGCTTTCACCCACCCATCCATCCATTCATTTTAAAATGCCTCCCCTAAGCCTTAGTTACTGGCAGGAAGAGCTTTAAGCTACAATATGCTGGTATTTTGGGGTGTTTTGGCCCCACCCCTTTTACCTTTAGCACTGCTGCAGTGTAGCTTCCCCCCTCGAAAGCTTCTCTGAAATTGAATTCAATGCTTGAGTTGAAAGAGGTTCAACCCCTCCCCCAACGTTGAATGCAGCTGTAGTTCTTTCCTGCCACCATTCACTTGAATTTAAGAGTTGGAAATCCTCTTCTTAATAATGCTAGTTATATGCGACATCTTTTCTAGGCCAACTGTTTTATCTGTCTCTGTGATCCAGAGAACATATTAAGCTCAAAGCTATTCAACCTCTTACTTTATGCAATCTCCCATCTAAGAAAGATGCTAAATTGTATATTAGGTAGATATACAGCTTCCCCCTTCCACCGTTTGCCCACCCCACAACCTCCAATCCAAAAGTTCTGTGTCCTTCACTTCTCATTTGACTTCCCTCCAGGAAAAGGGGAAAAGAACTGAAATGACATCAATTATTTTTCCTCTCCAATTATCCCCTGATCCCTTGAGCTTTTCTAAGTAATTCCACAAACCGAGGTGACTTGATCTCCACAGCTTAAAGCAATGTGGATCAATAGCAGATGTGGCCTATATATTTAGAGAAAAAGAGGGGGGGTTAAACTCATCTATTCATTGAGAGCTGAATATAGACCAAACACAGACCTGACCAAATCCTGCCTGTGAAGAAGTTCTAATGCTTTGGTCCCATGATACTGACGGATCGTTTTTTGCTTCCTTCCTAAATAAAGAGTCGTCAATTGCTGGGACTGTGGCCTTAAGCCTCATCTATCCCATACCTGAAATGAAGTAACTGAGTAAAGTTTAGGGCACAATCCATATCAAGCTCTCCTCTCCCCACACCTTGAAGTGTAGGATTGGTTAACCTGTGTTGTGCTGTTGTCCTCGTGCTGCACACTTCCCCGCTTTTATCAGCGGCGAGAAAACGCCCAACGTTCTGGCATCTCAATGCAAGGTAAGCGGTCCTGCATATGGCTTGCCCCGTACCAGTTTAATTGCTCAGCTGCTTCATTTCAGGAATGAGGTTGATGTCACATAAGGCAATAGTTCTACCAAATGACCACTCATTGTTTGAGTCCAGAAATTAGTCAGCCAAAGTGAGGTGGGAGAGAATTTGACACAGGGATTCCATTCTTGGTGGCAATTCTGGGTAAAGAACATAGAAACATAGGATGCTGACTTACACCCATTCAGACCATCGGTCCACCCAGCCCAGTACTGACAATAGCACTGATGGGCAACAGCTCTCCATGGATTCAGGGAGGAGTCATCTCCTACCTGGAGGTGCTGGGGATTGAACCAAGGACCTTCTGTATGGGAAGCATGTGCTCTTCCATTGAGCTAAACAGAAAAAGTGCCTGGCTGTATCAGACCAAGGGTCCATCTAATCCAGCAGTCTGTTCCCACAGTGGACAACGAGATGCTAGCCTTCTCTTCCATGAATTTGTCTAATCCCCTTTTAAAGCCATCCCAGTTGATGGGCATCACTATGATTCATGGAAGCAAAATCCATACTTTTACTATGTGCTGTGTGAAGAAGGGCTTCCTTTTATCTGTCCTGAATCTCCCACCATTCATCTACCTTGGATGACCCCAGACTCTAGGATTAGAAAAATCTCTGCCTGTTCACCTTCTCTGTACCATCCATAATTGTCTACACCTCTATCATGCCCACCCCCTTAAGAGTAACATGTAGTTCAGCCTTGGTGCGTAAAGCTAGTGAGATGCCCACAGATATAGGGAGCACAGCTTGGTGGAAGAGCACATTTGGGTGCTGAAGGCCTTTGTTCAATCCCTGCATCTCTACTTATGAAAGCATCCAGAAGCAGGTGATGAGAAAGAACTATGACCTCGGGCCTTTGAGCAAAGTTGCCAGTCAGGGCAGAGAATGCTGAACTAGACACACCAGGAGTCGGCACCCAGCACCTGTGAGCACATTGGCAACTACCCAGAGTTCCAATGGCACTTTCCAGATCCCCCTGTGCACCTACCTCACCCACCCACATGACCACCTTTGCCAGCCCTTGCCCAGGATTCCAGCTCCCCGCTGCATTGCCTACCTCATCTCTGCATGCAGGAAGCAGGAATGCAGCAGGTTGGGACCAATCTACTGATTCCTGCTTTCTCATTAGGACTTGGGTGGTGCTGAGGTGATTACAGAAGTAGGCAGTGAAAGGGGTAAGGGCTAGGGTTAAGGAAAGGTGTGCAGGGGTGAGCAAATAGCCTGAAGAGCGAGAAGCCAGAGGGAGGGGGCAAGAAAAGTCAAGAAGGACGCAGACAAGCTGGAGCATGTTCAGAGGAGGGCAACCAGGATGATCAGGGGTCTGGAAACAAAGCCGCATGAAGAGGGACTGAAAGAACTGGGCATGTTTAGCCTGGAGAAGAGAAGATTGAGGGGAGACATGACAGCACTCTTCAAATACTTGAAAGGTTGTCACACAGAGGAGGGCCTCCCAGAGTGCAGGACACAGAATAATGGGCTCAAGTTAAAGGAAGCCAGATTCCAGCTTGACAGCAGGAAAAAACGTCCTGACTGTTAGAGCAGTACGACAATGGAACCAGTTACCTAGGGAGGTTGTGGGCTCTCCCACACTAGAGGCATCCAAGAGGCAGCTGGACAACCATTTGTCAGGTATGCTTTAAGGTGGATTCCTGCACTGAACAGGGGGTTGGACTCGATGGCCTTATAGGCCCCTTCCAACTCTACTATTCTATGATTCTATAAGTGGAAAGCCAGGGAAGGGGCTGTAAAAAAAGGTCAAATGTCCCCAAGAGTCCAAAATGGTTGCCTGCCTCTGAGATAGACAAAAGAGTCTGATTTGGTGTAAGGCTACTTCCTGTGCACAATCCCATGTGCTGTGAAACATTGTGAAGGTGTGGTGTGGTATGTCTTCTCCTTACCTTCCTTAAATGGGTCCCCTGTGGGGAGCATTGAGACATGCAAGTCTCACACCTGCAGCCTGAAACGAGACACTCCAGGCAACACTCAGGCTCCTGATTCTCCTGACTGTGTAAAGGCTTGTAAGGGATGGGACAGCAATGCTGGGAAGTCCTGCCTGGCTGTTTCACTGCACTGCAGTCCTTTTCCTGCCAACTGGCCGTTCTTTTTCCTATTCAGCCTGCTGCATGGATGGATGTGTAGAATAATAATCAATGTAGGCAGGAAATGGGGCTTACTTTTATATGCCACACAGAGGCTGCATCTTTCTCCTGGTGGACTGCAGTTGGCCCTGGACCGGTCTACTTTTGAGATTGATTTTGGAGAATAATTGCTCACACAGTGCAGTAATACTGCATCTGGATCAAAATATACTGCTATTCACTAGATCAATAAAAAGCCCATAAGCAGTAACTCAACCCTACAGTAATGAATGCTTCCAAATTCCTGATTTCTTTAGTTTTAAATCCCCAAATCTGTGGTCAGATGAAATGTATTATACTTAACATTTATGTAGATCATCAAATTCCTCACATATGCAGTGAAGGCTGGTGGCTCTGATGTCAGTAGGGCTGTGAATCCACTCTGGGTTTCAGTCAGAACCAGTCAGAACTCTGAAGGAGCTATCCAAGATGCTGAAACTATTTTGGGTCAGGTGGGTTCAGCACTGTGGATCGCTCCTTTAAATTTCTGTCTGGTTCTGACTGAAACCCAGAGCGGATTCATAGCAAAACTGACACTGGAGCTACCAGCTTCCATCTACTAATATATTTATTTATTATTTATTTATTACATTTATATACCGCCCCATAGCTGAAGCTCTCTGGGTGGTTTACTGATGGCAACACATAGAAGTTTAGAAGTAGGGTGGCCACTTGCACATTGCCAGATCAGAGGAAATGCCTCACCCAAAAAGAGGGCACATAAAATGTGCATCTGTTGATGTATATGTATTGGTGCACATTTGGAAAGAATGAGTATGATTTGAATGGAAATGCAGCACATCTCACACCGTAATGGAGAAGACTGTAACCAGGTGACCTGTGTGCCTATCTGATCAGGAGTTGCTGTTACGGTCCATTTCAAGGCCCATCCTCTCCCTTCTTAGGGATCTTTAGCTTTAACCATGACTCAAATTGGACAGCCCTACGAACAGAAGACACCTTCAAATAGAAGTCTGTCCTTCATAAAGTAGGACAACTGGCCCTTCTAATTGGAAGGACCTCTCTGTGGGCAGATAGAGCAGCTGCTGGAAGAAACCACCAGTTTCTACAGTCAACTAGAGACTTCTCACCATATGAAGCCTCCTTCGCCATATGAAGCCTCCTTCAATGGCTCTTATAAGCTGGCTTTGGGCCAATTCTAGATTGCTGGTGTCTAACTTCAAGCATAGGACACAACTTTCTCTACACCATGGATGCAGAGCAATCAGGCCGGGTTGGCATTGTTGCCTGCTTTGTGCTTCTTCTAGTTCATTCAGCCCTTTGTAGCCTTGAGCCCAAGCCATCGGGGAGGCAAACTACATCTGCTTAGCCCCCCCCCCCCACCTTGGATATTAAATTACTGTAATCACAGAGGGCTCCCTGCCAGAAAGGCATACGAGGCTGCATCTGTGGTCCTGTGTTTTTAAGACCTCATTTATACAGGGACCCAGAACTGTGACCTTCCCAAGATACTTCGGAAAGCATTTGCTCTCCAATGCTCCTGGCAACCTAGAATTCCAACTCCTCTTTCTGATTAACTCTGAAAGAAACACACCCAGCAAGGACCCCATCTAACAAAGATAATAAGGGATGCACTCCAGTTTAAGTACGTCATTAGTCGCATTGACACTAATTGGAGGATGTGCACTTTCAGGTAAGCAGTACTTCTTTCGCTGGATCAAGATGGAAGTGCTCATTACTGTTGATGGGCAAAACCTTGATAGAAATTACATTGGGGGAGGGGAGCATTCAGACAGAGACAGAGGTTCTTTGGGATTCGGACAAGCTAATACCCACATGGGACTTTGATTTGATTTGGTTCAGAGGGAGAGGTAAAATGACAACCAGGAAAAAGGGGAAATGGAGGACAATAACGTATGCCCCTTCAGTTTACCAGGCACCCCAACACAGTAGCAGGTGTGCTCCTAAGCCATTTAGCTGTGACACCTGGTGCAATCCTTGCCCATGGAGAGCTCCAGTTATGGGCTCTCTGGGGATTTTTATACAATATTTCTACCATAGATTCTAATGCATTTTGCTAACTCATGCCTACAAGACTAACTGGCCATCATTTACACCTGTGATTTGATAAACACGTATCCTCAAGCTTATATACATCATCAGTATCTCTGAATATTCTCTGCCCACCTGGCTACTCTGCCCAGAACATCTTCCCTAAACTCTCCCCCTAGGGATCAGGAGAAATAATAATAATAATAATAATAATAATAATAATAATAATAATAATGCTGCAAACATGGAGGAGGAATGAAATGGAAGGCTCAGGCAGAGGGTCCCACTACAGGGAGAGACGACGCATGATTTGTTTTGTTTTATAAAGCTTTCATAAATGTATGTTTCATATAACATCACCACAAATGACCCTTTCTAGTTCTTTTGAGCTCTGCCATTAAATCCAGGGTTGTATGAATCACCAAAACATGAGCTCATCTAGGTTCTCCAAATTCCATGTTTAAGCTCATTCCAATTCCCGTCCATATCAGATCATGAATTGTCCCTATCAGAAAAAAACATCATCAAGAGAACTTTAAGGACCTAAACTCTGCTTATATATCCTCCTGTGCACCATTATATTTTAAACTCAAAGAGCCCTGTGAATGTGCAGATTATTTTAACAACTTAACATTTGTACAACTTTGGAAAGCTTTCACAGAGTTAAGGCTAACCAACTATTGACCAGGGACCCACAAGAAGGACACGGTGCATCAGCACCCTCCCACCCATGCTCCCCAGTGACTGGTGTATATTGGCTTACCTCCTCAGATACTAGAGATAGCACATACAAACATCAAGACTAGTAGCTGTTGATAGCCTTCTCCAGGAATTTACACACACACACACACACACACACACACACACACACACCCCTTTTAAAGTCATCCAAACTGGTAGCCATAACTACCTCTTGTGGTAGCGAATTCCATAGTTTAACTATGTGCTGTATGAAGAAGTACTTCCTTTTATCTGTCCTGAATTTCCCACCAGTTAGTTTAATGGGATGACATGGGGTACTCATATTATGAGACAGGAAGAACAATGTCTCCCTGCCCACATACTCCACACCATACATAATTTTGTCCACCTCTATCAGGTCTCCCCTTAGCCTCCTTTTTTCCAAGCTAAACAATCCCAGTTGATGTAACCTTCCCTCCGGCCCTTTGATCATTTTAGTTGCCCTTTTCTCCAAACTGTATTGGCTATATTTGCCGGTGCCTTTGACTTCTCATGGAAAGAAGTCCAGGAGCAGAATAACACTTTGATACTTGACATAAAATTTAACTTTCTTCTGTTTAATTCTCTTTTCCGACAACTCTCACTAGCAAAATGCAGACGAGTTACCAGAAAAGACAAGTAACAGTGAATCCTTCTTTCAAGGCCATGTACGAACATTCATCATTTCTTTAAAAAAAATGGCACTGGTCCAAGAGACAGAAGTACTTAACAAGGCATTGTGGGTAGCTGGTAACCCACGTCACCCTCGAGCCTGAGCTCACTCAAGCAGATCCAGCTTTAGCGGGCAAAATGACAGATGTACGAAAAGTGGAAACGACAGTGGAAGAAAAGACAGGTGTGCAGACCTTTGGGCACGTTGGCTGCCGTAGATTTCCTTTCCTATAAATCTGTGTCAAGATTTGAATGCTGGGGCTTTAGAAAGCATTGCAACCCCACCCAGAAGTAAAGAGGCAAGAGACAAGTTGCTGGGCAAACAAGGACCACAACTTTATGAACTTACAACATAAGGGAGGTGCGGTGAATTTAGCTGTGGGGAGGGGGGCTTGCTAATGCTTGCAAGCTTGGGTCCAGGGACAGTGCAATGACTTTCTTCATCCCTCTGGGCTACACCCATAAGTGCTACACCCTTGAGTCCTACAACACTGTTTGTGTAACTTCACCGTAGTCTTGGCCCCCAAAGCCATTTCTAGTCCTGCACCTAAATGCCACAGCCACAGCTAGAATCCCCTGCCACCTCTTGGTGCCTCTGGGAGCTCACTGATGCCTTTCCCCCATGTATCATACCTGGACCATCCCACCCTGTTATTTCCAGCCTATTTAAAGGCACTCTGGCCCATAATAAGCCGATTGCCACCAAGGCCAGATCTCCACCAAGCAGGACATAGCACTATGAAAGCAGTATATATATGAGGCAGGAGGCACAGTACTGCTTTATTGTGGTATTGAAGTGCACTGACAACTGTTGGGGCCCACTGACACATACCATATACCGTCATAGTGCTATATCCTGCTTGGTGTAGATCTGGCCCAATTGACCCAATACAGTGTAGGTTAAATAACAAAAAAATGGACACCTCAGGCCAATCTCAATTATGGATGTTCATTGTGTGGAAAGCCCCCCCTTTTCAAGCTTGCTGGATTTTCCCGGTGCCCATGGTTCAGCTTGCACTTGTGAACAAATCCATGTTCTTTTCTTGTTTGCTTGCTTTTTTCTTAAATGTGAAATTCAGCCATAATTTGTGCAAATTATGCAAATTATGACCACCATTTGTGCATATTATGCAAATTTTCCAAGAATAAAGGAAAATCTGCCGGTTGGCCAGACTCAATGCAATTGAGGCGGCCAGCTCAGTGGGAGGCAAGCCAACATCTGGGTGGCCAAGCTGCTGAAAAGTTGGCAAATTCCACCCTCCAGATGGATTCCGCTGACATCCCTAATCTCACTGGAAGTCTAAAAACATCTCACTTGGCCCTGGTGTGACTAGCAATCACCCATCCTGACGCCTCTCCTGGGTGCAGTCCTAATGCCATAACAAGTAGCACGAGTGAGCTGGTGTCAATAGCCTGATATGTCCCAACCTTGAATGTCAACATCAGGTTGCTGTGTGCTTCCCCACCCCTCCTTCTGGGGGTGGCCACAAAAGCTGATTCACTTCCTGAAGGCACAGGCCCCACAGGAGTGAGTATTGGGCTCAGGTCAACAAACCGATTATGCTTTTGAAGTTTGAGAGTTGGGTTCGTACACGCTTAAACCCGTGTACAGTGGAGCCTCCAGAGGTTCCCCATCTGACCCACAGAGGTGTTCCTCCCAAGCCCCACCCCTCTTGAGGCCCCACCCCCAAGGGAAGAGGAATCTCTGTGCTCAGCTCAGCTGGCACCTGGGGACCTGCTCTTCCAGGCCTGCTATCTAGACTCTGAGTATGCTGCTGGCAGCAGAAGGGAGTAGATAAAAGGACGGGGGGTGGGCATGGTCAAGAACAGCTGCCACTACCTTTTCTCCTGTCTCATCAGTGGTGCAACCTGGCAACTCTAAGTGACCGCTAGGGACATAAGAAGCAATGCTGCTACAAGTAGCCACAAAGCATAGCAACCATTTTTTTGAGACAGATGACCTAGCACCCCCGAACCAATCATTAGCTGAAGGCTTTTGAGAGTGTCTCTTTTTGTACCACCTGTGATGTTGCACCTGAATTTTATCCGATCCTTTACAGACTATGCTGTAATGCAGTTCTTTGTGCCTTGCATTCATCCTCTGAAAGAAAGAGGCAGTCTTTGCCGATTTGCAAGGCATTATATTGAGGACAAGTCTCTTTCTGAAAGGAAAAAAAAATCTCATTCTGGGAGCCATTTTTCTTACTGCCGCTCATTGTATTCTTTGTATCAAGGAAATTAGGATTAAAGAGATCCATGTTCCCCAAATAAATGTGTGTCTTTTCAATGTGCCTTTTCAATGAATCCAAAAGAGTAAATTCTCTTCTGGAGCGTCTGTAATACATCCACCAGCGACAGATTTCTTCACTGGCGTGATGTGAGGCTTGGCAAAGCATATTAGCAAATTTAACATATAACATTGAACATATCGCAACATAAAGTGACAGTTAACAGGAATTAGATGAGAAAGTATTTACAAAACATCTCCATGCCAACAAAACTAAATGGTTGGATCCACCAAAAAAAGGGTTAACCCCCCCAAAAAAAACCATGGCCCAACCCCCTGCCATCCTGGGGATGGTGAAATTGCTGCCCCCCATGGGCATGAAGCCACCCCATGTGGGTCTGTCCCCATTTCAGGTCCCGGAATCATGCAGGACACCAGCCACAGTCCCCAGGATGGTCCCGGAACCGCAGTGAAAATTGGGATAACTGGGCAACCAGTTATCACAGAAAAATGCCGGAGTTGTCCCTGCCTTCTCCTGGGATCATTCAGATACACAGGGATGACCCAGGGATGACCCTAGGAAAAAGACGTGGTGTAGACATGCCCTTAATGTCCTGCTACCATTAAAAAAAAAGTTCTGAAGTCCCTGATTCTAAAACCACAGTGCTCTTTAATAACACAAATATTTCTGCAAGTGAAATGATGGCTTCTGTAGCTGTTGTTTTCCTCCAAATATCTGGTTTAAATAGGTCCCCATTCTAACATTTGTACACAGAATCGAAAGCAATGGTACAGGTGAGCGGCAAAGAACATGTGAGGCTCTCTCATCCTGAAAGCAAATCTCTCGCTCTTTTATACACGGCATGCAGCACGGTTCACAAAGGATCAGTCGCATTGTGTGCTTTCTTCGGCAAAACCAACATACACCCTAAAGATGCCTTGCGTTCATTGAGTCTGATGGAGCGAGGCTCCAGCTTCATTAAAAGCGTTATTTTTCCTAGGTGAATAGAAATGGATAGGAGACTCATAATCAGCATGTGCTTTATTTTGCTAGCAGGTAATCTATTAAGTCAGCAGGGGGTTCCATGGGACACAATGCTTTCCATTAGTTCTCCTTCCTCTTCCTTTTCTTTTTTATTGAGTACCAGCCCTACGAGGACTCAGGGGTGAATAGGAACTATATCAACAGACATAAAACTAGCTACTTGGGTATATTAAATATCCCTGCGGCTGCTACATAGGCCCTTTCTACACCTAAGGATTATCCCAGGAAAATGGAGGGATCATCCTTGCCTGCTCCCAGGATCCCCTGTGTGTCATTTACATGCACAGGGATGATCCCGGGACGATCCCTGGAAAAAAGGCTGGTGTAGAAACAGCCATAGTGAACATCAAGTGTCAGTAGCAAAAGGAGAAGGGTTAGCATAGCCCTCTATGGGCCAAAATGCATGACTGGATCTTCTGGTTTTTCTTTCATTTATTTTATTTTCACACAAAAAAGAAAAGAATTAAAAGCAACTTCAAGGGGCCCAGATTGGATCAGGGCAGTGGCAGTCAGGAAGGGTGTGTTTAACATTCGCCCTCAACACCCTTTCCCCAACTGCAGAGACTCTCCACAAGTGGCTATTTGTTAGACCCACTTTATGGTCATTGGTGGAGAAATAGTACAAGTATTTGTCCTTCCCAGCAGCTTCATGGGAGGAGAGATATAATTGGGGAAATGGTGAGGGGATAAAGGTTAAGCATCCTCTCTTCAAATCATGTTTCTCTGACTCAGTTTGATCTTCACCCTTCATCTTCTTTTAAATTGTTTGTGTGTTGTTGTTTAAAGTTGGGAAATCCAGTCGTGGATTTCCTGTGCAATGTGGCCATATTTTTCATCCCCGGTGCAGCTACTCAACATCCTGACTTGCCAGCAGCAGATGGAGGGTGGAAAAGAATCCTCTTAGACTTTTTTTGGGGGGTGGGGGTGGGGGTTGTACCAAAATCAGCTGAAACGTTTTAAAAGGAATCAATATTCCACCCTCATATTTTGATCTTACCTGAAGCTGAAATGATTTCAGATGCGTGCAAAATTCCTTCAGAACCTAAACTCAGCTTCTGAATATCAAATGAAACGTTTTGCTTTTAAAATGTGAATTTGAGAAATACACCTAAAATAACAACAGTGTTATTTTAAACACTTTTAAGTCCCATTGATTTCAATGCCATGTGCTCAGATGAACAGATAAAAAGTGAAACAACCAGGGTATCATTATAGAATGAATTGCATACATGTTTTCAGTCCCATTCACTAATGCATTGTTTTGTATGTCATACACTCAATGGACCATTTCAAGATCATTTCATGCAGATCAGTAATCCCCTAGCGCCATTATTAAGCAAGCTGTAATCCTCTAGTAGTCAAGACTGCTGCAAACATTTCAATGTATTGTTATGCACATGCACGCCATTTCCATGTGGTAAACATTTCCAGGGGGTCCAGCAGTTACCCAGGGATGGTGGTTACTGCAAACCCATAGCATTTTTGTGACATAAAATTTATTGACACATCCATACAGGCTTAACGTGAGATGAGGGTTCACAACATGAGCACATCAAAAGATCCCTGTTCCCCATCATATTTCTAGGGGAACGCATAGCACCTTAGCATTTCTTACTGAGAGCAATGAAACCTCCCTTTCCCTTTTACAGACCCAGTTCCAGCACAAACTAACTTCCGGCTACCCACGGAGAGAGCATTCTTCTCCTATGAGTCATCGCCACCTATGCATTCTTGGGTCAGCCTTTGAAATACATCAACCCAATCTTATCAGCTATCACCTTGCTTTTGTCAGGTTTTCAGAGGTATTGTCTCAGGGCACCCACCCTGATAGCTCTTCTTACCGAAATCTTGCAGTCAAGAATTCCAGAGTAGGAAGGGATCCCATGGTGTTATCTTGGCCAACTGCCATCCCATAAAATATGATGCTTTTCAGCTTATGTAACCTGTCCTCCCTATTGTTATAATCATGCTACTCCTCTTGTCTCTTCAGGGTAGGAATACGTCCCTTTATTTTTGCAGTTTTCTGTTGTTCCACCCTATAGTGTTGGATAGTCGTGGAAACTCTGCAGAGTGCATTCTGTATGATAAATGTATTCATAACTTTGTACATTTCCCCAATATCAACTAGGACGAGGGTGGTTTTAATAATAATAATAATAATAATAATAATAATAATAATAATACACATGCAGTTTTTGAACAGCTTCTGTGCATAAGAGGGGTTTGCCTCTTACCAGCAGCATACAAATATTTTAAATAAACAAGCAACTTAAATGCATGCAATTTTCCTCCTAAAAATGCTATTTTTCTGCCCCTGTTTTTCTGTGCAATGGTTTGTGGTTCCAGCTGCCAGCCTTGGGGAATTTAATCCTAACCACACATTATCTAGTCCCCATACAAAGGCTGCAAAGAGCAGTTGTGAAATTTACGGTCTCTATCTCCATTTCTGCTGTGAGTCCCAGGGATTGATCCAGTGGAGAGACTTTGAAACTCCCTGTCAGTTTCACCTCTGCAGTAAAGAAATTTCTCCCAAGTCAAACAAGTCAGTTTCACAGCTGCTCAGTGATGCTAATGCTTTACCTACAGAACACATAATGTCTGGCTTAAACTCTATGCATTATGTGCAAAGATGTAAAGAGTAGGGATGTGCAAAGTGGGTCTTTTCTGCCTTGAAATTCAATCTGGAGCTCCATATAGGTAATTCTCTCCTCCTCATTGAATTACCCATCAAAGAATTGTTCAATATTCAGGTAACTGGTATTAAGAGCTCCCTCATTTTTAAACATTTAGGCCATAGCTAGACCTAAGGTTTATCCCTGGATCATCCAGGGGTCAAACCTGTTCATCTAGGTGACACACAGGGGATCCAGTGCTCAGGCAGGGGTGAACCCTGGATGATCCCAGGATAAACCTTAAGTCTAGCTGTGGCCAAAGAGATAAAACATGGCACAGTGATAGCTCTTAAAGAGGTCTTTAGCCCCACCCCTTGCTAGACCTGCCGGCTTACGCCGGCAGGGAGGCGGGGCCAAGGCGCACTAACGTTAGCGCGCCTCCCCCAGGCTACCACATGGCGGACGCGTAGGGACGTTGCGTCCCTGCGGCGTCCGCCATTTTTTTTATTATTTTAAAGGGGCCGGGTGCGGCCCGAAGACGGCGGACAAGGTAAGTGTTTTGTTTATTTTATTTTACGGGGGTGGCGAAGGCTGGGAGGGTGGGTGGCAGGGTGGGTGGCATGGGGGGAGGGTGGGTGCAATCGCGCCGCGTGCCGCCCAAGCCTGGGCAACTCGTGAGGAGCCGCAAAAAGCCGCGGACCTGGCACAGCGCTCATAGGAGCGCTTTGCCCATCGGCGGGGGGGGCGAAGGCTGGGAGGGTGGGTGGCAGGGTGGGTGGCACGGGGGGAGGGTGGGTGCAATCGCGCCGCGTGCCGCCCAAGCCCAGGCAATCGCACCTGCCCTCCCCCCGTGCCACCCACCCTGCCACCCACCCTCCCAGCCTTCGCCCCCCCCGCCGATGGGCACAGCGCTCCTATGAGTGCTGTGCCAGGTCCGCGGCTTTTCGCGGCTCCTTGCGAGTAAGCAAGGAGCCGCGAAAAGCTGCGGAAGTCCCTAGACATTCCCCAGCTCCGGCCTGAGGCCGGAGCTGGGGAAAAGGCGCGCCATAAGCGAATTCGCTTATGGTGCGTTGGAGGAGGCCTCAGCGCGGCCTGTCTCCGGATTCCCCTGTGCATCGTCTGGTCGCACAGCAGGGAAGCTGGGACAGAAGGCGCGCTAAGGCCTCGTCTAGGAAGGCCCTAAGTTTGAATCAGATCGGTTCATGCTTTGATTTTTTTTAGGAATTTTTAAATTGAAATGAACAAAAATGCTTTCATCAGTGAATTTTTTATAGATAAAGAGATGAAACAGGTCTTAAGGAGGGCTTCAGCCATGCCAAGTTTAAATCAGATCCATTCATGCCTTTCCCCTCCCCCCCAATGCATTCATGCCTGTCTGGAGAGTCCAGGGATTGAACCTAGGCCCTTTTGCATGCCAAGCAGGTGCTCCACAATGAGCATCTCGCCCCTCCTTAGTTTATACCATCCTGGCCTGCCAATGCCATCTCACATAAACACTAGATGGAAGAGAACAATCTAGCCGAAAGCAGGACTCATAATAATTACAATTCATACAACAACAACAACAACAACAACAACAACAACAACAACATAATAATAATAATAATAATAATAATAATAATATAGCATAGTCGTGTTAGCGTTCTGTTTACAAATTCACAGGTAAAGGGTAGCACAAATACAGAGAAACTGTTTTAGTTGCTCAGTTTAATAAATTAGTGTGCATTTTCATGGGTTACAACTGACTTCAACAGATGCTATAAGTGGAACTGGAGGCTTTCGGACTTAAAAGACATCTAAATGGCTAGATCTGCAGCAAGTGATGGTTACAAACCACTAGGTGCACTAAGAGTCTTTATAATGTCCATAGAAATCATACTCCCTATTGAGTCCCTGATTAACTCAATCAAATTAATGTATTACCCCTTGTTCCACAATCTCATGTTCCAAGAGAGCCTGTGATTTCATTTTCTTTAGAATTGTCACCCTGAGGTCCTTGATGATAGGTCCACGAAGGTTAAAGTGTTCACAGAGAGATAATAACTGATCAGAACCATACAGCCTAGCCCAATGTGTGGATCCAAACTATTATTGGCCAGACTTTGCACTTGTTACAAAGTAATCATGCCTGGGGGGGAGGGGCATGTTAAGAAAGGTAGGTTGGAAAAGGATGTGGTCCAGAGGAAGGAGGGAAGGAGGAGAAGGAGCCTGGATGGCTTAGTGCTGCTGGGCTAAGGAGACTCATATGCATGTACAATTCTGAAAGAGCCAGACAAACATTTGTCTCTAGGCCTCTAGCGAGCGAACAATTCAAGAAAATGAGGCTTTGTTTGTATAAAGCTGAAAAAGAGAAAGATGGAGCAATTAACAGGGCCCTAATCATAATAGTAAAGCATGATGGGAACCAGGGCAAGTTGATACGACAGCAATCAACACCATGGCAGATGGTGCACTCAAAAAAGGATCATGTGACAAACTGCATGTGCACCAAGGTCCTTTTGCATGACACTTTGGTGGAATCTGAGCAGACTAAAGTGTCAGCTGAAGGTTACGTAGGCCAGTGGCATGATGCATTTTCATTTTAAATGACTTTTGCTTAAATGAAAATTGGAACCAGATGACAACGATGTTACCAAAGTGTTTGTGGAGCTAAAGCCATTTGCTCTGAGGGTTGTACAAAAGTTCTGTTTTTGTTCACCACTCTGCCGCAAAGATCATCTTCTTGGCTCGCCGCTCTGACCATGTTACTCCGCTTCTGAAATCTCTTCATTGGCTTCCAATTCACTTCAGAATCCAACATAAACTTATCCTGTTAACCTTCAAAGCTTTTCACGGTCTAGCTCCTTCCTATCTCTCCTCTCTCATCTCACACTATTGCCCCGCTCGTGCTCTTCGCTCCTCTGATGCCATGTTTCTCGCCTGCCCAAGGGCCTCTACTTCCCTTGCTCGGCTCAGTCCATTTTCTTCTGCTGCCCCTTACGCCTAGAACGCTCTTCCAGAACATTTGAGAACTACAAGTTCAATCGCAGCTTTTAAAGCTCA
Source organism: Elgaria multicarinata webbii (assembly GCF_023053635.1). Classification (NCBI taxonomy): domain Eukaryota; kingdom Metazoa; phylum Chordata; class Lepidosauria; order Squamata; family Anguidae; genus Elgaria; species Elgaria multicarinata. Next base: position 15,905,981 of record NC_086176.1, read on the forward strand.
ACTAAAAACTTTTCTTTTTCCTAAAGCTTTTAAAACTTGATGTTGTGCAGACTTTATACTGTTAGTTTTACCCTACCCAGTGCCTGTTTACCCTACCCTGTGCCTGTTTGCCTTCTCTTCCCCTCCTTATTGTTTTACTATGATTTTATTAGATTGTAAGCCTATGCGGCAGGGTCTTGCTATTTACTGTTTTACTCTGTACAGCACCATGTACATTGATGGTGCTATATAAATAAATAAATAATAATAATAATAATAATAATAATAATAATAATTTAAAGAGGAGATAAGAGCCAACAGCTAAGCTGATCTCTACTTTATATGAGGGATGTCCATCAATGGGAGATCTGGTTCTTTTGGGGGGTCGACGGAGTTCCCCAGCATGTATGACTCATTTTGCATCTGTGAGCCAAACTGCAGGCTCACATTTTTTGTGAGGGGAAATGTTCAGGGAACGTTTTTTGCACATTTCTTGGAGGTTCTGCAATTTGCACAAATTGCTGAGCATTTGCACAAATTACAGCCAAAATTGCACAAATTATGCACATTTGTGAAAATTTGTGAAAATTTCTGACACTGTCAGAAAAAAAAGAAATGATAACCCTAATTCAACACTTCAAACATGGCTGGACAAATAAGGATACAAACCCAGTTTTTAAGAGCTATACATTCCAAGCCCTGAGCCTTGATGGATGCTTTCTTTCTTTCTTTCTTTAATTTCACATTTTTTAATTTTTTAATTTTTTTTATTTATTTACAATATTTATATACTGTTCCCCAGTCAAAATTTCTGAGTGATGTACAAGATAAAATAAAATAAAAACAGAATAAAACACCTTAAAATAGATTTTTTTAAAAGAAGCAAAATGAAAAGTGAACCATGAACCATGGCTGGTCATTTTCTGAGAACTTTACGGAGAACTTTGCAAATTTTGGTAAATTCTTATCAAAACCGAACTCACCCATCCTTACTATATACATATGCAGAGTAAAAGCACCCAATGGAAAAGCAGAGCTGTTTGCAGCAAAAAGCATTTTATTTTATTTTTTGGTCTGGTTTGTTAGACCCACAAGTATGTGAGCAAACACAATTGCCAGCTTGATGTAGCCATATTTGCCAGATGCCACCCCATGGTTAAGTTCTCTATAAGCCTTTTGATTCCTTGTTCCCCAAAACACACCCACACACACACACACACACACACACACTTCTGATAGCAGTTTAGCCATGGGATAATGTAGATATGCTGGCTTTTTAAAAATCATTTTTACTTGAGCAAGTTCTGTTAACTTCCTTATCAGACGCCATTCCACTATTTCATTTGAGGCACAGCAGAGTTTGATATTGAAATGCAAGCTCTTATCTTTCCTTAGTCATGGTCTCAACGGTGCATCCATTATCTTTGGCTTCAGTGAGCTCTACAATCACACTGAGCTCTGGAAAAGTTTGTCTCTACAATGCTGCCCCGTGTGCGGTTTCCGGCTCCTCATGAGTAACCGCGAGGAGCCAGGACAAACTGCGAAGCCCGCCCACCCGGGATCAGCCTGAGACTGCGGAAAAAGCAGGCTACAACTGTAGGGCCATATCCCGGGGAAAGGGAGGGATCATCCCTCTCTGCTCCCGGGATCCCCTGTACGTCATGTGGACACATAGGGACGATCCCGGGGTGATCCCCGGGATATGGCCTGTCTAGCTATGGTCTCACTCTCCCCAAGTAAGTATGCTACTGCAAGCATAATGGGACTTCTTGTGTTATCCTTCAGAAACACAGGCTGTTGACCCTGATTGCTTTCTTCTGAGTTGGTGCAGCTCCCTTTTCTAACCATCCATGCGGAAGGGAAACGTATGTGCCTGTATCATGTGAAATTGGTCCTAAGTCTGCTGTGTTTGCTATCAAGGCCTGGTCTACTTATGTAGCAGAATGAGAGGGTAGAATGTTGAAATGGTGGGATGAACTGCACAATGTCTGATTCTGTGTGGAGGATCATCTCTTGATTGAATTCTCCTTGGTGTTAAAATCATGGAGGGTTGAATAAGAATGTGATGTATATTTATGTGTGAAAGGAAGGAAAGGAACCTCTTGTGCAAACACTTGAGTCATTGCTGATTCCTAGAGGGATGCCTGCTTTCGCTGACGTTTTCTTGGCAGACTTTGTAGCGGGGCGGTTTGCCATTGCCTTCTCCAGTCACAGTTACCTTTCCCCCAGCTAGCTGGGTACTCATTTTACCGACCTCGAAAGGATGGAAGGCTGAGTCAACCTGAGCTGGTTGCCTGAGAACCAGCTTCCGCTGGGATCGAACTCAAGCCATGGGGAAAGTTTCAGCTGCAGTAACTGCCGCTTACCACTCTGCGCCACACAAGGCTCATTTTATTTATATGTGAACCACAGCCCAAAGTTTGGTGCTCATCCCTGGAAATCAAAAGAGATGAGGGAGAGAGTAGTCTACCATGCTCTGAAAGGGGGGCTTGTTTTCCTCTCTGGCAAATGCTCTTAGTAACAGGGGGGAGGGAAAGATGTCTGTATGGTGAGAAAGAGGTATCTGGGTAACAAATGGACAATCTGGCAATGTATGAAAGACGGGAATGACAATATTTTAATAGGATATTGTCTAAACCGAACTAAACCGATTTCTCAGAATTTGCTCTCCGTTTTTCATGCCATTTAGTTAAGATGTACATCCGTTAGAGTGTGGCCAAAAAGGGCCTTGGGGTTTTCTGCCAAATGAGCGAGCGATGAATGAAAAATTTCACAGCCGCAACTCAGAAGGTTCAGTATCCTCTTACTGAATGGATCCTTTTTTCTTTCTTTTTTTATGAGGGCGATTTTAATGGCATGGAAGAAATAAAAAGGAGAGATGTTCCTTTTGCTGCAGATGAAAGCATACCACCGTCACTGTCAAGAACGTGGCATGTTAAAAAAAAACTTGCTCGAGGTGTGAAGTCAAGTTACTTCAGTGGAGGAAAAAGAGACAGTGTTTCTGAAACGCTACTGCAAAAACAAGAAATGACCCATGTGAGTCCTGCACCCTCCCTTCCTAGCCCAATGCACTGTAATTACCTTCAGGGGCTTAGATGATTAGCTCAAGGTCCAGGGGTGACATGGAAATTCAGTACCATTGGCCTCCTTGTTCTAAAATAAGGCTCCTTGGGAAACAGGATGATCAGACAGTTTGGGTCTTCTTTCACCGGCTGCAGTGTGGAGAAAGACAGAACATCTCTTGATGGATGGCCAGTCAAGAGATGTTATCACTTCACCCTGCAGAAAGGGAGGGGTATTTTTGAAAGTTCCTCTATATTCAAAACTTACAGCCAGTAGAAAACTAAAACAGTAGGGAGAAGCCTGGAATAGAAGGGAGTTGTTGTCCAAAACATCTGGAGGGCACCAGATTCCCTATCTCTGCTTTAAGCCTACTATCAGTTAAGTGGGAGATATGATAGCAGCTCTGGCTTCTCCTCCCAGTCAGTCCTGGAGAGATATTCTCGATTCTCCCAGAGTGCAGGACACGGAATAACGGGCTCAAGTTAAAGGAAACCAGATTCCAGCTGGACATCAGGAAAAACTTCCTGACTGTTAGAGCAGTACAACAATGGAACCAGTTACCTAGGGAGGTTGTGGGCTCTCCCACACTAGAGGCTTTCAAGAGGCAGCTGGACAACCATCTGTCAGGGATGCTTTAGGGTGGATTCCTGCATTGAGCAGGGGGTTGGACTCGATGGCCTTGTAGGCCCTTTCCAACTCTGCTATTCTATGATTCTATGATTCTATGACACAAGAGGCCTATGAACTGCTGAAATCTCAGAAGCCAAAATCTGGGGCTGAATACGCTTTCCTGGGGCTCACAGTGGGGCTTTAATGTCCTTCATAGTTCCTGGTCCCTTGGCATGAATAGTAAAACCCTGTTGCATTATGCAACAAAGTTTAAAAAGAAGAAGCACAAATTGGCTTAAATTGCATAATTCATTCAGGTCACAGGATCGCACTAGTCTCCATGCAGAATTTATTTTGCCTGTGTACAGAATTTTAACACTGATTTGCCCTAATTCTGAGAGAAGTTGGCCATCCTTAAACGAGTGATTCTATTTACGCTTATCTACATCCACAGCTTATGTTACGTATCAGGGAACTAGTACTGATAGTTCATTTCCTTATTACACTAATAGCAGGGCCTGTTTAATTGCTTAGATCTGACTATGCTATTATTATTATTTAACCAATCATTATTTCTTGACTGCCTGGTCTAGGCAACACTGCTATGTTTCATGGTTCAAACATCAGGAGATTCTACTTTTATCTGATGAGATCATAAAGCAATTGAAAAAACAGGGATCGGAGCAAGGAGGGAGAGAAGGAGGGGAAGAAGGAGAGAACTCTCAAAGCAAATGTCACACTCTGTTCATGTGCTTATTCCACTTCAGCAAACACCGATTTGATCGCAAAATTCTCTCAAACATGCTCCTGTGCAGATTTTGATGGTGAATGCACATGTTTGCATATTTGCTGAAAGTTCACTGAATATTTGTGACATAAATATAACAAATATATAATTTCAGAGTTTTTTTTTTGTTTTTTTTTAAACAGTATTCGAAGTAACATGTAATGGTGTTTAGTATTTTGACAGCATTTGATATGTAAGTGACTTCCAAAGGTATTTCATATTTGAAATAGGGCTGTGCATGGACCCCCCAAACTGCTTCGTGGCCCAATCTGGAACTTCCAGATCAGGCCCAAACTGCTTTGAGTTAATCCAACCCTCCCCTGCTCCGTTTTGCGGAGCGAGATCCGGAGGGGCAGATTGAGATTTTGCCCCCCTTCCATACTTACTTGCCTCCATGGTGGAGAGCAGAGGCAGCTAAGTGGGGAAGGGGGGACAAAATGAGAGCCAAATAAGACCCCCTCCCCCTGCCCCCTTACCTGGCTCCGCCACTGTCACCTTACAGACTGCGGCGGCAGCGGTGGCCCCAGGTGAGCCCCCTCCCCCCCACTTACCTGTGTTCGGAGCTCCAGATCGAGGCGAACCGCTTCGTCTCGATCCGCAGCGCCCCCGACCCAGTTCGGATACGCATTTGGCGGAGGTGAATTGGGTCGTTCCACTCCCACTTCTACGACCCAAAACAGAGCAGAGCACAGCCCTAATTTGAAACAATCTGAAGCTGGTAACTCTTGAGGTGCTTTATTTATTTATTTATTGCATTTCAATTCTGTCCAATAGTCGAAGCTCTCTGGGTGGTTCAGCTCTCTGGGCAGTATTTGATACTTGCCAAAGCATTGAACAGATGCCAACAAGTCTGTAGCACTCACAGACTTTGAATGGCACAACATGAAAATCTGGGAACTGTAAATATTTCAAAATACTTATTTCACCTTTATCATTTACAACACGATTTGCAGCCATGTTACACCAAAGAATTAGGATTTACAGTGACTGGCACCCACATGATTTGCCATGCTCCAAAAATTACTAAGCATCCCTAAATCTCATTGAAATCCAACGAAGTTGAAGCACAATAGGTCTTCCAGTTGCAACAGAATCCTAAGCATGTTTTACAGATGGATGAGTCCATCAACTCTGATTTCACTCATCTTCTCATTTTTCTAAAGTTAAGTTCATTCTGTCCTCGCTTTGCATGGCTGCAAAAGTGTTCAAGTCAGTGCACAAATTAATAATATTTCCATGTGCATTTCTCAAAATTAATGGATTTCCCCCCCCCAAATTATATGCATTTTGCCAGTGATTTCCCCTAAATTGTGTGTCCTTGTGCACACTTTTCTGTACAATACACATTTTTGTACACATTTAGGAACTGCCCAGAGAGCTTCGGCTATGGTATACAAATGCAATAAATAAATATTTTTTGCTGTGGAAATTTTGATGACAAACTCCAGAAAAGTGTGAATATGAACTGTTAACTGCACTCCAGATTGTGTACAGGTTCAGGTAGTATAAATTTGGCATTTTTACATTTTTACATAAAAATGAAAAACGAACGAACGTAATCCCAATCATGTTGACCTGGAAGTACGTTCCACTGGTATTAATAGGACTGCCTTCTCAATAAAGCCCTATGTAGAAGTCACCCAACACACACCTATATAGAGGAGAACAGTGACAAACCCTTTAGCCCCACCTCTTCCATGGTTCACTCATCATCTGTCCCCACAACCCTCCCCAAGTGATTTACAAGCCTGTAGCTTCTGCAGAAGGAAGCCTTGTCTACTCATGAAGCCATATGATCAGAAGCCTCTGTAACTAGTTGCAGAAGTTACTCCTCCATCATATGGAATCATAGAATAGTAGAGTTGGAAGGGGCCTATAAGGTAGGGTGACCATATGAAAAAGAGGACAGGGCTCCTGTATCTTTAACAGTTGCATAGAAAAGGGAATTTCAGCAGGAGCTATACTAGAGTGACCAGATTTAAAAGAGGGCAGGGCACCTGCAGCTTTAACTGTTGTGATGAAGAGGACATTTCACCAGGTTCCCTCGTGTGGCGCAGAGTGGTAAGCGGCAGTTACTGCAGCCAAAACTCTCCCCACGGCCTGAGTTCGATCCCAGCGGAAGCTGGTTCTCAGGCAGCTGACTTAGGTCGACTCAGCCTTCCATCTTTCCGAGGTCGGTAAAATGAGTACCCAGCTAGCTGGGGGAGAGGTAACAGCGACTGGGGAAGGCAATGGCAAACCACCCCGCTACAAAGTCTGTCAAGAAAACGTCAGCAAAAGCAGGCATCCCTCTAGGAGTCAGCAATGACTCAAGTGCTTTGCACGAGAGGTTCCTTTCCCCATATATACAAATGACACCTGCTGAAATTTCCTTTTCAACGCAACTGTTAAAGATGCAGGAGACCTGTGCTCCTTTTCATATGGTCACCCTATATAAGGCCATCGAGTCCAACTCCCTGCGCAATGCAGGAAGGTAGTAAGGACAGGCAACAATGACATAGGGAGGCATGGGGATAACAATCTTTAAATAATCTTTGCCACCGTTGAGGCAGGGCATTAGCACAGGTCCTCTCCAGGCCACCCGCAATGCCTGGCTCTGAGAAAACACCCCTTCAGTCAGAGTGACCAGCAAGACATTGGCCCGCATTCCAGAGAAGCCTGCAGAAGTGCTGCTAGATGTAGCAGCAAAAGTGGTGGCATTGTTCCACACCTGGAGGGTGAGGTGGCAGGCAGAGTGACAACAGTGTGTCATAGCTGACTAGTGGGCAGAAGCTGCAGGTGCTGGGGTGGGGTGGGGGGGCAGTCAGGGTTGGCCCTGCAGGCAGCAGATATGAGTGTGGTTTGCCACTCTTCCCAATCTGCCTTCCGACCAATACGGCTCACTCTGGCTCATGGAAGGGCCAGCCCTGTACTGTGTATGTTTAAAAGAACATAAGAAGTGCTGTGCTAAATCAGACCAAGGGTCCATCTAGTCCATCACTCTGTTCACACGGTGGCCAAGCAGTTCTTGACTAGGGACCCACCAGCAGGACATGGTGCAACCGCACCCTCCCACCCATGTTCCCCAGCAACTGGAGTATATAGCTTTGCTGCCTCTAATACTGGAGGTAGCACATGAGTAAGCAGACATTCCATAAGCTCCAGAAGTGGCCAGATCTGAATTCCAAAGTTCCGTTGCGAAGAGGATGCTGATACTGACTGCTAAAATAAATCTGATTTTTGAAAGTGGAAATAATTATTCATTGCAGCTGCCTTGAAAGCATCATAGTGAGGTGCCCCCACCCCACACTGACTCACTCTTTTAATAAGCTCTGTTGACCTTCAATTAAGGTTCAGACATGTAAAGTTGTCAAACTTTAATCATCTGTTTAAAAAAAGAAAAAAGAAAGAAAAAAGAGAACTGTCATGTAATCACTTGATTATAAAAATGTCAAGGGTATTTGCTTTAATAAAAAAAATCATAATGGCTGCTTTGGAGAGATAATGAAATGTGGCAGCGGGGAGATAAAAGGGCAACCTTATGGAATTGGGGTGTGTGCGTGTGTGTGGGCGTGGGCATGGTGGTGGGGGAACCCTGCAATGTCCCACAGAACCTGATTCCTCTTCTTTTTATCTGTGACTCATTTGCCTGCCCATAGCAAAAATAATAATAAACCTGTCCTAACACACTCTGGACAATGGCCATGCGACGACAGAAGAATCCATTTGGGGAGGGGAGAGTGGCAAGCACTGCTGTCTCAACTTCCCACCCCACCCCAGACTCCAGTTCAACATCTGCCAGCTGGCTCAACTTGGCTCTCACTGAGTCGGGCCAGCTGGCAGATTTTCCAGCAGCACAATAGCGAGGGCAGGAGCAAGAGGCGTGCCCCTCTCGTGCATTCTCCTGCCCTTGCTGTCATGCCCAGCCCTGCTCCCCCTGGGTTGGAAGAAGGTGTTTCAGGTGATCAATCAGAATCAGACTCTGAAGTAGAGGAGTCGGCGGCAGAAACAGGCCAGCCTGTACCAGTGGGGGAGAAAGCTCTCAATGGCCCTTCACCAGCTGGTGGTGAACCCTCTCCAGAGCTTATCTCGTCAAGGGCAAATGATACACAGTCAGTGGGAAGCCAACATTCTTCTGAGGGGGAGAGCATGGACAGGTTAGCTGATCCTAGAGTACGCTGCAGGCTAAAACGGACGTAGCAAAAGGAAGGCGAGAGAAAGTCAGCCCGGCTGGCATCCCATCAGAAGCTGCATCACAACTATTCTCTCTGAAGTTAACGCATCTTGGGAAAAGGCTTTCCCTTCTTCTTGAAAGGACAATTGTCTCGCTTAGTTTGCATAGTTTTGCCTAGGGGAAAGTTCCAAGAGATTAGACTCTCTTCAGATGGGAAGAGATTTTTATTACTTGAATAAAGCTTTGTTGATAACAGGCCTTGTAATTGTCTCCCAAGAAGGCAGGAGGTTCTGAGAAAACCCGACACTTGCTGTCACACAGCCATTGTTGCCGCCACAGTGGCAGGGATGAAAGGAGGTGGGAGGAGCCCTGCTCCCCTCTCCTCCTCCCGTCCCTGCTAACATAACGGTAATGGTGGGACAGGAGAAGGAGAGGAGCCTAAGAAGAGAGCGGTGTTCTTCCCTCCTCCTCCATTACGTGCACAGTAGGATCATCGTGCACATGTCTTTCGTCCTCCTTCCTGACCCTGGGAGTACCAAAGACTTGTGCGCAGTGACCCTGCTGTACACAAAATGGAAGAGGAGAAGGGAGTTCTGCTCCTCCCTCCTCCTCCATTTTGCACACAGTGCCCCCTCTGCCATGAACAGCTGGCTTCTTCTCCCCCAACCCGCCCCCGCAGGCCAGTAGATTGAGGCAAGGAGAGCGGCCAGTTGAAGCAAGCTGGATGCCAAGGAGTGGGGGGTAGAAATGGCAAAAGGAATGTGAAGGCAATTGCTAGTTTATTTATATTTATTTATTTATTACATTTATATACTGCCCCATAGCCGAAGCTCTCTGGGCGGTTTAGCTGGGCCCAAGGGAAGAGCTGGAGGTTGCAAGAGCAGAAGTGGCTGCATAACTCTCCAGACTGAAAAGTCCAGGTGAAAAACAAGAACATAAGAACATAAGAGGAGCCATGCTGGATCAGGCCAAGGGTCCATCTAGTCCAGCACTCTGTTCACACAGTGGCCAACCAGCCATCGGCCAGGGATGAACAAGCAGGACATGGGGCAACAGCACCTTCCCACCCATGTTGCCCAGCAACTGCTGCACGCAGGCTTACTGCCTTGAATACTGGAGCTACTGCAGCAAACAGCAAATTTGGAGCCCTGAAAGAGAATATTGGGAATAGACATAAGGGCAATGGCTGCTATCCCAAACCTGGGGTGCGACCAAAGCAAATAAAGCAGAAGTGTGTTGGAATTACATGACTCTGTTTTTGCTACTTTCTTCAGGGCTCAGTGGCTATGGAACCTTATGATGTGGAACTGCCCTACAGTTAGCCTGGGATACATCTTGACCAGGGGTTTGCCTTGGGTTCATCCGCATCACAGAGCCATCCCGGGGCAAACCCCCAAAGCTCCGCTTTTAAAAAGTCGGCTGCTTATCCCAACTATTTCCTCGGAGCAAGGTGCAGACACGCATTTGCTGTCTGATGCCTTGCTCCGGTGTTGCCGCGGAGGTGTGGCTGGGGCAAGGACGCCTCCAGATTGGGCGCCACGCCATCCACTGGGGAGGGGGCTGTCCACCGAGTGGAATGACCACAGAACCGCCTCCCTGGACCTTGGGGAGCTTCCCAGCAATAAATAAAAATCTAAATTGAAAAACATGGACCGAGGGGGCACCAAGACAGTGGGGAGATGGAGGCCTATCTCCATGCCGCTATTGAACCATGAAATTGTGCACTTACACACAAATTATTGTTGTTATTATTATTATTAAAAAACAAGCCTAAAAGACCAGTAAAAAAGGGGTGTGAACAGCTGACTTATCCCTTTCTTTTCAGCTGTGGGGAGGAGGGGGGACACTGGGAAAGACCAGGGGGTGCAGGAATAGGGCGCTAGGGGCAGCTGCACCCTGCGAAGTTCCAAAGAAAAAGAAATAAAAAAGGTGGATCAAGACTCGGGTGATTCACAAAGCTTCAAATACATTTAAAAAGAGAGTGGAGGCGGGGCAGGCGCTGGTCCTGAGCTGCCGTGCACGTTTGCACCTCCTCTCCCGTAAAACCGAGCTTAGCTCCTTCGCGTCATGCAGACAACACGAAGGAGGGCCAATACAGGGGGATTGGGGGGTCGTAGGGCCAATGAGCCTCCGTCAAGATGTGGTCCTGGAAGGGGCATGGCTGAAACGTTTGGGGCTGTTTAGGATAGAAAAAAGTATAATTAAAGGGGAGGATTTAAAGTTTTATCGAAATACTAGTGAACGGACCCAGCTTTGCACAGGTTGGGATAGCTCCAAGTTTGGTATAGCAAGATCCTGAAGCAAACTTGAGCAGCTGTTAGACTTGCACACATTGTGCCAAGCCCATCTGCGTAAATCGATGCCTGTGGACACCCCTAGGCATGGCCCCTGCCAAGGTTCACCCCTATAGCTCCCCAATGGAGAAGTCTGTCCACTCCATTCCCCTGAGAGGGGTTGCCCACAGCAGAAGGGAGGGGACAGGTGTATAATTCTGTCCCTCAATCTACTCCCCTGGCTTCAAACTGTATCAACTGCAAATTTATGTGCTGGTTAGAGTAATGGTACTGCAGTCTTCAACTACATGGACACAGTTAAAGTCATTAAAATGAATGAATGCATTTTTTAAAAAAAATCTTCAAGGAATACCCTTAGACTCCCCTTAGTATGCATGCCAAGTTTCAGATCTCTAGTTTTCATAGTCTTGGCACTATGGCACTGACAGACAGACAGGCATCTTATATCATCATCATCATCATAGATAGAAAGACGGATGGATGAATGCTAGTGAGAGAGCAAGTAGAGGTTTTTTTGTTTGTTTTGGTGTGTATGTCAGTTTTTGTTCCATCCAGAGTCATAATACTAGAACTTCACTAATGAAATTGATTGGAAGTAGATTCAAGGATAAAAAAAGGAAAGTACTTCACACAATGTATAATTCACTTCCAGAATCTTAACTAAAGTAAGAAGTGGGAAGAGGCATTAGCCTAGATGGCAGATGGTTTAATCCAGTGGTGTAATGGAACTCACAGGGACCCGGCGCTGGCACTTTTGATTTTATTAGCAGGGCTGCTGACATCATCAACCACACCCCTCAGACGTCCCTGTTCCCTCCGAACGTAGCTGCAATCCTTGCAACCGCTGGATGGGTATGAATTTTCCCAACAACATATTCTGTGTTGTAATGCAAAGTCTTTTCGAGTAGCTTGGTCTTGAATGGACAATTCTGACCCACAAGCTGCTCCTGATGGAGATGAATACTGCTAGAAATGGTTCATCGGTATGGATCAAGACAGCTGCCTGAATTTTTCAGCTCTCTTTGAGGGTGTCGCTATGGGGACAGTCATGATGAGTGCCTGCACTTCAACATTTATTACTACACCAATAGGTCAATCAACAATTTTTAGCCGTTATCCGTGAAAGCTAAATGGAGCCTCCATGTTCAGAGGCAGGGTAGCTGTAAATGGCTGATGCTGGAAACAAGCAACAAGGGAGGGCAGTTGCCTACATGCCTTGCCTGTGCAGTTCCTGGGGGCATCTGGCTGTCAACTGTTCAGAACACGGTGCTAATCTAGATGGACACTAGGTCTAATCTGGGTTAGTTCTTCTTGCATTCTTATGCCAGGATGAGGAACCTCTTTCAGCTCAAGGGCCATTTTGGAGAAGCTCTCAGGGGCCCCATTCCAGGGACAAAGGCAAAAGAGGTGGGGCCAAAACTACCAAAAACGCCATGATATTTTTGTTAAAGCTCCTACTGTCAGTGATTTATGGAGGTGGGGCATATCAACCTTTTGGAATGTGGGGAAATTGCACAATGCCGGAAAACCGCAAACAGGGGTGTGGGTCAGACTGGATTTGGCACACAGCCCTGAGATTCTGCACCTATGTATTATGCCATCCCAACCTGCTGCCATAGGCATGCACAAGGAGTGTGCCGGGTGTGCCCAGGCACACTCTAATGTCTCAAGCAATAAGCGCTGAATTGAGGGGGCCATTGAGTAGAGATACAGAGGGGGATCCAGATGTAGCAGGAACAGTCCTCCAGCTGCCTTCCGGCTGCTGTGCCACCACACTGAAAAACTACTGTTTCTGAGAGAGCACTGTTGCTCTTGGCTGCAGGAACAAAAAGGAATCACTGTGCTGGGAGACCCTCTGCACTTCAAAGAAGCCAGCAGGGGGGGCTCTGAAGGCTAATATCACCTCATAAGCCCCTCCTCCAGCCAGTGTCACCACAAAGCCCCACCAACGCTGAGACTTGACAAGCAATTCATCCCCACCCCCCTGCAACGGCCCTCCTGAACGCAGAGTGGGGCATCAGTGTCTACAGTGTTTAATACATAAATGAATAAAAATGAGAAAAAAATAAAGTTCCCTGGGTGCACACCCTAATGAAACGTGCTGCACAAACCACTGCCTGCTGCTACCATGGGAAGAAACGTGGTGAGTGCAATCCTCCGTGGTCAGATTTTGCTGGAATCCAGCTGCATGGAAGCAGGTTTTCAGTTGGCTCTTGTGCCACATCAGAATTGGGCCACAGGGTAATCGTGGAAGTGTTATTAAGCTAACTTCTTTCTGTGTGTGTTTTTTTTTGGGGGGGAGGGGAGGTCTGGTGTGTGTGCATGGGGGAAACATGCTTCTCAAACGGACTTTAAAAATAACGACAAGTGAAAGGATCTGGAATTAACTTCTATTTCTCCAGACAGCTGTTCTAATTGCAAAGATTTCTGCTGAACATCAACTAATCATTGGGGCTTTTTGGTGCTGAACTGACAAAATCTAGCTGTTAATCGCATCATTCCAAAAGACAAAAGGGGATTTACTTTCCCCCTTGAACGCCAAGGAACATGCTGAATAGTAGTTAGTGAACAATACTACATTAGATCGCCTAGTAGTACATGGTGCCCCTGCCAATTAGCAGTGTATCACAGCACTGCAGTCCCTGTGATTTACAAGAGCCTTTTTAATAAATAAATATATATTTGGCAATATGCAAAGAGTATCTACAAGAACTATGGGAAAATGTCCCTTTGTTCCAAAGTGCCATCTAAGCATCAACAGGGAAGAGGAGACGCATCACCCAAAGAAAGGACAAAAGAGGATGCTGATTTGTCTAAAATTTGCATATGTTAATTTATATGTGTAGATTAAAATACAGTTATTATGATTTAAATATTATAATTTAAATACATTATAATATTTATTATTATTATTATTATCTATTGGGTCACACTCCTTTTGTCCTTGTTCACAACCCTGCCTTTGGCCATGCTGACCACTGGAATGTAAACCCCTAAGAACTGTTCCGCAATTAAATTTGGCCATTAGGCTGAAATAGGTTCTGCAGCCCTGAAATAGAGGATTGTCCTCTGTAAAGTAGGACATATGGCCACTCTACCTGGGGCCAGGTGCACATGGCCTGAATGTCCATGTGAAGCTCCCAGGGGCCCTACACTTTTATGTCCCCAATCCCAAGTAGCCACTCTGGCACTGACCTGGAGGAGACAACATCAAGACATCCCTGTGCTCCAAAAGAACATAGGAACATAGGAAGCTGCCTTATACTGAGTCAGACCATTGGTCCATCTAGCCCAGCATTGTCAACACTAATTGGCAGCAATGGCTCTCTAAGGTTTCAGGTGGGATTCCTTTCCTCGCTCCAACTGGAGAAGACGGGGAACTTCTGCATGCAAAGCATGTGCTCTATCACACTGAGCTATGGCCCCTCCCATCCCTTCACTGCCCAAGCATCACATTCTGCTGGACCACGGCTATGGACGTTCCTCACAGTTGGATGGCACAGTGGATCTGTCTACAGCAAGGTACACATGGGGGTCATTAAAGACCTTAGCAGAGCTCCTCTGTTTGCAAGTGGAGAAGGAAGTCCCAGAAATAAACACACAGACACCAGAGCTTGGGATTAAATAGGGCCTCTTTATTTACACATGGAGATTCTCTCCTCCATGGATCTGTGTTGAACGTGCGGGAATCAAGCTTATTTCTTCAGGCAACTAGCCTGCCCCACAGGGCGAGCCACTCAGCTGAAAACAGGGGTCGGGTGACCCGGCCCCCTTTTCAACTACACTTGCGTGTTTGGTGAGACCGACCCGCGTCATCTCCACTCAGGCTGCATAGCCGAGTAGATGAGACAAGAAGGTCCCCAAAGCAAACCATATCCTGGCTCGAAAGCTGCACAGCCCCTGAGGAGCAGGACTTCTGGATTGCCAATCGCCATAAAGGTGCCAGAGTGCTCACTGTCCCTATCCTGACTTTCCAAAATTCCCGCACAACCCTGCCATTTATAATTGGCCTATTTATCCTCCACTTCTAAAGATTGGATCCAGTATGGAGTAGGCGAAAACCTGCACATTACTGAATGACAAGGGAAATTCCTACTCAGCCTCACTTGCAAAGGGGACGACTGGTTATTCCTATACTGGTTTATAGGGAGGGAGGGTGGGGCCAAAATTGAAAGAGGCCTTTATACACTTGGCTCTGCCCCACCTCACGAGGGTGTACTCATGCAGAGCACGCGCCATGACCTCCTCTATTTCTGGCTCCCCGCGCCTGCAAAAGCTGTCCTCTGCCCAAGCTGTACCAGCTGGGTGATGATCGGACTTATGGGACTAGAATGTGGAGAGAGAAAAGGGCAGGTGCACTCAAGCCCCTTGAATTTGGCAGTAGCCGGAACCAGATTACCAAAGTTTGCCAATCCAGCTGGCTCTTTCCCCTTCCCTCATGACCCTTCAACATCAGTACCAGAGTCATGGGCAGGGCTGACTTAGGATGACCAGGTGTCCTACTTTGCAGAGGACAGTCCTCTGTTGGAACTTATCCTGTACTTGAAGGGCTGCCCAGTCCAAGTCAGGTTTAAAGATAAAGAACCATAAGAAACCATTAGAAGAAAGAGGTGGGCTTTGAAGTTGCCCATTGATAGTTAGCACATGGTCACCTAGTCAGTTTTCCCCACTACAGTGAGACATATTGTACTTCTATTTAGATGTATAGTGATTGGTTCTAAATTTGCACCTATTCATATAAATTAGCATCTGCAGTTCATGTGCAACCCTGTGTCTGCTTTTTTGGCAATACCTTTCCCCTTTTTTCGCATTGTGTAAGTAACTACCCTAACCGACATTCAGGCAAGCATATTGCTTGCCATGCTACTGCAAATGAGGCCTGGATCCCATCAATTTTGATTGTCCTGAACTACATCCATGATATATAAATGTCATAGAGAATTTCAGCCTTGCCTCAGCCCCCAGAAGCAGCCGAGCTAAGATTGTGCTGTGGCATAATGACAGCCAATAAAGCAATGCTTAGAAGCAATAACTGTATCTTTTATTCTGTCACTATATCTCTGGATTCTGTTTCCTGAGTAGCTTCCTCATTACCGTTGGGGCAGCTCCAACTGAAGATAAACTAACTGGAGATAAAGGTGATGCAGTTTTACTGACTCAGAAATGGCTCAAAAATACAAAACATAGGCTATGTCCAGGGTTGGCGCTACCATTAGACCAACCAGGCAACCGCCTTGGGCACAGACCTCAGAGGGGCGCAGTACTGCCCTTTAAGGCTCACAGTTTTATACAAATTAGCTGTTTTAAGAAAAAATGAAAATATAATAGTTCGGGAACTCTTCTTGAACTGCTGAATCGAAGCTGGCAATTTGGGGGTGTGCGTGCAAGTACCTCACCTTGCCTAGGGTGCAAAATAGTCTGGCATTGGCCCTGGCTATGTCTCCACCAGCAATTTTCATGTGGGCCATCCTACTGTAGAGCTGGTATTATATAGTGGTTCTATGTGTGAGCTAGGATGACTGGAATTCATGTCCTCCCATCAGTCCTATGACAAAGCATGGGCTTATCTGGAAATACGGACCCAGAGGTGTTCACCAAGTTTCACAAAGAACAGACCCAACAACTTATGAAAGAAATATAACTTTGGCATTGTGGGGTAGGACTAGGTGACCTCTGAGGTCACTTCTAACTCTATGGTTCTCTGATTTTAACTCCACCTTCCCCAATCTGGTGCCCATCAGAGGTTTATGGCTAAACTTCCACCATTCCTGACCATTGGCAACACTGGCTTGGGCTGATGGAGGTTGATCCAAATCATATAAAGGATGCTAACTTGAGGAAGGTACTGCTGAGTGTTTATTTTAGACTAAAACATAATTTAGGCTCGTAACAACTAGCTACAATCAGCCATCTTAACAGCAGCAGCAACAACAACATCAAGTGGAGTTCTCCCCAGTTCAAGTCCTCTATGGGCACGTCTACACTGGGCGATATCCTGGGGATCATCCCGGGATCGTCCCTGTGCGTCCACATGATGCACAGATCCCGGGAGCAAGGAGGGAAGATCCCTGCATTTCCCTGGGAAATCGCCATACCCTTTCTTCACAGCTTTTCCTGTGATCCCAGGACGCTGCCCATCCCAGCTTCTTCCCTCTTCCCCATGAGTAGTTATCAGAGGGAAAGAGCAAGGATGGGAAGAGTCCAGGGCCATAGGGGTGGGGAGCTTGGTCCAGCAATTGCTCTGTCTTTAGATCCCTGCCACCACTTCTTTCATCCAAAGGCTGCTCTGGGACTCTTCCTCACCTGCAGACCTCCTTCAGTTTCTGCCTCATGTGCTCTTGGCTTGCCTTCCTCGGCAGGATCTACACTTCTCTTTAAAATGGTTTATAACAGTAGTGACAACTGTTGGGGCCCAGGACACGCTCCCTATACAGTTTTCAAACCATTTTCAAAGTGTCATATCCTGCTTAGTGGCCCTGGACTTAGTGGCCCTGGTCTCGCAGCTCCTTCTCTTCCTGGCCAATGCCTTTCTCAGACTCCCCAGTTACTCACAAAGACGAACTCTCTCTGACAGACTCTCTCAGACCCTGTTCAGACAACACGCTAAATCATGCTGCTTAACCACAAAATGGTTAACGGAATGCTCAACCATGGTTTACGGTGTCATCTGGCACATGTTTTCCCTAACCATCTGCCCCATTAACCACATTGTGGTTAGGCTCACTAAGGAAAACTTAACCACAAAAGGGTTAAACGTGTTGTCTGCAAGCATTCCGCATGTGGTTAGCGTTAACCACAGCTGAAGATGGTTAAGCTAACCACAAAGCCCAGAGTGTCATCTGAACCAGGCCACTGTCAAGCCATGGAGATTGCTGTAAACTTCCAAACACGAAGGCTTACAGCCATCAAACATAGAGTAGGGGGAGCAGCCGAGGGAATCTTTGCCGCCGCATTCCTCCTGCTCTTCATTTCAGTTAGATGGGCTTTTTCACCTGTCTAGCTGAGGCATCGTGGAGTGGGACAGCAGGAGGCTGGGGAGGCCAGAGGGTTCCTTGTAAGCTGGCCTCTCCCATCCCCTCCACTCCTCACCCATGAGAATTCCCTCTTTACCTTCTCTATGAGGTGGTTTTTGTGACCTCAGAGAGGCAGCTGATGTGGTTCTCTCTCCATGCCAGCTGCAAGAGGGAGGGGGAGGGGAACTCAGACTCTTGGGTCCAAGGTCAGAGCGTTGACTCGGACCTTGGATCCAGGAATCAGAACTATCCTATGCCTCCACCCCCACCCCACACACTGATGCTGTGAGGGCCCATAGGATTGCTCTCCCCATCTCCAAACATATGGTACCAATTTCAATCCTACCTTCTCATATATAATACAGAAACCTGGCCTCATATCCACCTCTCAATTGTAACAGTATCTGGGACTCCACTATATTTAGAATGGATCTCTCCTCTGGCTCAAACCTTGAGTACCCCCCCCCCATTTTTGTACTATTAACCCTTTCAGTCATTGAAACAAAGCATAACAGTTAAACTTTTACCTCAGTTTTACCTCAGTTTCTTCACAGTGTCCATGGCCACCACACCACCCACTCCAGAAAGATCTCATTACTGTGCTTTGTAGAGGCTTATGTTGCCGTTGTGTTGCACTGTTTCCTCAGGGGCTACCAAAGACATGGGGAAGATGCTGGGAGGAGAAGAAGAGAAGGATCCCGATGCTGCCAAGAAAGAAGAAGAACGACAGGAGGCCCTTCGGCAGCAGGAAGAAGAGAGGAAAGCTAAATATGCCAAGATGGAGGCTGAAAGGGAAAATGTGAGGCAAGGGATTCGGGACAAGGTAGGATTTGCTTTCAGATGAACACGGAGCAAGACTATGGATGAATATGGAACTCAAGTTGTGCACAAATAGCCCCTCAAAACTATACGCCCTGTTTGTGGGGAGAAAAATTGGGGAGGGACCATTTTGCCATTTTTCCCCAGTCTCCAAAAGTTACCTGTGGATGCCATTTTGTATCCTCACCAATACCCTGGACTTAGTGCCATTCTGGGACATTATGAGGGGGGATGTTGTCTGTCACAAAATAATTGGTGAAGAATATTTCAAGAAATTTCCACAAAGTGGCTTTCTTTTTCAGGCGGGGAGGGGAGGGTGAGAAAAAGAAAAAATTCAGATAGGTTTTCGGTGTTGGGGGGGAAGTCTTCTGGGAAGTATTGTCTCAGCTCTATGTGGAACTACTTCAGGGTGTGTCTAGGTCCTGCTAGTAGCAATACTAAACAGATCCCCCCCCCCCGGAATTCCCCTAATGACTATAACAAAGATGATCAATACAACATGATTAATGTTCACAGAACATTAGTGAGTAACATTTAAAAAGAACAGAAAAAAGACTGGTCTCAAGGAACCCCAGTCTACATTAAGAACATATAAGAAAAGAAGAAAAGTTCTGCTGAATCAAACCAAAAGCCAATGGCAGTTGGTAAGTTTGGAAGTTGGTGGGGGCCAATTTCTTTCTTTTGCACTTGTGCATAGCATGCACCACTAAAATAGTTGCCGTGATGTGTGCGTACAACACACATGTACATTTTTCTTGTGCATATGTGCACTTTTCAATAAAGACGCTATGCTAAACAAAAGCCATTCACAGGCACTTCCCCTGTAATGTATTTCCCATAAGCACTCCTCTATCACACTAGATCTGATACTTATCCCTTGTTTATTTATACATTTGCAAATGAAGTCCCCACCCCCACCCCAAATACCAGGCTATAAGAACCATTGGGTGAAGAAAGGATGTCCCCTTACATAAAATATTCAAAGCTGAAGTGTCTGCATGAATGTAACATGTAGCCAACCTGATATAGCTTTACTCCATTTCCCCAGATAACCTATGTTAAACTACTTTTTCATGGTGAATAAAATTATGTCACTGAAGTACCTTTTTATTCTCCATACCAAATACAAATTTCTACATTTCCCAAAGATAAAATCTCTTCTACAGAACAAATACATATGTATATATAAGTACAGACACATTTCTACTGTACATTTGGCTCACGTTGAAAGCCTTTCAGTGTGAGCACAGTGCAAAAAACAGCCTCCATATTGGGTGCTATGTGAGGCAACAATACAAAGACAATACAGAACACAACCATCTCAGGACCACAGTTTAGATTATGTGGTTGCCAACTCTAATTGAAGTTAATCCTGGATATTTGCTCCACACATGTTTTACACAACAACAAACTATTAAAATCTCTAGGAGGTTTTAATTAATCTTGGGGATTAATGCTGATTCCTGGAGACTTCAGGCCAATGGCCTGGTTCAGACAACACACTAAACTATGCTGCTTAACCACAAAATGGTTAACGGAATGCATTAACCTTATTGCATTCCCTTAACTATTTTGTGGTTAAGCAGCATGGTTTAGTGAGTTGTCTGAACCAGGCCATTGTTCTCTGCCTTGATCCAAATGGAGAGGCGGGTAAGAAATAAATTTAGTAGTAGTAGTAGTAGTAGTAGTAGTAGCAGCAGCAGCAGTAGTAGTAATCCTAGAGAGGTTGTAACCCAGAACTGCATATATTTATACTTTAAGAATATTCATGTATATTCAGAGAGAGAGAGAGAGAGAGAGAGAGAGAGAGAGAGAGAGAGAGAGAGAGAGAGGGAGGGAGGGAGGGAGAGAATTAATTAATATTAAACACATCAGATCCCTACACAGCCATAACATATATCATGTTACCATAACATATCACTGGGTTACCTCAGGCCTGTCATTATCTCACAGTTAAACCAGAATTTTTGTGAGGAGAAAAGGAGATTGAGGGAATGTCATGTCTGCCAATTCGAGCTTCTTTGGAGGGAAGAGACACAAATTTGAATCTAATTCCTTCGAGGGTGGGGACACTGGGGCACAAATTTGAACATAGAAACCTACTTGGCCTTCTTACTCTACCTGAGCTTGTTAGAGGTATCAGGCCTCTTACAGTGGGAGGGGAGGGGAAATCTACCCTTTAGAATTGTGTTTTGTCTTCCTCGTATGGTAACTGGTACCTATGTTGTCGTGCCCTGATAGGGAAAAGTTGGCAAATCAGAGGGGTGGTTTTCAACAAGTATCTGAGGGGCTGGCCTCACACAAGGGTCACTGGATTTAGGCTGTTGGCTAAGAATTGCCTCACAACTGCTAGAAGCCTCAGCTGAAAACCTGAGGAGAGGGACCCAATAGTGAAATTTGTAATCCCCGCCCACTCCAACTTCTTCATACTGTGGAGACTGGACCAAGGGAGTCTTGTCATGTTAGTCACTCATGTGCAGCTCCCTCCCTGTGGTCCTGAAAGCATCAGAGAGGCCTGGATGAAAAGTCAGCTTGAAACTAGAGTCTTAGACATAAGAGAGAAGCAATGGGACTAGATAGCCAAAAGAAAACCAAGATTTATTAGTCAGTGACTTAGCCTAGGTCACACAAAAACATTTTAACTGATTAATTTCATGCAGTTAAATGTTCAAATGCATTTTTTCTGGGAGTGGGGCGTCCAAGGCTCATTTGGCCCTATAGAGGAGCCTCCATCACCAAAGGCCTATCTAGTTCAGCATTCTGCTCCCACAGTGTCCACAAGCAGAACATGAGTACAATAGCATCCTTCTGTTTGTGTTCTCCAACAACTGGTGTTGAGAGGTATACTACCTCCAATAGTTACGAGTAACCATGGGTGGCTTTATCCTCCATAAATGCATGTAACCCTCCTTTGAAGCTGTCCAGGTTGACAGCCACCACTACATCTTGTGGTAGAAAATTCCACAGCCTAACGATGTGCTGTGTGAAGAACTTCCTCCCCTCTGTCCTGAATCTCCCATAATTCAACTTCATTGCATGACCCCAGGTTCTAGTATTATGAGAGGGAAAACTCTTATCCACTTTCTCCATACCATGCACAATTTGATACACTTCTATTAGGGGCATGTCTACACCAGCCCTATATCCCGGAATCGTCCCGGGATCATCCCTGTGCATCCAAATGACACACAGGGGATCCCGGGAGCAGGCAGGGATGTTACCTCCATTTGCCTGGGATAATCCTTAGGTATAGAAGGGGCCCGTGTCTCCTCTCACTCATGGTTTAATTTGTTTTTAGCTGTGTATATTTACTGTTTTATACTGTATGCTTTTATCTGTACACCACCCTCAGATCTTAATGATATAGGGCGGGATAGAAATGTTTTTAATAAATAAATATTCTTTCTAAGCTAAAAAGGTTGTAAGCTTTCCTCATGGTGGAGTTGTTCCGGGCCAATTGAACATATATTTTTTTTACAACATTCTTCTTCAGGTGCAGTAACCAGAACTGTACGTAGTATTCCAAATGTGGTCATACCATATAGGTCTGTATAGATTCATAGATTTGAACAGTCAAGGAGATATTCTTAGTACTAAAGGCATGCTGATACATATTGCAAGCCAAAGCTGACGCAATGGGTAGAAAGGACTAGAGAACAGGATCCATCATTTCAAACCCTATGCTTCAATAATTTTAAAGGTGCCTTTGTTGATGATTATCCTTCCCATGGTTATATTTTCACCCCCTTGGCTAAATCCGACAAAGACGATTTCAGAATGATATCAAGTGCATTTCTCTTGGAATGTCTCCGGAGTATTCTCAAAGATTTTCATCCTTCGCCCAGTTTTTGAATAGGCAAGTCCAATACGTATTAACAGCACAATCCTACACATGTCTGTCAGAACTAAGCCATGTTGTCTTTTATGGACCGTACTCCCAGGTAAGTGAGAATAGGATTGGAACCTATGCCTGAATTGTGCGTGTTTGTTTAACTGTGCATTCAGATGTTTCAGCCAACAAAAACAGTGGACAATGTAAAGAGTTTTCATATGGTTTCAATTGCCTTTGAGTTTCTGTCTATTTATTTGAATTTGTGGTTTGAACTTGTAGTTGTTGTGAGTGTGTAAGGGGGAAAGAGGACTTTTCAGTGCATATTCAGCCTTAGCTAGGCCAGGCGAAATCCCGGGGTGAACCCCAGGATCGTCCCTGTGCACCCAGATGATGCACAGAGGATCCCGGGATCAGGGAGGGATGACCCCTCCCTTGCCCCAGGATCTCGCCCTCCACTTTGGGCTCACTTTTTCTGTGGTCCCGGGCTGAGCCCGAGACCGTGGAACAGGTGGCCTGTTGCCGAGGCTTGCCAGGAGCCGCACACAGAGTGCAGTGCTCCTCAGGAGCACTGCGCCCATAGGGGGTAGGATGGGGGGAGTGGGGAAATTAAGTTAAAATTTAAAAAACCCTTACCTTTGCACATGACCATTCATGCGCTCTATCTTCTTTAAAAAATAAAAAATGGTGGGCGCGACGCCTCTCCTCCTGAGGTCGTCGTGCCTTACGTGTAAACAGAGGAGGGATCTCGCGTTAATCACAACGCGAGATCTTCCCTCCTCCGTCGTGGGATAGAAGGTAGGTCTACCTAAGGCCTTTGTCTTCTCCTCAATATAGATTTTGCATTCCCATTATGAACTGACTTGGCAGGACTGGGGTGGGGGCATGGAGGGAGTACCACTCTCAGATCTGAGAATGCCCAAAGTGATGTTTCTGAATGCTTCTCCTTTTTGAGGATTTCAAAGCTGTGCTTAGAGTATCTTTGATGGGTGGATGATTTATTTATAGTTGTTTGCTTTTGATAAGGTTTTCTAGGGAATGTCAGTTTTCTGAGTTGCTCTTGTAATGATTGGAAGGCCTTTGAAGAGGAGAGCTTTGCACCACATAGGTAAATCCAAATATATTGCAGGTGTTTAAAAGTATTTTACCAGGGATTCCAGAATTCCCGAGGTACCTATCATCACCACATATCTTTAATTTCACTGTGAGTCTCATCCATGTGAGCAATGTAGTATCTGGAGAGCAAATTAAATGTTGTTTATCCTTCTTGCAATAAATAGAATTGCCAAAGGTATAGTACAGCAGAATATAAATGGATGGATGTTTACTAAGTTATCCAGTGCTCTTTGATTACATCATTCATTTGGTAGGGAGAGAGAGCAATTACTCTTGACTGGAGAGAGACATTATTTTAAATAAAATTTCAGTCTGATGGGGCACGAGGCTGATATATTGCTAATGTTAAGTGCATCTCAGTGTGGTCAGAGCCAGGATGGGAGACTGAGAGATTAGTGTAATGGGATATAAATATGCTAGCAAAGCACAGTGTCTGAGATGTCTTACTTGTTCATGGCTCCTTTGAAAACAGGTCTAGGGGTTGACCTCAGGCTTAAGCATGAAGGGTAGAATTGCATCCTGATTATGCACACCAACTACCATTGTGATATGGCAATATTCAAAGGAGATATTGCGTTGCATTAGAGTTTACATCTTTCCTGGCCCCTTTGTTAATGTGTGTGTAGTTGAGTTTGTACTCACACTTGAAGTGTAGAATTCTGCTATAAATGTGTGTACCAAATTTCATTCATTCATTCATGCTATGAATTCATTTATTTGTTTAGTAAATTTGTATCCTGCCTTTTATTGGATGCAGAAAAACATATAAAAAAAGAACCCTGAGCTATACTCTGAAGTGGTATGGTATATCCTACCATCTCAGGGCTCTAATACCTCATTTTCCCCCACCTCTTATAGAGCAGGCCTGAGACTGGAGATGTGAGTATGCAGAGTAAGCGCTACTACTAGGAATGGGTCAGAATTTTGTTTGAATCTTTTTTTTTTAATAAGAACTTTGCAAAAATTTTATATTTCTTCATAAATGGGATAGACAAAACTTGAGATTTAAAAAAGTGAATGAGGGAAAAGCCAAAACTGACAGATTTGTCCAGCCTGGGCTTTGAATGATTAGCTCTTAAACATCTGGGTTTGCATCCTTATGTATTCAACCATTTTTGTGGTGTTGAATTGGGGTTGCCACCTCTTTTTATCTGATGGGAACCTCAGCTTTAACAGCTATATGTCAGGCAGGTACAACATGATCTCTCCATGCTGGGAATAGCTGTACCTGAGATGAGTAAAACATTCCCACTCCACTTGACTAGCTTACTTCCCTTACCTGAACAGGTGTGTCTGTGGCCTAATCTACACAAAGTAGGATATTGCTCGATGAAAGTGGTATATAAAAGGCAGGAGCCACACCAAGCAGGATATAGCAGTATGAAAGCGGTATATAGTATGTCTCAATGGGCCCCAACAGTTGCCAGTGCACTTCAATACCACTATAAAGCAGTAGTGTGGCTCCTGCCTTTTATATACTGCTTTCATACTGCTTTCATAGTGCAATATCCTGCTTGTTGTAGATTAGGCTTGTGAGTCACCTGACCAAGAGAGAAAACAACAGATGTATGGGCAGACCCCACCCAGCAACAGATTTATACATTCCAGCAGAGTGTTTTGGGCTTCACGAATTCATTTATGGGTAGTGGTCTTTGACGCACCCATCAAGTAGGCAACATAAAGTGGTACCACAAAATACATATTTATTGCTCAAGCAGTATTAAGGAGTTTAAAACTTTGCAATGATTAAACAAGCAAGATTCCACACCACATATTAGGATGATTAGAAGTATAGTAGTGATAGTGGTTAGCGTATTTCTTATTAAACTAAAAGTTTTATTCCTCTCAGCAAAGCAGTCATCATTGAGGTCTTCTGTTTACCTGTCTGCCAGGCATGGTTGGCAGAGCTTAGGTAATCATGTTTGTTACGCTTCTTATTCTGCCAGGATTTCTCTGCTCAACCAAGCCAAAATCACACTATTTATAACACTTTACCCAACATTAGCTATAGTTACTTATCTTAAACATCTACATAGCTTGACTAAAGCAGAAACATCAGACCCAATCATAGCTCAGGAGAACCTCTCTCCCTGATGCAAACAGGCTTACAGCTAACTTCAAAAGCATCCTTGTGAAGGTCATCCCCTCATGAGGTATTGAGCTTTTCACTTCCAAGTTCCAACTAACAAACCAATGGCAAGCTTCCTTGTCCAAGTTCCAAGAACACTTTTTTGCACTTAAAGCTAGCTCATAGCATACAGAACTAATCAGTTTGCATGTATAGTCATCACACATAGGTTATAATGAATAACACACCTATGAAACACAGTGAATTCTTATCAACAATATGTACATGCTATACTCACACTTTGCAACATATCTATTGAATGTGGCCCATACCAATGGCTGCGAGAATTTTGTTTCAGTTCTTTTTATATATATATATATAAGAATTTACCATTTTTTTCACATTTCTTCATATAAGGGATGGAACAAATTTAAGATGTTTTAAAAAAAAGAATGCAGGAGAAACAAAATTGACAGATTCAAGGTTCACTCTCTTCACCAGGCTTCAACAATGAATTGCCACACAACCTTTGCCTAAAGAAAACTAGGAGGTTCCTCCTCAGGTGAAACACTAAGGCATTTCAAGGGAAGCCAACAGAGCTTAAATAAGGTTAGAAGTTAAATAAGTTTGGAGAAAATTCCTTAGTGGATTTCATATATCCCTAACTAAACTTCCAGACATATTACTTTGCCTTCTAAATATTTTTATATTTAGAATTCTGCCACTGTATGAAAGGCATTTGTTATTTCTTAATTTGGTTACCCTTCAGAAGGAACCCCCGCCCACTAAATTAGCCCCTGGAGAAAGTTTGAATGTTACTTTGTAGTCAATTATTCACAAGATAATAGTCTTGATCTATCTCCATATACATTCAGCGGCCAGGCGAGCAGTATCAGCTTCAGGCTTTTGAGGGCCTTTGGAAGACACTCTCCATGGGCCCTGTCCCTCAGTGAGTCCTCCTTCTCACCACCATCATGACCAGTTGCTCCCCTTGCTCCTCTTCTTCTTTCTCATCACTGCTCCTACTTGCTCGCTTGACAAGCCGAGGGCCAGTGAGCAATTAAGGCATGGCATCTACTGTTCATCCCTTTCATCGCCTTTGTCATCTGGGCGAGAGTTAGAGGCTGCTGAAGGAGTATGTTGCAATGGTGAAGAGGAAGAAGAACTTCAGCAGGCTCTTATCACTGGAGCCCTGCTGGGCTGTGGGCCCTGAGCAGGTGTCCCCCACCCCATGCTTATCTTTGACGTTGGCCCTATGGGCTGGGCATGTGTAGCCCCAATCAGATTATTTCAGGGCGTGACAGCATTATCCAAGTCTTGACATTTCCGTTCAGTCACCAGCTGAGCATCTCTTGCCTGGTCTTTCATTCTTGATATAAAAAAAGTAAAAATAAATGAACAGCAAGGGCACTTGACTCCAACTAACAACATCTATATTTATCTATAATGTACTTGAAATATTTACTACAAGGTAGAAATCTGAAACAACTTTTAAAATCAAATTACAAGACTAGTGAAGAAAAGTATTCGAAGAGGTGTACTAAGTGGTGGTGGTTATTAAGTGTCACAGCTGTGACAGCCGTTGTATTGTGCACGGCACAAAGGAAGATGTAGCTCAATCCAGATCTTCATCAGCCTCTGCACATTTTTGTTCTGAATCAAGAGATATGAATTATTTGGCTGAATTCTTGCTTTGTTCCCTATACATCAAAGGAGCTATTATCCTTGATGAATAGGAAGCAGAATATTGCTAGTTGGCTACAATATTCTTAAGAACAGATTGAAAGTTAGGCAGGGTAGAATATAGTTGCCACGCAGTCTGTTTTTCTTACCGGTTTAATATTTTCCATCTGCAGTTTAGTTTTGGACCATCCCTGTAATATGTGGGTATGTGTGCGTGTGATGGCAATGTTCCCATAGAGATGGACAAATCTGTAATTATCATCCATCTCTAACTCTAGCCTTCTCCCAAATTTCATCTTATGACTCTGAAAATGCAGACTTCATGACTTCAACACTAATAAGTCAGCTTTCCTGCCCCATACCCTCTCCATCCCAACCTTCCTTTTCTACCGTCTTCCCTGATGTGGAGATCTGAAGATCTTTAAAGTTTTCACATGTTTTTGTGACCTTTGAATTTGCCTAATAAAGATCTTACCCTAGCATGGATTTTGGATTTTTTTTTCTCATCACCAACATTTGCTTTTTGTGTGATGCTACACCCATCATTTCCATTTCTAGTGGAGAAAAGGAACTTCATGGATGACTACAACTGTTAGAATGTTCCCAACAAGGCATAAAGGCAGGGCCAGCATTAAAGCTAGGGATGGTCGAGAAGGGACCCATAGACAAATGGCCCCTGAACTTGCTCCTCCAGTTCATCATTCCAACCACCTTTTTCCACCTGCCTCTAGCTCTGGCTCAGTCTATGGTGCCAGTGGTCAGAAGGAGGAACAGTAGATGCCACTGTCGACCTGCTCACTGGCTCTCTGCCTGGCAAGCAAGCAAGCAATGATGAAAAAGATGAGGAACAATAGCAGTTGGTGACAATAGTGATGAGAAGGCAGGCTCACTCAGGGAGGGGACCTATTGAGGTTGCCTTGCCCATGGGCCCTCCAGCACTGTTTATGTTTCCAGAAATCAGCAATACGCTGGAGTGGGAAACCGGTGCTCCTGAAGACCAGCTCATCCTATTATGAAGTGAACTGCTGCATTCTACACACACAATAATGTTGCCACCACAAAAAGACTATTTTTTTTATCCTTGATGAAAAGTGCCCTTGTAGTGTTGCAACCTGAAGTTCTCAGTGTCCCAATAAATGCAGAAGTAATCCAGTGCTTGGACCCTGGAGAGGGTAAACTCTGTCGGAGAGGAATCAGAACAAAACCAGCGGTTCCTTTACAACAGCTTTGCCGTATTTTTTATTTTTTATTACTGCAAAATTCCCTAGTTTCATTGAAACTGTTTCATGTTTTACAAGCACATTCTTGCTGGGGAATGTGGGGGAAGGAATTGAAAAGTAACTTTAGCTGCTGATTTCACTAGAGGCACCAAGGAAACAGATTCAAATAAAAAGAAGAAACTCGTTGCCCGGGAATTCATTTCTGAAGATGTTCATTTCCTGCCGGGCAATGTAGAATATTCATTCTGCATCTGAGACTCCCCCTGTAGCTGTCTGCAGGCAGAAGAATATTCTGGGCATGTCTGAAGGTCAAGGGCCTCAAACAAGAGATAATACTTTCCCCCACCCTGTTAATCATGTTCTGTAATTCTGAAGATAAAGTTTACATCCCGGGTGACCGCGCTGCCCGCACGAGTAGACTTCAATGACAATCTCCCCTATTAATTATTGATAACTTACCAACGATGTGAATTTCAACTAGCGCTGATGATTAATGGGGTCATAAATAGCATGTCTTCACTTTTACCACCAGCAATATGTTTTGAAACTACCATCCGTAAAAAAAAAATTAAAAAGTGAAAAATAAAAAATAGGAGCTTTAAATATGGGTGTGTGGGGTTGTTTTTTTTTTTTAAAAAAAATCTACACACACATGCTTTATCTTGAATGTTTATATTGCTATTGCATATAATTAGGTATAATTAGGTACATTAACAGTTTATTAGAATTTTTCCCCTATAAATAAATAAACAGTTACAATCAGCCCCTTAATAAACAGTTTTCTTTTACAGTATTGGATGTTGCATGAATGTTCAATCTAGTTACCATAAATCCATTAAAAAATATCACAAGATAATTGCCAATCATGTCCCCTAAGGAAAATAATATCAAACAGCTCATATTCTCAACAAATCCCTTTCCACAATGTTCTTTTTATTATTGTTTTTTTTAGTGCCATGTCCCCTAGCTATACAGGGTGGGCAACTTGTGCCCATCCAGATGTTTTGGCCTATCGCTCCCATCAGCCCTAGCCAATGGTGAGAGGTCATGGGAGTTGTAGACCAAAACATCTGGAGGGCCACCTCAGACCTATTATTTGTTAGAGAAGGTCAGGAGGTGGGTTGATGTGGGAAATGCCCAACACAACCAACTTCTCAGTTCTGCTACTGGCTTGGAATGACCCACCCACCGACTCCCAAGTTGCTCTCTCTTGGCTCCCTCGGCTGGCTTCCTGCTGCCCTTCGCAGCCCCCCTGTCCAGACAGAAATGAGAGGCGTCCCCATTTCATTTTTCTCTTCTTTTTCTTGGTGGCTGGGTCAGCTGTCACCTGCCATCTTCATTTCCTAAGAATGCTGCTGAGCCCCACATGTGTCCCAGAGACATTCAGTTGGAACCAGTTACCTAGGGAGGTTGTGGCCTCTCCCACTCTAGAGGCATTCAAGAGACAGCTGGACAACCATCTGTCAGGGATGCTTTAGGGTGGATTCCTGCATTGAGCAGGGGGTTGGACTCGATGGCCTTGTAGGCCCCTTCCAACTACAGCAGGAGAGGAACATGGTGACTAGAAAAAACGTCCTCCTCACCTGAAAGAAAATCTCATGTCCTCTTCTGGATCTCTTTGCAAGGTAGAGACTTACATGAAGGGGGAGTTCTAGGATAATGATTAGGGATCCATGAATAATCTCAATAACAGACTGAGGCATGGCATAAAACACAGTTTTGATCAACAGCACTGGTCAATAGTTACTACAGAAGTTTCAGTCCTACCTCTGCTCCAGCAAGCCTCATGCAACTTTAGGTACTACAGCCACAGGTGTCCTTAGGGACTACAATGCTATTAGGGTTGATGGGAATTGTAGTCCAAAACATCTGGAGGGTACCAGGATGGGAAATATTGCTTTAGGGCATATCTACAAATTACCAAACACTGGGAAAGGCTTGAAGAGTTTCCCAAGTAAGAGGAAGTCTAAGTTATAGGGTATGTCTACTCCATACTTTTTTTCTGGGGTCATCCCTAGATCATCCCTGTGTGTCCAAATGATGCCCAGGGGATCCTAGGGGCAAGCAGGCACTCTCTCAGGTATCCTGGTCCCAAGTGGTTTAGGGATTTGCACACAAGTACAAGAACCTTAAACCTCGCCCGGTAGTGAATAGGCAGCCAGTGCAGTTCCCTCAGCAGAGGAATTACATGCTGAAAAGTAGGGCTGTGCTCCACTCTGATTCGGATTGCGAATCCAGAGCAGAACAACCCGATCCGCTTCTGCCAAAGGCGGATCCGAATTGTGTTGGGGGAGCTACGGATTGAGGCAAAGCGGATTGCCTCCATCCAGAGCTCCAAATGCAGGTAAGTGGGGGGAGGGGCTCACTTGGCACCACAGCAGTCCATGTGGCAATGGCGGTGGAGCCAGGTAAGGGGACAGGGGGAGGGGGCATACCTGTGTCCGTCGTGGTCTGGCACAGGCTTCAACTGAGGCCTGGGCCTCAGTTGGAGCCTGCGCCGGACTGCGATGGAGGCAGGTAAGTGGGGGGAGGAGGCTTACCTGGCTCCACCACCACAGTCCGTGCAGCAACAGTGGCAGAGCCAGGTAAGGGGGAGGGGGGCTTATTCAGCCCCCATTTTCTCACCCCTTCCCCACTTACCTGCCTCTGCCGTCCGCTGCCAAGGCAAGTAAGTAGGGAAGGGGGGGAAATCTCAATCCTCTCCTCCAGATCTCGCTCCACAGAGTGCAGCAGGGGAGGGTCGGATCAACCTGAAGCGTTTTGGGCCCGATTTGAAAGTTCCGGATCGGGCCACAAAGCGGTTCTGGGGGTCTGTGTGGAGCCCTACTGGAAAGGTGCAGCTCTGGACAACAGCAGAGCTGCTGTGTTCTGCACTAGCTCCAGCTTCAAGAGCCGCTTTAAGGGCACTTTTATACTTCTGAATACCAGTTGCGGGTAAACACAAGGTGCTCTAGTGCTCTTGTCCTGTTTGTGGGCTTTCTGTAGGCATCTGTTTGGCCACTTTGGGAGCTGAACGCTGCACTAGATAGGTCCTTTGTCTAATCCAGCATGGCTTTTCTTTTGTTCTTATGTTTTCCCAACCACAGAACCCCCAACCTTTTGGATTAGATTCCAAAGGGGCTCAGTTAGAGTTTCCAGAGTTTACATTTTCAACTTAAATTTGCATGTTCTCCCTTGAGCAAAATGTCCCAGGAATTTTGAGAAGAACAATCTGTGTTTTGATAGGTGGAAGGAAAAAAATCAGCGCTGGCATGCCACCTACATTTTGCCTTAAAACAAAACTTTTATGTGAGTTGGAAGTACTTTCTCATACAAAACATGCAAGAAATTTTGAGAGAGACAAAAAAAAGTTGTAATTTATCAGGGGGCAAGGAAAGGGGTGATTATTCCATTTAATCCAATTCACATCCTTTCCATTGTGGGTGTTGGGAAAAAGACATGAATATGAACTGGGTTGAATTTGAAGGACAACTAAAGGTCATATAGAGAGCAGACGGAGGCAAAATACATTTTCAAATTGGTTGAGGATTCTTTTTCGAAATTCGGGGAGTTGTGGGTACCTAATTCCCTTAAAGACTAAAACTCAGCAAGGTGTGAAATCAATAGACATCAAAGCTGTCTCCTGATTCTTAATGAGATCTGGGCAGCTTGGTCTCTCAAGCTTCCTTAGCAAATCCCATCTCTTTCGACACCTCTGGTTATGCTTGGCTTTTATCTAAACAAAGCTCTGATTTGCAAAGAGGACACACACACCCCTCACCAGGGACTAGAACAAAATTGCCAAGCTACTCTTTGCATGCAATCCTAACTGGGCAGAACAAAATAATGAAAACTCCCAATGAGTTAAACCCGTCTGTGTCCTTGCAGTCTCTTTTGGGATTTCATTGGAATGATTGCACTGTGTGGCTGAAAAATGTCCTTGCTTGAGCCAACCGAAGATTGATAACCTTAGTATTGCCATCAACTTCCAAAGGTTCCCATACAATATGGGGAACGGTCTAGTTTCAATTACATTGTGTGTTTCTTTGTTTTTTTAACTGATGAGGGAACTCATTCTCTAAGGCAAGAGTGAGCAACTTGTGGCCTTCCTGACATTTGGGCATACGACTCCCATTAGCCTTAGCCAGCATAGGCAATGGTGATGGATGATGGGAGTTGTAGCCCCCCCCCCAAAAAAAAAACCTGTAGGGCCACAAATTGCCCATTTTCTGCTATAAGGGTCAAACTACATGTTATTTTTATTATTTATTTATTTATTTATTTATTTATTTATTTATTTATTTATTTATTTATTTATTTGTAGTTGGACGGAACTTGATTTTTACTGGGACCTTGAGATAGGGGAGGTTTAATCCTTCCCAGTCCTGTCTGGCTAATATTCTCCCCTCTCCATGATGGCTATGGGCTTTTGTTTATTTCATGGAACTAGGGTGACCATATGAAAAGAAGGACAGGGCTCCTATATCTTTAACAGTTGCATAGAAAAGGGAATTTCAGGAGGTGTCATTTGTATATATGGGGAACCTGGTGAAATTCCCTCTTCATCACAACAGTGAAAGCTGCAGGAGCTATACTAGAGTGACCAGATTTAAAAGAGGGCAGGGCATCTGCAGCTTTAACTGTTGTGATGAAGAGGGAATTTCACCAGGTTCCCCATATATACAAATGACCCCTCCTGAAATTCCCTTTTCAATAAGACTGTTAAAGATACAGGAGCCCTGTCCTCCTTTTCATATGGTCACCCTAATGGAACCCTTTCTGTGTTGATAACTGTCAAGGAATTCCTGCCTGCCTCCCAAAGAATCCGGGTATATTTGAGAGGATTGCATGAATTGTTCTTGGCACACAGACTCATTTCATAAGTTTGAGAATGATCCACAAGCTTCAACGAACTAAGTTTCAGTTAGTGCCAAATGTGGCGGCCTGAATTTTGACTGGGACTGCTCACTTGGGCCATAGCTAGACCTAAGGTTTATCCCAGGATCATCCTGGGTTCGTCCCTGCCTGAGCGCTGGATGCCCTGTGTGGCACTTAGATGAACAGGTTTGACCTCAGGACAATCCTGGGATAAACCTTAGGTCTAGCTATGGTCTTGGACTAGGTAACACCAGATTTAAAAGAACCTCACTGCCTAACTCTCTGTTCCCAGGCCCAGTTCAAAGTTTGTTTAGTCAACTCCACTTGTACCAACAGAGCACTCCTGTAGAGGGTGGGGCTGGATGAAGAGTCCATGGTGGAGGAATCACTTCTTTCTAAGCCTGCCAGGACACATGGTGGGTGGGTGCCAGGATAACTTCCAATCTTGGTTTGGTTTGGTGAAGTATTTATAATCCCATTTGTCATATAGGTAAATTGCAAACAAGATCCAAATACATTGAGAAGAGTATAGGATTGCCAACACTGGAAATGCTTCGGCTATTGGGCGGTATAAAAACGTAATAAAATAAATAAATAAATAAATTTCCTTTTCGAAAACCAGGAAATTTCAATGGTTAAAAATCCTGATAGTTTAAGACCAGAGTTAGGGCTATCTCATGTTGGCTCAAACTCCACAGAGCCAGGAAATAGAAAGCTAAGGCCTTAACTATGATCCACATGATCAGTGATGATGTTGTGCAAAGTCAGAAAATTGTGTTTGCTTACAACTTACATTCCATGCACCCTCACTTTCCTTGGACAGCAAAGATGCCCCTTATTGTCCTGGTCCTGTATTGCCTTACGAAGTATCTAGCCTTACTGCTCAGCCAATTGGCATGAGTCAACTCACAGGGAGATTCCTTAAGCAA
Source organism: Elgaria multicarinata webbii (assembly GCF_023053635.1). Lineage (NCBI taxonomy): Eukaryota > Metazoa > Chordata > Lepidosauria > Squamata > Anguidae > Elgaria > Elgaria multicarinata. The sequence continues at coordinate 15,940,400 of NC_086176.1, forward strand.
AACAATAAGGTTCAATTGCTTCATAAGGCAATACAGGACCAGGACAATGTAGAGCATCTTTACTAGTCAGAGACAATCCATTTTACTCATCTGCGTTTGATCCTGAAAGACCAGGGAATGGTGTGGGTACATGGAGAGTAATTTGTAAGCAAACACAATTTTATGAGATTGCACAACATCATCACTGAGCGTGGGGCATGCCAGTTAAGGCCTCAGCCTTAGCTTTCAATTTCCTGACTTTATGGTGTTGAGCCAGTATGAGATAGCCTTAACTATGAATTTAAACTGGCAGATATATATATATATATATATATATATATATATATATATATATATTAAAGCATTGAATTCCCAGATTATTCAGCAAACATTTGAACATTCAGACATTTTCCAGGAATATTCAATATCAGTACCTGCAAAGGAAAATGTTGAGAATATATGGGAACAAATTTATTTCAACTCATAAGTCTCAGAAGGAATTGCATCTCTAAGTTCATGGTTGCTGCCACAGTGATTCATCGCTGGCCATATGATTCTTAATAGCTTTGTTTATTCCAGCTAAGGTAGTATGATCACATCAGTATTAAATGCTATAGCTGTGAAGCAAACAGATTTTTTTTTCCCCTTTGAGGAAGGAATTTCATCTGCAATTATTCTGGAGGACCTCAGCTGTCTTAGTTTAGCTTTTTGCTTACTGACATAATAAATACCTTATTGGGTAGACATTACAAATTGGCTCGTCTTGTAAGTCTGCTCTAACGAATCACACTATTTGGGGCATTACATTTATCTCCTAATAAGTGTTAAGTCAACTGCTTTTCCTCGGAGTCCTGTGTGTAATAGGAAGGACTGTTTAATAAACCATTATATTCAATTGAAATAAAATGCAGGTTGCTAGTCTTGACCCTTCAAAGCCTATCCTATCTCAGAGGCCACTGAACTGGTTTATGCCAGCATGTTCATCACTTGGAAATTGCAACATCAAAGAGACGACTTGCATGTGTGAATGGGCTATTTGAAAAATGTAACACAACACACCAGATAGGGGGTTGCAGGGCTATGTACACTTCAGGTTTTGAGCAGAAATTAGCTTGTGTAGAAACGTTTCTTTGAAAATGCTATAATTAGTGAATATTCACTTCCCACCCCACCCTGTTCAGTGATATTGTTTCATTTAGCTTCAATTTAGGGTGACCATATGAAAAGGAGGACAGGGCTCCTGTATCTTTAACAGTTGTATTGAAAAGGAAATTTCAGCAGGTGTCATTTGTTTATATAGGGAACCTGGTGAAATTTCCTCTTCATCACAACAGTTAAAGCTGCAGGTGCCCTGGCCTTTCTTAAATCTGGTCAGTCTAGTATAGCTCCTGCAGCTTTAACTGTTGTGATGAAGAGGGAATTTCACCAGGTGCTGCATGCACAGAAATGACCCCTGCTGAAATTCCCTTTTCTATGCAACTGTTAAAGATATAGGAGCCCTGTCCTCCTTTTCATATGGTCACCCTACTTCAACTACTTATGCACCTTCCTCACCCTGCCCTAGATTTCTTTCTGCAGCCTGCATTACTCACACAGGCGATTCCAGCTACTGGCCGGTCCCATTGCCAATCTACTGACATCGCAGTGCTAAATGGCCAATCCGATTTGGCGATGTGCTAACTTCACTGGCAGCAACGAAGCCAAAAGAGAGTAACAGCAATGCTTCCTAACAGATCTAAAGCAATTACTGAAAACCATCAAAGCAGGGTGGAGGAGGGCCGGTGCTTATGCTTTTTAACACTGCTGAAAATGCTCATGAAAAACAGTGAGAACTTTCAACTCAACCCAGGATGGTGATATATTTTGGCATGTATTTATTTATTTATTTCAACTGTTTTTGTACTGCCTTTAAAGGTAATTTTTTTAAAAAACCTTCTCAAGGCAATTTGCAAAATACAAATTTAAAATTGTAACCCTCCCCGCCCCACATTTTACTAAAACAGTAGCATTAAATACAGTTCTAATACAAAGCAAAAAAAATAAAAAAACATCAGTGATAGATAAAACCATAAAATGTAAAATAAAATAAAATGGGGGGAATAGATGCAAGCATCAATTAAAAGTGGATTGAAACATCTAAGTATTTAGGGTCACATGATCACATTCTTCTACACTGTATTTCTATTTAAATTATAGTTGTTATTTCTAAATCTGCATCTATATATTTAAATTAGCATATGCAAATTTTATGCAGATTAGGGTTTGCTTTTGTCCTCTTTTTTGGTGATCACTCTGCTCTTTCCCCCAAGCAAATTTGGGAAAGAGCAGGGTTGGTTGCATATTTCAGACACATATTAATTACTTGGTTATTATAAATGAAAGTTCAAAAGTACTCTGGGAAAAGAATGTGGGGCTGTCATGTCGCCCTATATCAAAGCCTTTCTACAAATATCATCACTCCTTCTCTCATAATTGTCAATTGACATGTAGTGTATATCTACTAAAGAGAAATGATGAAAATGTTTTAATGTAAGAGAGACTTCTGAACAGCAGTACTAAGAACTCTTGCTTTTCATAATTTGAATCTTAATAGGAAAAGGATTTGCAAAAAAATCCCCCCATGAAAGTATGGGTTTCTGCTTCTCCAAAAGCATGGTGTTTTTTTTCATAAAAAAGGAGAGCTTTAATTGGAAGATTAATTTAATAATGTTTTAATTGATTAATGACACTGTCTCCCCAGAGGCCATTCCAGCTGGTCACTTTAAGATAAATTATATGACTGTAAGAATTGGTTCATGAATTCACTTGCTTTCTCCTTCCCTCCCTATTCATTTTCTATGGTGTCTGTTACGGTGTAGGCCTGGAGGCAGGAATGTCTTATTTTCCTTATCTGTATAGAACTTGGAACATTGTAGGCACTTTCTAAATGTCTACACATCATCATTAACAACAACACAACAACAATAGCTATGGACATATATTTTTTATCCATGAAACAGAGAGTAAGGGGCATAAATTATATATTTGACAGTCTTTTTTTTAGTCCTGATGGGTTATTCTTACATGAAAGGAAAAAGGAACTATGAAAGGCAAGTGGGACGTGGAATGAAGTGTTGCAGCGTGGAGTGCACATGTTTAGGGTTTGAGCCAGCCGGCCAGGATATTCCATTATATCTCCCACACACCCACAACAGGCCATGAGGATGCTGTGATGACTAATAGCTCTAGTACAGTTCTTTCTGCTCCATGTCCAGAAGACCCCAGTCGTTTGCTGAAATACACAGCTAGTTCTTCAAAGGAAAACCAGCTCCGTAGCCACCCACTATTTTTCCCAAGGAAGAGAAGATGTTCCAAACACACACATACACACACACACACAAACACACACACACAATCAGTTTGGCCAATAAATAAAAAATGGCAGGTTGGAATTCTTTCTCTCTTTTAGGGCACGGCTGGACAGGGCGATATCCTGGGGATCGCCCCAGGATCATCCCTGTGCGTCCACATGACACACAGGGGATCCTGGGAGCAAGGAGGGATGATTCCTCCTTACCCTTCCATCCCAGTTTTTCCCACGGTCTTGGGATGATCCCGAGACTATGGGATGTGTGGCCCACCATTGCAGTTTTTCCTGGTTCCTCGCGAGTAAACACATGGAGCCCAGACCAAGGCACGGAGCTCCTCAGGAGGTGGGTGGGGGGAGGGGGGGTTGTTTTAAAAACTCACATTTTGTGCAGGAGCACTGGTGTGCTCATTTACCTTTTTTAAAAAAAATCCAAAATGGCAGCCGCAACGTCCTCTTCCTCCTGGGACGTCATGCGCCGCGTGTAGATGAGGGGGATGATCTCACGATCATACAATCGCGAGATCATACCCCTCTACCCCCTCATCTAGACATGCCCTCAGATACAACTAGGTTTGGGGGCAAGTTCCCCAATAGTACTGGTTGTGGGGATGAGGAGTGCAACTGAATCTCACAATCCACCGCCAAGCCTCTCTGGACTACAGCCCTCCCTGAATACTAGTCTCCCCACATCCCTTTAGAATGGGTGCCAAACAAAGCGAGAGGCCAAGGTCTCCACCTCCATTGACCCTGCTGACCGGGCCTTGCAGCATCTCCTCAAGGAAGCTCTGCTCATCAGGCACCATACAGAGACTTACATTACGGCTTCGGTAATGTGCAATTTTGTCAAATGTGTTTGTCTGATGAATCAATGCATTGATGAACAGGCAAATGGTTTCTTGCCCAAAAGATCCTTAAACAGCTCGACAGCTCCAGTGAAAATAGCAGCATGGTAATAGAGTGGTGTTTAAGGTGAAAAATGAGTTACGACATCACAGCTCCTCTGATTAAAATAAAACTCAAAGCATGGGCAAGGGAGAGCAGAGTGGTGATTAAAGGATGTGTCTCTCCCCAGGAGAAGCCCATCTTGTTCTGCTTGAAGGGCATAGCAAGGGCCTTCACAAAACGAATTTGAATTACCTAAGAACCGCACTCTGGGATACCTGGATAAACAGATTAATTTATGAACTTTCATCGGGAAAGCTGATGGGAAATACCCAACTGCTTACAGGAACAGCTGATAAAAGCCATCTGATGAATGAAGACATCTTCTTGGAGATACTTTTATTTCCTAGCTCTTGGAAAGGAAACTGTTATATCTTCCTGGACATCCCAGCTTTGAATTTGGTCATTCTGTTTCACATGGGGATGTCTTTGAAAATGATCCAGAAACTACCATTCATCCAGAATAGGGCTGCAAGTCTGTTAACTGGCAGTGGATGATTTGAACATATTATACCAGTGCTTTGTCATCTGCAGTGGCTTTCAGTCTGTTTCTGGGAACATTTTGAAGCGCTGGTCTTGAACTTCATGGCTAGGTACCTGAAGGATTGCTTCTTTCCATGTGTACCTACACAGACCCTTAGATTTTCCTATCTGAATGCTCCTGCCTGGTGAGATTTAGGGCATCTTTACATTATGAGGGAAATCGTGTTGCCTTACCAGGACTTTGTGCTCTTTTTGCATTATTTTAATGGACTGCATAACATGGGCAGAGAGGGGTGACCACTTGGTTTGAATTGCTGACAACATTGTCTGTAATTGAAAACTTCCCCTCCTCTAAGTTTTCCTAGCCTTCAATGGGACAGCACCATCTACTGGGTGTTTTATAGCGCAACTTTGGCTGCCTACGTTAGGGAATCCTGTGATATTTCAGAAGAATCAGGATATCTAGGGTTTTTTTGTGGGGTGTTTTTTTTAGAATTGGATACTAGGGGAAGGAGTCAGAGACATGAAGGATGTTGACGGCATCAACTAAAGGATCTGCAAACGTCCATGAGTGGACAGTCATGAGTGTGCCATATATTGCTGGTGTAGATACTCTTTTAGTGGACGACTAGTTCTAACAGGACGTTTTCAGTAGCAGTATCCTAAGTGTGGAATACCTTTCTCAGGGGGCTTGGCTGGTGTTTTGGACTACAACTCCCATTATTCCTGAACATCGCCCCTGCTGGCTGTGGCTTATGGGAATCTAATATGGCCAGGTTTCCTCTTTTACAGAGGACAATCTTCTATTTGAATGGCTGTCCAGTCCAAGTCTGGTATAAAACTAATGAATCATAAAAACTGTTGCCCATCAACACATAGGTCTCTGACAGCAGACTGTATAGGAAGGCAGACGGGTCACCTGGTCAGCCTTCCCCACTATAAAATGGTATTTTTTACTTAAATTATAATTATAATTTCTAAATTTGCATCGATACATATACATTAACACATATAAATTTAACGCAAATCATTGTCCTCTCTTTGAGTGATGCATTTCCATTTTTGGAATGATTCGTAAGTGATTATCCTATATGCAAATTGTAGTCCAAACCATCCTGAGGGTGCCTGGGAGACTGTCCTGCTCTACACCATTTCTGGTCACTTCTACTTTGCTTGATTTGATAGTGATGTCTTCACAAAAGGATGCTAGTCACAGCTTCTATTCAGCATGTTATATAAGCTTTACTGTGCAGTTGAAATCTGTCACACTCCTTGTCTTTGAAAAGGAGGAAGTAACAATGGGGAATGGCTTTTTTTGCATAGTGTGAATGACATAATGACATAATACTCATGGCAGGTTGGGGAGGGGGAGGGGAATCCAGACTGCAGTCAGCTGCATTGCTCCAGGAAACACACAGAGCTTGCAAAGGACAAAGCAAGGTTACTTGTATTTATACCCGAGTGATGAGCTAACACAGCTAGAGATTCAGCAATAAGAATGAGTTGTATGATGCACAATTTCATCGTGACAGCATGGCTTTGATTAGATGCGGGTGCAAGCAAAGCATGCGGGAGGGGACTTTTATATCCTGAGTGGGGCAACTTGTGAAATGTGCCTTTAACCATCTTAAACTGAAAGTAATATAGGCCATAGTGCTCAGAGATTATTTTTTAAAAGTAAGAAATGGATCAATTTCACACTGGTTCAGCAGCTTCTGAACAGATGTCCAATTTCTGGGTCCTTTCTCTGTCACGCTTTAGTGTGACCAAGAAACAGAGAATGTGGCTATGCAGACGAAGAGATAATCTACTGAGATCATGGCTCCCGTAAGATCTTTTCATATTACTATTAGTGAAAAGAAGACAGAAACAAGAATGCAGCAGGTAACTAGTGGGTGCTACAACAAAATGCAGCGGTGAGGATTGCAGCTGCCCAGAGTTACAACCAGCCAGCCTTGCTATCCAAGACATTCCATTCCACCACCACACCAGATATTCCACATTCTGTGACTAGTGAGCATACCTCCCTCTTGTTTTTCAGTAGCCCCATTTTGGCTTCATTGCCATCAGATGTTAGCATTTGAGATTCATGGATGGATGGATGGATGGATGGATAGATAGATAGATAGATGATAGATATTTTCATATCATGCTATTGGTTTTAATGCAAAACATTATAAATGGAAGCCATGCATGGGACGTCAGGGAATGGATGTTTTATGTCCATTACCTATCTTCTCAAATCTGTCTGGTTTTCCCATTGTGTGATGCAGCTCGTCAAAGGCTCACTGATGTAATCTTGGCTGAAGCAAGATTTCCCATTAACAACTTTTGCTATTTTATTGTTTTACTCTGTACAGCACCATGTACATTGATGGTGCTATATAAATAAATAATAATAATAATATTTTTTAACTGCCTTGATGTCAAATTTTAACATCATCGCAGTTTTCTGATAATCTCAACCCTTGTTGCCAGTAGATAAATTTGCCTCTGTGGGAATCACCATCAGATGTGATAACTGTCTGCTACTTGGGCTTTATACTTCTAGTAACGAAATGTCCTGATCTAAAAGTAGTGGCATAGTGGTAAATGTGGAAGTGCAGGCACTCGTCATGACAGTCCCACAGCCACACCCACAAGGAGGGTCCAAAAACGCAGGCAGCTGATCCATGTCAACAAACCAGTTCTAACAGTTTTCATCTCCGCTTGGAGCAGGTGTTTTGTAAAGCTAATGAGTCCGTCCGAATTGCCCACTCAGGTCCAAGCCACCCTCCCCACAAACACTTTACATTACAACGTAGAACAATATATTGTTGCTGGGAAATTCATTTCCCCACAAACCTATGGTGAAGATTGTAGCTGAGCTCAGAGAGAACAGGGAAGTCTGAGGGGGTGGCAGATGACATCAGCATTCCTGCTAACAAAAAAGTGCCAGCGCTGTGTCCCTGTGAGCCCTGGTTCACTACACCGCTGCCAGAAAGATTCTTTTTAACCTCAAGGGGAGGGGGGAAATCATATATCTCCCCTGTGCCTGACTTTCTACTGAGCTTCCCTCCAGTTAGTACACCCCAAACTAGTTTATGACTGTAATATATCTGTGCCATTTTCTCTCTGAGATGTCAGTCCCCAGCCCAAAGTGCTTTGTAGGAATCCGTTCTAATTTCCCAAGACATTATCATCTCATATTGTTCAGAGCCACTGTCTCCGGATCTGGCCTCCTTTCAATAAAAGCTTTTTACAAACCATTAGCTCTGTCTAATGCTTGATCTTTTCAATTGTCTTGATTTATATGAAGTCTGATTTGCAAAGATTGAAACGGTGGCGGATGCCATCCCCATGAATGGAGTATCACCCTGAAATACTTTACATTTTAACATTGAGCAATATATTGTTGCTAGGGAAATTCACCAAGGCCTTCTCGATGACCATCTCCCATCAATGGAGCCAAGGGCTTACCTACATGCTACGTTAAATACATAGGGTATAGCTGATCCTCCCATTTTTCCAACAAAGTAAGCAGATGGGCCCCATCTGGATCAGGACCACTGCGCCTGAGTAGGGGAGGTTTAAACCTTCTCACACAGCCATTTCCTTCTCCTAAATCCTCCCCCCCAGGTGCTAAAAATAGAAGGAAAATTACTCCAATAGAGGTTCTTTCTTCAGCCCCCAAATGTTTGTGTGTGGGGAGTGAATTTAGAGAGGGAAGGCTGAGTGGGGAAGTTTAAACCTCCCTTACCCACACACACTGATCTTGATTCAGATTGCACCCTCACATGCTTACTCTGAGCTTAACCCCCGCCCCATCTAGAATCAGCCGCATGTTCTGCATTTAACATAGCTTGTAGTTTAGCCCTTAATGTTTGTGCCTCGGCAGCGGGGGGACGGGATGGCTTTCCCAATGAGAGAAATCTCCTGTATTGTTCCTGTTCAGTTTTATGGAATAAAGTATATGGGTTGCAATTGGCACAACATTTAGGAGATAGGGGTGTCTTCAGGGCACTTGGGCCCTGAAACATGACAGAAGAACTAGCTTACAACATTCTGGAAGGAAGTGAAATAATAATATCTAAAGAAGACCCTCCTCCCAAAAAGACCATTAAATCCAGAGTACTAAAATTATCTAACTGCACCGCTGTTCAGAGAGAAGCCAAAGCCCCATTCCCTCAACATACTGAGCCCTCCAGCCCCCCCAAATGTCAACAATATAGAGATCCTTTCTTGACTGCTGCCCATCAAAATGACGGGAGTTTGTATAGTGTATAATAACAGGCACCTTAAAAAAAAAAAAAGATTATACAACCTGAATGTGATAGGCCTTTGAAATAAAGATTTCAGATCAAGACTTGGTGCACATCACTGGTTATCGCTGCAGTCACTTCTCAACTGGAAAATTCAAATAGAAATGAAGGGGAATATTAATCCTATTCAAAATATTATTAATTAGTGTCCAGCTCTTTGACTTGCCCTAGATGTATTGGAGCAGCAAAAATAAAGTAAAGGCAGTTTCCCCTTCCATCATCTCTGGGCACTTTCTAAAGTCTCAGACTGAAAAGTCCACAGTACAAATGAGTTTTGATAGCCTGATCCATTGACTGATGAAACCTAGGGTGACCATATAAAAAGGAGGACAGGGCTCCTGTATCTTTTACAGTTGTATTGTAAAGGGAATTTCAGCAGGTGTCATTTGTATATATGGAGAACCTGGTGAAATTCCCTCTTCATCACACCAGTTAAAGCTGCAGGTGCCCTGCCCTCTTTTAAATCTGGTCACTCTAGTATAGCTCCTGCAACTTTAACTGTTGTGATGAAGAGGGAATTTCACCAGGTTCTCCATATATACAAATGACACCTGCTGAAATTCCCATTTCTATGCAACTGTTAAAGATACAGGAGCCCTGTCCTCCTTTACATATGGTCACCCTAAGAAACCTTTTGTTGTATTGAAAACTATTTTGAGGCAAACAGCCAGTACATAAAATCAAAACATTAAAAAAAATGACTTGCATAATCTATATTACATTTCTTAGCAAATGAGGTGTTTACAAAAGAAATTGTATTAGCAATTACAATAAAATATGCCACTGGACATATTCTTTCCCCATCCTGACCAATGGCATTTTTCCTTTAAAATGACTGATAAAAAATGCATTTGTGAAAAGAAGCTTCCAATAGTGGGTAAAGGCAATCCAGAAGCCATAGGTCATTGTGTGAATGCATTGTAGTGAGTCAGACTATTGGTTCGTCTTGCCTGGTACTGTCTTCTCTGGCTGGCAACAGGCCACATGTTATATTCACCATGTGAAATGCAGCCACTGTAAGCCTGGCTCTAACTTGGGAATTCTGAGGGTCCCGGGCAGGGAAGGGGTCACAGAGCAGAAGAGGCTGGTGGCTCTGATGTCAAGGGGGTGGTGTATCTGCTCTGGATTTCAGTTAGAACCAGCCAGAACTCTAAAGGAGCTATTCAAGGTGCTGAACCTAGGGTTTAGCACCTTGGACAGCTTCTTTAGAGTTCTGACTAAAACCCAAAGCCGATTCACCACCTCATGATATTAGAGCCACCAGGCTCCACTGTCACAGAACTTCTGCCCATCTTTCTCCGTCTCTTGTTCAGGGGTGGGCAACTTTTGGCCAGCCAGAGTTCTGGCCTACAAATTCCATCAGCCTAGTGAGGGCTGATGGAAGTTGCAAGCCAGACATCTGGAGGGCAACAAGTCTATGCCTATCTTACCCCAGCTAATTACCCTTACAGTTTGGGAGAAGGAGAAGTCAGAACAATTAGCTAATGAGATAACTATAGATTAACAACACATGGAGAAAGGCAGCCAGCAATTCTACCTTCTCTGATGCCCTCCAAGTCCAAGTCGAGTTTATTGTACTTAGCAACCAGCTACCATACAGCTTCACATAAATGTGTCACACCCATTCATTCGTTCATTCCCTTGGCCTTTGTGCACAAGAGGAGGGCCAGCACAAGAAATTTAGCAGTTCTAAAAGTTACATATTTGTTAAAATCTTTCAATGAAAAAACACAGTTTTTCAAGGGATGCCCTCCAGCTTTCTCTGCCTATCTCAGGACAATGTTCAAAATTCTCAGCAGTCAGAGGACTAATCTACACCAAGCAGGACATTGCACTATGAAAGCAGTATATAAAAGACAGGAGCCAGACCAAGCAGGATATAGCACTATGAAATAGGGATGTGCTCCGCTTCTAATCGGACCGGCGAATTAGAAGCGGAGCGGGGTGCTTCGCCTCCCCTTAAGGCGGAGGTGAAGAGGATTGGGGGGCCGGCGGAGCGTGGCGAAGAGGATTGAGGTGAAGGCGGATCCTTCGCCTCGATCCGGAGCTCCGCCGGAAAGGTAAGTGGGGTTTACCGGGCCCTGCCGCTGTCGCTGTCGCCCATATGGCGACAGCAGCAGGGCCCGGTAAACCCCCCCTCCTCTCCCTTACCTGCCTCCGTCCGTGGTCCCTCGGCTTCTTCAATTGAGCCCGCGGTTCAACCAGGAAGTCTAGGCCGCACTTGCGGCCCAGACTTCCTGGCTGAACCGCGGGCTCAATTGAAGAAGCCGACAGACCGCGGACGGAGGCAGGTAAGGCCCCCCTCCCCCTTGGTCCCTTACCGGGCTCTGCCGCCGTCGCCGCATGGGCAGCGACAGCGGCAGGGCCCGGTAACCCCCCCCCCTCTCCCGGCCTTACCTGTCACCACTCCCCTCCACTGCGGAGCTCCGATTTAGAGCCGGAGCTCCGCAGTGAAGAGGAGCGGAGTATGGGCGGAGCGGCGCGGAGCGGGCCGATCCGAAATTTTCAGATCGGCCCACGGGGTGGAGCGGGGGGTCCGTGCACACCCCTACTATGAAAGTGGCATATGTTATGTGTCAATGGGCCCCAACAGTTGCCAGTGCACTTCAATACCGCTATAATACAGTAGTGTGGCTCCTGCCTTTTATATACCACTTCCATGCCACTTTCATAGTGCAATATCCTGCTCGGTGTAGATTAGGCCAGTGCCTGGTTTAGACGCAGCTTTCCTTTCACTCCACTTCTTTTTCCGCTCCGGGTCTTCCTTCCCCAGGCTGAGAATAGTACAGTATCTACAGATTAAAGTGACTGACAATTTCATTTAATTTAGTTCTTCATCTATACTGAAATCATCCTATGCTATTTTACTTATTGGGATGCAAATTTCCAGGTTGAAGCAGGAACAAAGATGTTGTTATGCTAATCACCACTGTCATTCCTATTCCTTCTGCTAAATAGTGATATGCACCCCCCCACCCCATCTCCTTTGTTTCATCTGCATGATTGCTTTCCCACCTCCACTTCATCACAGATAAGCCTCTTCAAGGTTTTTTTGTTTTGTTTTTTTAGACTTTGAACTTTTCTTTCTGCTGGATCTAATACATCCTGATCCCTTTTGTACTTCGCAAACAGAAATAGCTCTCCAGAAAATACACAGCACCTTTAAAGGAAAATTGGGGGAAAAGGTAGGCAATATTAGGCTGACCATATGAAAAGGAGGACAGGGCTCCTGTATATTGAAAAGGGAATTTCTGCAGGTGTCATTTGTATATATGGAGAACCTAGTGAAATTTCCTCTTCATCGCAACAGTTAAAGCTGCAGGTGCCCTGCCCTCTTTTAAAATGGTCAGTCTAGTATAGCTCCTGCAGCTTTAACTGTTGCGATGAAGAGGGAATTTCACCAGGTACTCCATATATACAGGTTCTCCATATATATGCTGAAATTCCCTTTTCTATGCAACTGTTAAAGATACAGGAGCCCTGTCCTCCTTTTCATATGGTCACCCTAGGCAATATTATTTATTTTGTTTCATTTAAATTTATTTCTCCCAAGGTGGCATACAAGATAAAAGAAGCAATATAAAGAAAGGGGACATTTCCACATGTGACTGGTATAACTAACAGGAAGTGTAAAACAGTAGTATGCCATTAAAGAAATGGCTTCCTGTTGAAGGAGGGACCTTTGCACAGTGGTAGAGCATCTGCTTTATCTGCAGACATTCCCAGCTTAAGTCACTGACATCTCCCAGCAAAAGGCCCAGGTAGCAGAGGATGGGGAAAGACCCAAACTGAGACTCCAAGGAGCTGCTGCCAGTCAGAATAGGTCATACTGGGCTAGATGAACAAATAGTCTGAGCTGTTGCAAAGCAGCTTCCTAAGTTCCTAAAGGAGTTTAGAGATAATATTGCTCCTCCCATCCAGGTAGTTTTGCCATCTAGGCCAGTCTCTCTGTGCCAAGGTGAAGAACCAAAGGGCAAAAGCCCTTTAGTCCGTGCCCTTCGCCTCGTATCTCTGGACCAGCCCACCTCCAGGTATATCCCACCAAGGAGGCAGAACAAAATTGCTCAGCAGACTCTGCCATCCCAATCAGTTCTCTCCGGCAGGAACAAGCAGGTAACGATTTAGTTACATCCGTCTTTGTATCCTGGAAGGCACTCAAGGTGGCTAACAAAATACCACTTAAAAGCATCCATCAAAAACAATATTATCCAATAAAACACTTCATTTTAAAACTAAGCAACCAAAAGAAAACTGAGATGTCAGAAAACAGTCCAAGACTGCAAAGACTGAACAGCTAGCTGAGCTAAAATGCCTGCCTAAGCAGAGATAGCTTCAAAAATGTAACTTAGGGCCTTGCTAGACCTGCCGGATAATCCGGCCGGGAGTCGGGGCGACGGCACGCTGCAACTAGTGTGCGCCGTCGCCCTTTCCCTCACGTAAGAAGCGACGGGGCAAGGGGAAGCCCCGTCACGTCCGCCATTTTCTTTAAACCTTAAAGGGTCATGTGCGCAGGAGCGCACTGCCGGACAAGATAAATTTAAAAATAAATAAATATATTTATTTATTCCCCCTGCCCCTGATTTCCCACACACACAGTGCCTGATGCCCCCCTGCCCACTCGCTTGATTGTCCTCCCCCCTTCCCCGATGCCCTATCCCCCATCCTTCTTTCCCCCCATCCCCCTTCCCCAATGCCAGTGCCTGTCCTTCTTTCCCCCCCTCTCCTGCTGGGTTCGGCCTTTCCCCCGGCCCCTATCTCCCCCCCTGTGATTCCCCCCCCCCGGCCCAATGGGCACAGCGCTCCTATGAGTGCTGTACCCAGTCTGTGGCTTCTCGCAAGTAAGCAAGAAGCTGGGAAAAGCCACGGACCCTGCTAAACCTTCCGCAGCCCCGGCCTGAGGCCGGGGCTGCAGAAAAACCGGGCCATAAGCGAATCTGCTTATGCTGGTTCAAGCGAGGTCTTAGCCCGGCCTGACCCCAGAATCCCCTGTGCGTCATCTGGATGCACAGGAGGGAGACCGGGCCTCACACCGCGCTAACGCCTGGTCTAGCAACAGCCTTAATGGAAGTGAGATGGATCTTCTGGGGGCTGGGGTGGGGAGTTCCATAACCTGGGTGCTGCCATGCCATGGAAAGGTCCTCTCCTTATGGCCCCATCTGAAGTTACCTAGATAAAGGATATAGGAGGGCCCCTCCAGATGACCTTAGATCTCAAGCAGACTCATATGGGGGGAAGTGATCTTTCAAGTATTCTGACCCTAAGCCTTAAAGATAGTTAGTAAGCAGCATTTTGAATTGAGCCCAGAAACATATAACTAGCGAGTGCAACAGAATCAGCAAATGGTCAGCAATGTAATCAGCAATGTGATCCAAATGACCAACCCTCCCTCGGCACCCTTCTGACCTAGCTGAAGTTTCAAGACACATTTCAAAGATAGTCCCTTGTAGACCACTTTATAATAGCCCAGTCTCAATTGTGCAACCCTATATATTTCAAGCCAGAAGTAATCCCCATTGAGTTCAATGAAACTTACTCCCAAAGAAGTGTGTACAGGAATGAAGCCTAAAGCATGTCCCCCCACCCCACATAAGCAGATCTGTCGTCTCAAGGAAAAGACAAGGTTGGCACATCAGTCTAAACTAGGCAAGCATGTTCCTTGCCACCACTGCCACCTGCATTTAGGGATGTGTTTATTTAGAATATATTGATTGCCCCCCCCCCCAAACCCACTCTTGAGGCTGTGACTTCCAGTGCTGTCATTCATTTGATCAACGTAGCTTCTCAGATGTTACTTTAGACACCTGCTCAGCAAACAGTTTTCCTAGAGGATCACTTCCAGTTAGGGAATGAGGGCTGGTGGGCCAGAGTCTCAATCCCTGACCCCTAAAGTAGGCCTGCTAGTACGTTCAGTTTCCATAGAAACTACTTTCTTCCTAGCTTTTTCACTTCTAGGTTGGCAGCTTGGAGGCCCAACAGCAGCCCTCAGGCATTGCCAGTGGCTGGTCCCTCATTTAAAGTAAAGGAAAGTGTGTGTGTGTGTGTGTGTGTGTGCGTGTGCGTGCGTGCGTGCGTGCGTGTGTGTGTGTGTGTGTTTTCTATGTTTCCATAACATTTTATACAAATGGACAGTCTGGCAACTGAAACTGATTTCACTGATATCACTCCCAGCAGGTGTGACTTCATGGGAATTCACAGTGTCAACTTTATGCAGAGATGTTATTATATGAAGTGATCTATAATGGGTTGTATCAAATGTTAGTCCTATTTAAAACAGACCCATCGAAATGAATGGGGATCATGGCCTTTGCTAGACGATGGGTTAGCCTGGTGTGAACCCCGGGCTCGCCCCTGTGCATCCAGATGACGCGCAGGGTATCCCGGGGTCAGGCAGGGGTCAATCCTCCCTTGGCCCGGGATAACCGGCACCGCTTTTGGCCTGGTATTTCCCACGGCCTCAGGCTGAGCCTAAGACCGCAGGCGTGTAGACTGGTTCGCTGCTTTTCCCGGCTACCGCAATTACTCACAAGTAGCCAGGGAAAGTGGTGGACAGGGCGCAACGGGGCGCAGCACTTCTCAGGAGCGCTGTGGCCATCAGTTCAGGGTGGGGAGATTGGGGGGGACATCGGAGCCAGAGCAGGGGGATATTGGAGCCAGAGCGGGGGGGGGGGGGAATCACAGGGGGGAATCATGGCGGGGGGTGGAGAAATTGGAGCCAGGAGGAGATGGGGGGAAATGAAGCCATGTGGAGAGGGGGGGACATCGGAGACAGAGCAGGGGGGGAATCACGGGGGGAATCATGGTGGGGGGGAATCAGAGCCAGGAGGAGATGGGGGGAAAACAGAGCCATGGGGGGGACATCGGAGCCAGAGCAGGGGGGAATCACAGGGGGGAATCATGGCGGGGGGGGAATCAGAGCCAGGAGGAGATGGGGGGAAACGGAGCCATGGGGGGGGACATCGGAGCCAGAGCGGGGTGGGTGGGAATTGGAATCATGGGGGGGGGGAATCAGAGCCAGGAGGAGATGGGGGAAATGGAGCCATGGGGAGAGGAGGGGAAATGGAGCCAGAGGGGGGGAAATCAGAGCCAGGGGGGAGTGGGGAACCCTTTTTAAAAAAACAAACAAACAACTTGCCTTTATCGTTGGTGCGCTGGAACAACATGGGAGGTTCCCCCAGGGGCTACAGGAGATGGGGAGGGGGTTTAAGGTGGGGAGAAGGGGAACAGAAGACGCCACTACCTACTTTCTCCCTGGCTCTCTGCCGGTCAAACTAGCAAGTGGTAGCAATGCTGTGAAAGAGGATGTGAAGCGATAGCAGCTTGTGGTGAGAAGGAGGACTCACTGAGGGACAGGGCCCATGGAGAGAGTCTTCCAAAGGCCCTCAAAAGCCTGGAGCTGGCACTCAGCGTCATCCCCAGTGCACTAAGCCCCTGACAATTGAAGAACAGCAAGACGTCTCCCAAGCATCTCTGCAGTTCGATGCAATGTCAGGGAGAGACCCTGCCACTGCCCTGTGCTCCTAAAGTCAGAGTAGCCCCCCCCCCACACCCAGAAAGTCCTCATGCTTCTCCAGGCATGGAAGAACGGCAGCTTGTTGTTGCTGTTTTTCCTGATTTTGACAGTTTTCAAGTGCTAAAGATGAACTCACCAGTGGCAAGTGCATTTGTGGATCTGTGTGTCTGTATGACATGAAAATGTGGCAGCTTTAAAGCTGGTATAGATTGGAGAGAGAGAGAGAGAGAGAGAGAGAGCGTGCAAAGAGTGAGACATTTAATTGTAGTTTGGGATGATGTTCAGAATTACTGCTGTCTTGTCTGCTGGCTCCATTTCATGTATCTTCTCCTCAGCAATTAACACAGCTAGACTATTTGGGTTGGAAAAAATTTCAAGTCGTTCTCTGAAATGCAGTCTCATAGCTGAGGAGATGGTAGAAAAATTCTGCTTCTAAGTGTAATGATCCCCGATCCATCCCTTCTGTCCTTCCCACCAGAATAAAAAGCACTGGGGGGTACAGACGGAAGGAAAGATACTAACCCACAAAGAAGAATTCACTGCAGAAGTGATCTTGATACAGTCGAACAAAATTAATATAATTTGCAACTTAAATCCAGGGTATTTCATCTCTGCTGTCTTTCCGCCAGCAGGCAAAGACCTTTTTTATTCAAGCAGGTCTTTGGCACGTGACCAGTCTGTTGGGTTGGATGCTGGTCTTATTCTGTTATTTTTGTGTTTTTAATTGAGCTTTAATTATATCAATCCATCATTTATTATGGTCACAGATCAGCAAGAGCTTTAATTATAGTGTTCATCAAGTGCTATTTATGATTGTAAGCTGCCTTGAGTGCCATTTTTCTGTGTAGAAAGGTGGGGTACAAATCAAATCAATTGAAGAAATAGGGTACCGACGATGTATACCAAGGCTGCAAACCTGCAAATGCAGACAGCATGGTGAACAAGGCTTCCCATTGTACACTTTTTCTGACAAGCCCTACTGTGGTCATACTCTGGCCAAATCTACACCAAGCAGGATATAATACTTTGAAAGTGGTTTGGAAATGGTATATGGAATGTGTCATCAGCCCAAGCAGTTGTCAATACCGTTAAAAACCATTATAAAGCAGTAGTGTAGATCCTGCCTTTGTCACTTAGAACCAACGGATACATTCATAGAATCATAGAATAGTAGAGTTGGAAGGGGTCTACAAGGCCATTAAGTCCAACCTCCTGCTCATTGCAGGAATCTACCTGACATTCATCATAGCAGACAGAGGTGGTAGAATTCTGGAGTCTCGACTATACCACTGCAGTGGAGGTGGGGGGATCAAATGGAACCATTTCCCTTGGATTGTAGCATCCTCATTGCAGGTGGAGGTGGGGGTGCAGTGTAGGCTGGTGGCTCCTATTACAGTGGGACAGTGAATCAGCTCTGGATTTCAGTCAGAAACAGTCAGAACTGTAAAGGCACAATCCAAGGTGCTGAACCCATTTTGGGGATAGGATTCAGCACTGCCCCACTGAAATAGGTGCCACCAGCCACCAGTGGTATAGCGCTGAATGGTAGATTATGAAAATCAGCCCTTCTATATGCAAAGCTAAAAGGGGAAAGGTTCTAGGCTTCCCAGGCTATTGGTGTCATAGAAATGCAACCCTTTATAATCAACCCTCCTCACAGTGTGTCCTCCGCCATCTTGTCCCACCATCTGCCTCCAATACTGGAAGCAGAACTCAGCTGGGAACCAAGCCCACAGGGGAAAGAGTGCAGAAAGGCTAGTGGTGGAGGGGAGGCTTCCATCGTCCCCAGATGTATGCCCTTCATAGAATCATAGAATAGCAGAGTTGGAAGGGGCCTACAAGGCCATCGAGTCCAAACCCCTGCTCAATGCAGGAATCCACCCTAAAGCATCCCTGACAGATGGTTGTCCAGCTGCCTCTTGAATGCCTCTAGTGTGGGAGAGCCCACAACCTCCCTAGGTAGCTGATTCCATTGTCGCACTGCTCTAACAGTCAGGAAGTTTTTCCTGATGTCCAGCCGGAATCTGGCTTCCTTTAACTTGAGCCCGTTATTCCGTGTCCTGCACTCTGGGAGGATCGAGAAGAGATCCTGGCCCTCCTCTGTGTGACAACCTTTTAAGTATTTGAAGACTGCTATCATGTCTCCCCTCAATCTTCTCTTCTCCAGGCTAAACATGCCCAGTTCTTTCAGTCTCTCTTCATAGGGCTTTGTTTCTAGACCTCTGATCATCCTGGTTGCCCTCTTCTGAACACGCTCCAGCTTGTCTGCGTCCTTCTTGAATTGTGGAGCCCAGAACTGGACGCAATACTCTAGATGAGGCCTAACCAGGGCTGAATAGAGAGGAACCAGTACCTCACGTGATTTGGAAGCTATACTTCTATTAATGCAGCCCAAAATAGCATTTGCCTTTCTTGCAGCCATATCGCACTGTTGGCTCATATTCAGCTTGTGATCTACAACAATTCCAAGATCTTTCTCGTTTGTAGTATTGCTGAGCCAATTGTCCCCCATCTTGTAACTGTGCATTTGGTTTCTATTCCCTAAATGTAGAACTTGGCATTTATCCCTATTAAATTTCATTCTGTTGTTTTCAGCCCAGCACTCCAGCCTATCAAGATCACTTTGAAGTTTGTTTCTGTCTTCCAGGGTATTAGCTATCCCACCCAATTTTGTGTCATCTGCAAATTTGATCAGCGTTCCCTGCACCTCCTCATCCAAATCATTAATAAAAATGTTGATAAAACATTTCTAGGCCTGGGAAGCCTAGAACCAAATCATTAATAAAAAATTTTGTTCTTTATAACAGATTTCCCCCACCCACCCATCCCACATCTGCTTATATGCTTGGGATAAGTCACAGTTGAAACATTTAGCACCATCTCATGTAGTTTGATGACGCTCAAGGGGTGCTTCACCCTCCCCTGCATCCACCTCATTTCTTCTATAACTCGTGCCAGCCACTTTCCCTCAATCCGGGGTCCCCAGATATATGTATCCCCCATCAAGTGGGCTAAATCTTGGATTACAGAGGGAACATCAGCTAAGCCCTAATTGCTAGGGGGAAGGTTTAGGGTTAGCTATTTCCCCCTTGCAAATTGTCCCCCACCCACCTGAAGCCGTGCCCCCATGCTTCCAGAGCTCTCTTTGCTATGAAACATCTAGTTTTGCATATATTTTTTAGACTCAGCCTTTTTCAGATAAATAAGGCTATGCGGCAATCCCCTGTGGTTCCCAATTTGTTCTCCCTTTAGCGTTTGATTTGTAAGGCCGGCATGTGAAAATATCTCATCATACATTTCTGTCAGCCCTGTATCCCTTCCAGGGAAAGAGGCTTGCTGGTTGTTCACAAGTATTGTACATCTATCTTTTCATTTTGGTGGCAAGATCGGCGGGTTCGTTTCCTTTCCTCATTCCTTCCATAGACTGTCACCATCGCCCTATAGTTCAGCAGGAAAAATGATTGTCTTGTAATTGCTTTTTGTAGTTCCCTATATGGGATAAATCAAACTGGAACTCTCTTGGTTTCACACGGGTTTGTAAATAACATCTTAACCAAGTCCTCTTTGGATTCCATCTCCTCCTCCTTCTCAGATTTCAATTTGATTCCATCACTTTATGTTCTTGTGCATTATTATTTTTAAAATCCAGCTTTGTGACCTGAACCTTGTGCAAAATGAGAACTTCTGAGCTTAGCAATCGTGGGCCCATATTTCCAATTGTACTAAGAGTTTTCCTTTGGGTGGGGTGGGGTTGCTTTGCAGTCTCTTTAGCATTTTTAAACATCTATATAGCAGATTTTTATGTACAAAAATTAACTTTGTCTCAGTTATGCCCATTTTGCAGACAGAAACCTGAAAGTGAGAGCTAGGGACCTGTCAAGTCCGTACTCCACATGACATCTGCTCCATGCAACACTTTATCCACTGGAATATGTGATTGTCCTATAGCAGAGGCTTTGTTCTTGACTTGTAGATGGCCTCACCAAGAGAAATTCAGCTAAAAAATATTGACCTCGGTCCAGCATTAGTCACATATTTGCTCCTCAAGCTCTCAAATTAGACACAATAACAGAGATATGTGAAACACCTCTCCAATGTGCCTTAGCAAAGAACAGCCAGATGGGGTAGGAATCCAGTTAAGGACCATGGTGTAAGAGGAAAAGGGTTTAACTCTCCCCGCCCAGTGAATGCCATTTTCCCAATAAAAATCACCCAGAAGCCAAAGTAAGCAGAGACAAGGTTGAATATGGGTTGAGTGTGCTTTATTGTTGAACTGTGGATTGTGGTTGAAGCGTGGATTGTTGTGTTGTATGAACCTAGACATACTAACAAACCATGGTTTGTTAACCATGAACAACCCGCAGTTCACAACCCAACAACAAAATATGGGTTTTCTTTGGGTTAACAAACCATAACACGATAATTCATGGTTCAGTAACAACCTACAGTTTAATGCCAAAACAAACTCAACCCATACTAAGCCTTTACCATGGGTTGTCATGCTGTGTGAACCCAGCCATTGAGGAAATCCTGCACATTCAAAGCTGTGAACAATGGTGACCCTGGCAGCAGGGTGTCAAAGAACTGGGTGTAACATCAACACCTTCCCCTCCAGTCCAAGGCCTTGTTGGTGCATCTATATCCCAAACAACCCCATTCATCCATGTAGAAAGGCTACAGCTCCATATAGTTAGGATGACCATATGAAAAGGAAAACAGGACTCCTGTATCTTTAACAGTTGTAGTGAAAAGGAAATTTCAGCAGGAGTCATTTGTATATATGGGGAACCTGTTGAAATTCCCTCTTCATCACAACAGTTAAAGCTGCAGGTGCCCTGCCCTCTTTTAAATCTGGTCACTTTAGTATAGCTCCTGCAGCTTTAACTGTGGTGATGAAGAGGGAATTTCACCAGGTTTCCCATATATACAAATAACACCTGCTGAAATTCCCTTTTCTATGCAACTGTTAAAGATATAGGAGCCCTGTCCTCCCTTTCATATGGTCACCCTACATATAGTTAAACCATGAATTTATACACTTGAAAACACCTGGAAACTCTCCAAATATTATGATTATCACAAATTCTACCTCTTTATTTCGTTTTGATGCCTTTCCCCCCTTCCTTGTTAATGACATTTGCACTGACAACTGTGAGCCTGAATCTGCTCTCCCCATGGTGTAAAAAGCCAAGAGCTCAGCCAAAATCACCGCTATTACAGCAGCTTGAAACCAAATCAGGATGGAGCCCACAGCTTTGATTGATAAGAACTTGTGTGATCCTGTGGCATGGCGTCCATTTGAATTGGTAATTCCAAGGCACCATAACTGATTGCTGCAGAGAAAGGATTAAGGGATACTTCCTGGGGTACACTTTAAAAGCCTGGATGTCTGGTGATATTCCATATAACTAGTTTGGACACACACACACACACACACACAGAGAGAGAGAGAGAGAGAGAGAGAGAGAGAGAGAGAGAGAGAGAGAGAGAGAAACTCTGAGACTCAGAACTGCTTTTTCGATTTTTTTTTTTTTTAGTTCATGGATCTGCTTCAGCGCTAATTACACATATTAACCACTCTGACAGGGTCATTCAGATTTAAATAGCAAAGCAGAAAGAGGCCTTTGGGTAAAGTACTGCTGAAACCCATGTACTTGAGCATAGCTTTACTTGCCGATTGAACTGAGCCTCCATCATGACTAAGGTTATCTCCCTACAGAATGTTTTGCTCAACTTTCCCTCAGGAGTTTGGGTGCTTAGCTACTGTGAGGCAGTGTATCACAAAATTCTGTCACAGGCCTCCTCACTTTCCTGATGTCTTGGACTACAGCTCCCATAATCTCTGTCCATATGCTAGCTGGGGCTGATGGGAGCTGTAATTCGAAACACCTAGAGCATGGGTCTCCAACCTTTATGAACCTCTGGACACATTTAAAAATTTGAGAAACTGCTGTGGGCACCACCACAAAATGGCTCCCATAACAGCTGCTATGGGGGCCTTGCTAGTCAAAATATTTGATAGGCAGAGCATACAGAGGCCAGAGGCTGGGAGTGGAGCATAACAGCTAGGAAGGGAGAGAAAGAAGGCTAGTGATGGGGAAGAAATAACAAGGAAAGGGGTCCGGTGGAGAGAAATATCAAGGCTAGAGGCTGGGAGGAGAGAGGGAGGAGAGAGAGAGAGAGAGAGAGAGAGCACGCAAAGGTCTGTGTGGATGGAAGAAGATTGGGCAGGCCAGAAAGAAATTCTTTCCTTCTCTTTCTGTCACCTGAATAACTGATCAGTGGCAGATTCAGAAACAGGAAGGAGAACCTGGCCCCGAACATTTTTCTTCTATTTTTTAATTAAAATAAAGTCTTAAAAGGGGCAGAGAGTGAAAAGCTTCACGGGTGCTGTTGGAGGGCCCTCCTGGCACCCATGGACATCCCATTGGGGACCCTTGATCTAGAGGGCATCAGCTTGCCTACCCCTGCTCTAAAGTAGTTGGAGGAGTTGACAGTCAACGGCTTGTGACAGTGGTCCAGGCCCAAGGCTGAAAAGCAAGCTGGCCAAACAAGCCATCATAAGACACACGTAACTGCCACTGGAAACAGCAGTTCTGCATCGCTTTCTTACTCTCTCCACTCCGATGGGTGTAGCTTTTAGTAAGCAAAGATGTGTGACAAGAAACCATTGCGGTTCAGGTTTCCCCATCGCTGCAAGGAAATGGAGAGTGGAGGTGGGGAACGATGTACAGTGATGCCTGGTACATCTCTGGTGGAGAGGAAAAGGTATTGGTGTGTTTCTCTCAGGAAGTGCCTGGGCTAGAACCAGGAAGTTCTGGCTCTGGTGTGCAGCTGTCCTGTGTGGTGAGCTACCAGAGCAGCAGCTTGGAACATTATCTCGGCAGTGAGGTACTCCCAGGCTCTGGACTGAGCCCACCTCCATTTGCTGGCCTTTGAGTCCTCCTGAGCAGGAAGAGCTATAAAAGACTTCTTGTTTGGACTGAGATCTTACTTGAGCAACAAGAGCTTTCTGGCTGTGGTGTGCTCTTGGCTCTAACTCTGATGCTCAACTCCTGCCTCCCAGTTCTCGGCTCACTTCTGACACCTTCCTATAGCTCAGCCCCAACAGTCTCCCCTTAACTTGAGCAAAAGAACCTTGTTAGCCTGGAAATTGACACATGAAATAAAATGTGTGGTAAAGTCAAATCTGATGTTTCAGTGTGGGATGATTGCAGTCAGGAAGTGTTAGGTGCTAAAAACAGTGTGTGTGTGTGTGTGTGTGTGTGTGTGTGTGTGTGTGTCTTGGAAATGTTTGCTTTCACATTCTAGGTCTACTAAGAGCATAAGAAGAGCCATGCTAGATCAGACCAAGGATCCATCGAGTCCAGCATTCTGTTCACCCAGTGGACAACCAGCTGTTGGCCAGGAATCCACAAGCAGGACATGAGTGCAACAGCACCTTCCCACCCATGTTCCCCAGCCTCTGGTATTGCCTCTGATACTGGAAGTAGCATATAGCTATTAGGACTAGTAGCCATTGATGGTTTTATCTCCCATGAATTCGTCTAACCCCCTTTTAAAGCCATCCAAACTGGTGGCCATCGCTACATCTTGTAGATTGCTAGATTGCTATATTTAATGTCATAAGGAAATCTTCGGAGAGGCTAGTGATGCTTAGGGTGGTTCTCCTTCCTCTTCTATCTGTGGCACAGGTTGCTGGGATGCTTGAGCCACTACAGATTTTTATGGAATGTGTTCTTTACGCTGTAAGCCAGCCTTCCCTGAAGCTCCAAATGTGTTGAACCACAACTCTCATGTGTTAGACAGGAATTGTAGTCCAACACATCTGGAGGGTGCCAGCTTGGGGAAAGCTGCTATCAGCTGCCACTTAGAGAACCAGAGAGTCATGCATCTCTTATGTATAAATCCCCATTTATTTCAATGGAAGGAGCAGATTCCTGTGTTGAAATGATGGGGAACTCATTCTGGACAAGGAACTGCATATATACACAGCCCTTGAACCTGTCCCTGATAACACTGGATTGCAGGGCCGGCCCTACAATTAGACACCTCAGGCAGCAAGTGACAGCAAGGGGTTGTGGAGAGATCTGACTGTTCCAGGAAGCCTACCTGTCCTGAACTCCCTAAGCATGTCTGCTGCCTACAGGTGTGGTGAAAGACACTGCCCCATTGGCCGAGTTGAAGACAGATTCAATTGCCAGTACAGTTGGCTTTTGTACATAGAATGGGAGAGACTGCCATTGTGCTCTTCGCTTCAGGTAGCAAACTGTCTTAAGCCAGTTGAATTGGGACATGTCTCTGTCCTGCTACCCAACAAAGGGGAAGGGCCATGGTAAACATTTAGTCTATTAAATTCAGAATAAAGTAGCATGGAATGACCCACTGGCAACATTTTGCTTCTTTTAAAATCTATTAAAAAGTCTGTTTCTTTCTGTTTTATTTATTTTTATCTTGTACACCGCTCCAAAATTTTCAATGGGGAGCGGTATATAAATATTGTAAATAAATAAATAAATATCTCAGAGGGGAATTTAGACAGAATGCCAAGGAAGGAAGCAGAAATGGTTGTGCTTCTTCCCACCATGGTTCTGGGTATCGTCTGAAGGAGGGAAACGTGTAGCCTTCCGATGCAGTGACAGGACGCTCATCTCCTTACTAGGGACATGCGCATCATTTCCATTTTGGCAAGGTCAAGAAACGTGGACGAAACAAAACTCTAGTCACTAAAGCTGCCGTGCTCACTACTTCTTTTGGTCATTCAAGCAGCTCAAGATCATGCTCCTATTTAAAGCACCTCTTTATAGTGTGTAAGTCATACATTGTTCATGATCACAGTCACACCCACAAATCTGCACTAGTGATAGGCAGACACTATGCACACACACACACACACACAGAGAGAGAGAGAGAATGAGACTTTGTGCCTGTTCAGACAACATGCTAAGCATGCTTAGACCGCCAACGCTTTTTCAGCAAGTGGTTAGTGAGCATGTTTAAATGTGGTTATGTAGCCACCATGGTTAGGAATGGTGACTTAGGGTAGTAAGTCATGGTTCACACAACATGCTAAGCCATAATGTTTGGCTCAAAATGCTTAACCTTCATGGTTTAGTATGTTGTCTGAGCAGGGCCTATCATTCATTCAGATTAATTTCCTGGACCTCCAGTGAATGTCCAAATATTAATCCCAATTTTCCCAGATCAGTTGTATATTATCTAGGCCGTTTGTGCTATAGATCATGGGTGTAGTGGGCAATTTGTGGCCCTCCAGATGTTTTGGCCCACACATCAGCCTTAGCCAGCATAACCAATGGTAAGGGATGATGGAAGTTGTAGGCCAAAAGAACAGGGCTTAGAAGCCTAGCGACAGCTCAAACTCCTGGCCAAATCAGACCCCACTCTGAACCACCACCCTTCATGCTATTTACTGGGAGGCAGAAAGGCATGTATTTTTAAAATTTGATTGATCACAGAAAGAGTGTCTTCCCTCACTCCCTACTTGTTAAAATGTTGCAATCTGAAGGGTCTTTTATTATATGGTTTTCTCTTTGAACAGTGTGTGAGTAGAGAAGATGCTAGATCTTTATAAACTGGATAGCTTTATAATGCCTTACTTCTAAGAAAGCAAAGACTACAGAGGTTTTCCTACCACTTCCTTTTCATTTTATGTCCCCCCCCCCCCACCCCCAGTTGTATTTAACTAAAAAAAAATTCTGGAAATACTTCTTCACTCTACCACTTTTTCTCTTTTTCACACTTCCCCCTCTTACTCTCTCTGTCTCTTGTTCCATTGCATTTTCTTTATTTGTAACTGCACTTATATTCCTGTGAACCTTCCTGAGGGTCATTGATTTGAAGTGAAGCCCTTGTTAATAGAGCCTTTCAGATTTACATATTTATTCATTCCAGCTCTAATAAAAAATCAAACCCAACCATTTGTTGACTTCATCTGCCTGCTATGTCTTGTCATTAGCCTAGATTCCAAGCTGGTTCAGGAAGGGCCTCAAGGTATTCGGCAATATAAATAATAAATTCAGGAAGGCAATAATTAATGTGGTCTAAAAAAAAAACTTTGGGGAAAATCAGCTTCTTCTTCTTTTTTATTCCGAAGCTATGAGAAATTAATGCTCAGGACCTGAGTCACACCTAGTTTAGGCATAATTTCATAATGATTGAATAATGCTGCCTTTCCCTGTGTTTTTTTCTGAGTTGAAGAAAAAAGTTATTGCTGAACAGAAGCCCCTTATATTTTATATTTAAGGGTACATTGCAATTTTGAACTCTGAATCAGAGCACCAGTGAAGATATCCATCACTGTGAAATCTAGCCCTCTTCAGGCTCGCCAGACTTTTGTTTTGCATCTGCCTCGGTTTGTTTTGTGAGCTGCACCACACAATTTCCCTGAGTTCCAGGGACTTTTAATGCTTGGGTGGGGGGATCAGTTTGTAATTTGCACAAATAGAGATTGACACAATTTGGGGGGTGAAATTAGTCCAAATGTTCTTTTATGAAACCCCTCCGCCAGCAAATGGAAGTGCCACTAGCTTGCCCTATCCGTTGCGCACCGAGTCGGGCCAGCTGGCAGAAGATGGAATAGAGTCGGGGGGGGGGGCAAGCCGATGAAAACTCATCGAGTTCCGCCCCCCAAAACTGGATTCCTCTAAGATTCCTAAGCACCAATCTCCAGCAAACTTGCACAGTGCCAGAAGCTAGACACATTAAGGGACTCTCTGAAGCTCAGTACTTACTACACAGCAGCCTAGACCGAGGGCAGGCAGAAAGTAGATCTGCAGATGTTTTAGACTTCAGCTCCCAGCATTCCTCACTATTAGCTATGCTGTTCCAAACATCTGGAGCTCTACCTTTTGCCCATACCTGGAGTAGATCTCCTTTAGAGTTTAAGAGCAGAGTTTCCAGCAATTTTCAAAGGAAAGGATCTTTCTCCTTCTCTTTCTCCTTCTCCTTCTCCTTCTCCTTCTTCCACTTCCTCTTCCTCTTCTTCCTGTAACAGGATGGCTGGAATCCCAGATGTCTGTATCAAAGTCCAGCCTTAACAGTGCCACTAGCCAAAGATGGCTGCCTGTTTCATGCATGTTTATTTTCTGCCTTAACATCCCCACATTGTGCTTTCTTCTCTGTTGGTGCAAGATGCTTTCATGCTGCTGATGCTGCGCTCTCTCTCTCTCTCTCCCTCTCATAATTTGTAACTCAATTATTGCTATTTAATAAACATAGATTATAGTTTTTCCTTAACATTTTGGGAATCATTTACACCTCTCGTCCCCGGGAGAGAACCGATTTCTCAGCACAATTGAAGCACTGCTGATTACAAGGAGACACAAATCCAAATCCGAGGCAAACTAGATCTTACCGTTTGCTTATTTGTTGTGCTGGGGAGTGGGGGTGGCACCAAGTCAGAGAGCACCCTTTCCTGGTAAGCAGTTCATGTGCAAAGAATGGGGAAAGTTGCTTTCCGCCTGGCCAAACAACATAAGCAGGACAGAAGCCAGATCTGCACCAAGCAGGATATAGCACCCTGAAAGCAATGTGAAAGAGGAATATAAGAGGCAGGGGCCACACCAGGCAGGATATAGTACTATGAAAGTGGTATGAAAGCGGCATATGGGATGTGTCAATGGGCCCCACCAGTTGTCAGTGCACTTCAATACCACTATAAAGCAGTAGTGTGGCTCCTGCCTTTTATATACCACTTTCATAGTGCAATCTCCTGCTTGGTATAGAACTGGACAGAGAATGGCTAGGACAAAAAAACCCAAATAAATAAATGAGCACAAACAGCTACAGCAGAGCAGAACTTCATTGCTCTGTGTCTGAGTGGGAGAAGCGTTGGCAGAAAGAGGCTCTTTCACTGTTTTACTGCTGGTCACTTTTTAACTTCGAAATCGTCCTCCCCAGGGTGCTTTTTCATCCATAGGGAATGCGAAAGGAGCCACGTATCTTTCACAGATGCTTGAAGAATGTAATCTTTGCAGAGTCTGCTATGCATTGTCCTGGGTCAGCATCCAGGCAGGCCATTTCACAAGTGGGGGGCCACCCCCTATTCTGTCCTGCAAGTGGCGTCCGCTATGCGGCAGGGTCTTGCTATTTACTGTGTAATCTGTACAGCACCATGTACATTGATGGTGCTATATAAATAAATAATAATAAATAATAACAGGGATTTAGCACTTCCTCTAGAAACTGGAAATGAGCAGGAATGAGGTAGGTGGGCAAAACGTGTGTAAGGCAGCTCAGCCAACCTTTCTGGATCCAGAAATGGGTGCTGCCGCTCATTTCAGGGCTTCCTAAAGGAAGCAAGTAAAAACTGCTCAGGAGAGCCTCCCCAAATGCCCGGAGCAGATTTAGAGGGTGCATGGGGGCTGTGAGGGAGGTGCTTGAGGATTCTCCCACCCTTTCCTGTCCTGCTGACAGCTCTTCTGCCAACAGGATGAACAAATTCCATTCCACAGAGGGAAAAGAATTCTAGAACTCTGCATAACAGGGGAGGTTGAGCCTCAGAACTCCTTTGTAAACTTTGCCACCCAGACCAGAAAGAACTCATTACAAACCCAGCTGTTGCTTTCACTTATAGTTTTGGGACATTCTACCAGAACAGCTGACGTTGGGGGAGTCTACACCAGCCGTTTGTTGCAGGACTGTATCGCAGTCATCACTAACGGGCCACATGACGTTCACCTGTGCCCGTGGTGATCTCAGCATCACCTCTGTTTTCCCCGAATATCCCTGACTGCTTTTGTTGTAGTTTTTCCGGTTCTCTCGTGTCCATTCTGAAGAACGTTTGTGGTGTGCCCCCCCCTTTGCAAGGCCGTTGCTGTTCGCCATGAGTTGTGGGCTCGGCGAACAGCCTATCAGCTGTGAGGGGCGTGTGCATGCGTCTCGGAGGTGTGCAGGAGTGGACCTGTCCGTCATTTTCGCCACATGTTTGGGATGGGTGTGCTTGTTGTTGTGTTTAATACAAACATATGTCAGCGCAAGAGCGCATATTCGACAGAGTTCCTATCCTCCCATTTGTTGCTGCATGTCTGCGTTCCTGTGCATCCCTCATGAGTCATTAAAAAACCCACCTCTGCCTCGTACCCATCTCCCTAGCCCCGCCCATTTCTACCGATATATATGTGCAAGTGCTATAACAGAGCATATGTAACAGAGCATATGTAATAAACATCGGTTGTGTGCACACTATGAGCACTGAGCGTGGAAGTAGGGAACGTTCAGAAGCAGCCCTCTTCCATTGCGAAAGGGCTGCAGGTGTAGATTAGGCCCTTGTCGTTTTGGGTTTGATGTTCTTCACCTTTCTTTTCGATACATTTCTGAGCCCAATTCATGGCTTGGGACCACCATACCTGACAGAATGCCTCTCCCAACATGAATCTACCTGTACTCTACGCTTAACATCTAAGGTCCTCCTCCGAGTGCCTACTCCAAGGGAAGCTTGGAGGATGGCAACAAGGGAGAGGGCCTTTTCAGTGGTGGCCCCCCAATTTTGGAATGATCTCCCCGACCAGGCTCGCCTAGCACCAACATTGTTATCTTTCAGTGCCAGGTCAAGTCTTTTCTCTTCTCCCAGACAGTTAACAACATATGCTGGGTTTGTTTGTTTTTAACTGACCCCAGAATAGTTGTTTAAAATGGATATTGTTATTTTTATGCTTTTGATCGTTTTAAATTTTTGTATATTTCTTTTTAATGTTCACTGTTTTTAACTTTTGTAAACCGCTCAGAGAGCTTCAGCTATGGGGCGGTATATAAATGTAATTAATTAATTACTTAATTAATAAAATCACTCGGGAGGTAGCACTTTTCATGTAGCAATATTCAACACAGCGCTCTTTCCCATAGCAATGTCTTCATTATTACATTGTTCTTCCAGATTTCCTCCAAAACAGCACAGTTCAGCTGAAGAGGTGGGCACAGGCTTCAGTCATTTTCTCCTCTCAATGTAGGTTAGGCAGAGAGACAGAGACAGAGACAGAGAGAGAGAGAGAGAGAGAGAGAGAGAGAGAGAGAGATGAGCCCAAAGTCACCCCCTGAGTTCTATGGCTGAGCAGGGATTCGAACCCTGGTCCCATTATCCTAGTCCAAGACCTGCACACTGTCAGCTATGACACAAGTGCAAGGTTATTTTCAAAGCTCCTATTTATTCATTCATTTATTTTAGAATTCAGTCACAGAGCAGCTACATTACTTATTTATTCATTTCTATGCCACCCAATAGTCAAAGTTCTCTAGGCAACTCACAAAAATTCACAAGATAAAATATGGCATCAAAATTTAAATATACAAAACTTTAAAACAATTTTAAACAGCTAGAAACAATTTTAATAAAGTACTAGACCTGTTCAGACAGCTGAAATAAATACCCCATCATATGCCATTAAATGCCTGGGAATAGAGGACATTCTTAACCCTGTGCCACCACTGAGGGCAGCTTGAGCAAGGGTACCTTGGTCTTCCTGCCACCACCACCATCCCAAAACACTGATGACAGCCCTGGAGCCAGCACTGATTGAGACAATCTCTGTGAAGTGTTTCAGACATTTGCAACACACTCTATGCAGGCTGTGGTTTGCCTCCAGAATCTGCCTTGCGCAAAGAAAGGGGGTCTGCTCACAAAAGGTCCATAGAGGTGTACGAAAATATGCATGGTGTGGAGAATGTGGATGGGAAGATATTTTTTTCCCTCTGTCATAATAGTACAACTCGGGATCATCCCATGAACCTGATTGGTGGGAGATTCCGGACAGATAAAAGGAAGTCCTTCTTCACACAGCGCATAGTTAAATTATGGAATTTACTTCTGCAGGATGTAGTGATGGCCACCAATTTGGATGCCTTTAGAAGGCGATTGGACTAATTCATGGAGAAGAACGCTATCAATGGTTAATAGTAGGGATGTGCTCCGCTTCTAATCGGACCGGAGAAGCAGTAGCGGAGCGGGGTGCTTCGCCTGCCCTTAAGGCGGAGGCAAAGAGGATTGGGGGGCCGGCGGAGCGTGGTGAAGAGGATCGAGGTGAAGGCGGATCCTTCGCCTCGATCCGGAGCTCCGCCGGAAAGGTAAGTGGGGTTTACAGGGCCCTGCCGCTGTCGCTGTCGCCCATGCGGCGACGGCAGCAGGGCCCGGTAACGCCCCCCGCCCTCCTCTCCCTTACCTGCCTCTGTCCATGGTCCGTCAGCGTCTCCAATTGAGCCCGTGGTTCCAGCAGGAAGTCTGGGCCGCACTTGCAGCCCAGACTTCCTGGTGGAACCACGGGCTCAATTGAAGACGGTGACGGACCGCGGACGGAGGCAGGTAAGGCCCCCCTCCCCCTTGGTCCCTTACCGGGCTCTGCCGCCGTCACCGCATGGGCGGCGATGGCGGCAGGGCCCAGTAACCCCCCCCGCCCTCCTCTCCCTTACCTGCTTCCGTCCGCGGTCTGTCAGCGTCTCCAATTGAGCCCGTGGTTCCAGCAGGAAGTCTGGGCCGCACTTGCGGCCCAGACTTCCTGGTGGAACCACGGGCTCAATTGAAGACGGCGACGGACCATGGACGGAGGCAGGTAAGGCCCCCCTCCTCCTTACCGGGCTCTGCCGCCGTCACCGCATGGGCGGCGATGGCGGCAGGGCCCGGTAACCCCCCCTATGGGGGGGGGAACCGGAGCTCCGATCCGGATCCGGAGCTCCGAGCGGTGTGGAGTGGGCACAGGCGGAGTGGGGGCGGGGCGGGGCGGAGCGGGCCGATCCGAAAATGGCGGATCTTAAAGTGAAGCGGAGTGGGGGGTCCGTGCACACCCCTAGTTAATAGTCCTGATGGCTATATGCTATCTCCAGTATCAGAGGCAGTGTACCTACGTTCACCAGTTGCTGGGGAACATGGTTGGGAAGGTGCTGTTGCATTCATGTGCTGCCTGTTGGTTTCCTTTGGGCAGCTAGTTGGCCACTGTGTGAACAGAATGCTGGACAAGATGGACCTTTGGTCTTATCCAGCATGGCTCTTCATATGCCTGATTTTTAGGATGTTCCCTTTCCACAACACCACAGTTGACCCCATTCTGCAGTGTCTTCTGACTCTCTGTGTAGAAGGGGTGGTGAAGTCCACTTCCACCAGTGCAGATGATCCAACATAAATCTGGATCCAATATTAAATATCCATGTATTGCATCTTCCTTCTAGGGCAATAGCTTCCCTACCCACTACTCAAGCAGCCCAGTGACACCACGATCAATGCATATGGGTGGGGACAATTACTAGCAAAATATTTTACAATTATTTGTAATGCTGAGCAATAGGGCAGAAAATTCTGGCGTGGGTTCTATTAAATTTAGGACATTGGGGGTGGGGATTTCAGTAACCCTAGTGAAGAAAGTCCTATTAAGATGGCCATAGGAGATTTGAACATTTATTCACCATCATTTGGTTTTCTCTTGATCATTCTTGCCAGCAAATTCTTGCTAACGCAGATGTTCATGAATATTCAGTTGGGTGGAGGGAGGGAGGTTGCAGAGACCAAATTAGTAAGCTTTATTACCCAGGATATTTGTACATTCTTTTTTATAGTTGTTTTCTTCTCGCAGTCCCATTAATATCCTAGTTTGCCTTCTTTCTATACATAACAGCAAATAATGAATTT
The DNA here is from genome assembly GCF_023053635.1 of Elgaria multicarinata webbii. Taxonomy (NCBI): domain Eukaryota; kingdom Metazoa; phylum Chordata; class Lepidosauria; order Squamata; family Anguidae; genus Elgaria; species Elgaria multicarinata. Next base: position 15,973,594 of record NC_086176.1, read on the forward strand.
CTAAGAAGAGCATAGGATTACAGTTTGGTTTTTTGTTTTGGCTTTGGTGGTGGTGTTTTTAAGAAATCAAGTCTGTATTAGTTTGTTGCAGCATGAACAGCGAAGAGTCTTGTTGCACCTTAATGACTATCACATCTATTCTAGCATAAATGTTCGTGGACCCTGTCCACTTTGTCAGCTGTACGACGTCTGAACCTCAAATTAGCAGATATACAGTATATACACACACACTGGGAGGAGGAGGGCTATACACTGTATTGTCAGAGGGGATTGAAATGCCAAAAGCACAGACAGTGATAATTATCTTAACAGTTGGAGGCTTTTTTCTTTTTTTCCTGGGAAGAGATCCTGGACTGCTATCTCACCAATTACCTCTGCTTGAGCGGCTTGTCTGACCTCTGGGTGTTCTTCTTGCTAAATGCAGTGGTAATGCTCACCTCAATCTGTCTCCATTTTGTTGTGTATCAGGGATTATGGGGTTTGAAGCAGCCCCCTGGGGACCTGAGACTGGAGCATTGCCTAGTGAGCTACCTATATCGAACTGGCCTCTATTCCCCCTTTAGGCAGAGTAGCAAATATGGTTGTACAATATGGGGCCATGTGAATGGCATGCTGAATGCCACATCTGCACTGTCCAGGTGTAGTATAAATACAGAGAACTTGGCCTTCTGCCCTGGCTTGGTCAACAGCAGTATCTTCTGCCTACTGTAATTCATGCTTTACTTCAGGAGTGTCTGTGGCATTACACCCCACAAGTCAGTTCCCTAATGTATGTCTAGAATTTGTAAGTCTATTGTGTTTAGAATGTTGACCTGAGTGGGTGGAGATTGAATATCTTAGGAGGAGGGAGGAGGATATATAAGGTGATAGGTGATAGGCGGGTGTTTTTAAAGTACTTTGGTTCAAGGGAGAATTAGAGGATCAGGGCAAAGAGGGTTGTCTTTTGAGTGTAGTGTGCAGATAGTCAGTTGGTGTATATTAAACAATCCTGATAATGAAGAAAGTTCAAGTGTGAAGGTGTGAGAGAAAGGAAGGCGTGTATGAGAAGAGAAAAAGGATTGGATGAGAGGTTTTAACAAGGGTCTGAAAAGTTTTATTATGAAACAAAGTTTGTGAACATTGAAATAATTTTTTATTCAGTTTGTTTTACTACCACAAAAATCCCACGTGTCTCCTTGGCATTTATCATCTGCAATTATACACATATAACACCCATTCTGACCTTAATTCACCATCAGCACATATAATTCACAGCACATTATTTTATTCCTGAAATTATTCCTGTTTAACCCCTTTCTCCACATAGTTTGTGGAAAGGTGATGTTTGTCCCTCACCTCAGGCTCATAAAGTGGTGGAGCTTAGCTTGAGCAGGGAGTGTCCGCGGACAGGCCTGTTGTAAAGAGCCTGTGTTGTGGCAGTGTCAAACCCCTTTCAGCCCGGGGGCCAAATTCTATTTCAGAGAAGCTCTTGGGGGGCACATTCCAGTGGTGGGCAGGGCTGAAGGCAAAAAGGGGGCAGAGCTAAGGTGAAAGGGGCAGAGCTAAAATTCTAATATATTTTAGCTTAAAGCTCTTGCTGCTGGTAACTGAGCCTTTGGCGAGGCATGTAAACATTCATAATGGGGGGGCACACAAACTTTGTGAAACCACCAATCATCATTGGTCAGGGGAAAGGGGAAGGGAGCCTGGTCTTCTGATGAATCCCAGAGGGACAGGTTTGGCCCATAGGCCCAAGGTTGACATCCCTGCTCTAATTAGTACAGCCTGTTCCTCCATTTCCAGATCTAGCTTAGGACTCCAAATTCAGCAAATGAACCTTTGGAATTCTAGAAAAAAGAAGTTATACTTGATTGAGGTACAATCCTCCATAGCCTGATCTCAGTAGTATTATTTTATTTATTTATTTATTACATTTTTATACCACCCAATAGCTGAAGCTCTCTGGGCGGTTGTATTCTAGTATGCTGAGTAGTATCCTAAATTTATGCCCCCACACATGCACGCACAGTCTTGAACTTGGACTACTTTTATTGGACTTGGAAGGTTATTCCAAGGACACTAAGTACTGTAACTGCTTAGAAATGTTTTTTTCTAAGCAGTGGTATATAAATCTATAAAATCTTCCTCCTCCTCCTCATCATCATTATCACACTACCACCATAATTCTATCAAGAGAAAGCTACTGGAGAATGTGGGATGCATGATGCAAATTGCAACAATTTATTTAATTCACCCAAAGCAAATCTTCACTATTTGATGTTTGGAATTTCAAATGATCACTTTCTCAGTAAATTCCCACAATGGCTAACAGCTGCATTACTACCACAGCTGTTCATATTCTTTGGCGATTCACATCCTTGCTGGGAAAATGCTGATGCACTTAGATCGCTATAAAAATTCATTTTCCAAACACCCTCTGAAAGAACAAACAAATAAAATTTCTGCACAGCTTTATTGAAGATGGCCCCCACATCCTCCAAGCTGCTTCAGCTGATGGCCAGCTCATAAGAAGCTGTTGATATGAAATTAGGAAATGGAGTGTCTTCCTGCGGACCCAATAATTTCTTGTTAGAGGTGAAGTACCTTGTCTTCAATAGAAACCTTCACTGAATATTTGCACTAAAAATACACCTGCAAGTTCACATAGAGTGAATTAACCCTGATGCAGCCAATACTATGCTGGCCACAGGATGGTTATACACCAATTTAAAGCAAGAAAGGATAAAGCAGGCTGGCATTTTATTCTCTGTTGTAAAACAACAACTGTGAAAAGAAAAGAAAAATCCTGTACAAACCTTAGGGCGTATGTACTTCTGTTGAACTGGAAAAATTATGTACAGAATCTCCCAGCGGCCTCGAGGCCCACCAGTACTGAGATATATTTTAGTCTTATCAAAGCTATTTGGGCTTACATCTACATTTCTCAGATGGTTTTCAAACCATGGACACACATACCTTATGAGCAACTTGAGCCTGGATCCCTGCACACCAGGAGGGGTGATTAAACCTGTCATGGGCTGAGCCCATGGTTCCTTTAAGAGAACATTTTTTGCTTCATCCTAGGGAGAGGGAGAGGGATTTCTTTGTGTCTGAAAAGGGAGTAGCAAGTAAAATGCCAAGGCCGCGCTAGTTGAGAAGCGCCTGGCATTTGATAAAGCCTCCCCGGGCTGGTACCAGGGGGAGAATAACAAGTTGCAGCTGTGCAATGTCTGGGAGCGCTCCCCCTCCCTTCAGGAGAGGTGTGGGTTGCTATGGGGTTTCTATTGGTCAGGGTGGGTCTGGTGACAAGGGGGAACCAGAAAAGGATAAAAAGCTTGGGCACCCAAGGATCCGGTCTCTTTCCTGTGGGTGTCAGGAGTCCCGTGTGTGCATGGTGAGCCAGAGCATCTAGGCCGGGCCAGCTGGATGGCGGAGGCTCCATGTGGCCGCTGAGGGAAGGAGTTTAGTTCGAGTGGCGTGAAGCCGAGTCAAAGTGAGCAACAAAGAGGTTGAGTCGCAGTGCTAAATGTTTGTTATGTTTTAGATTAGGTTTGGGTACAAGTGGGCAAGGGACCTTGCCGGAGTTACAGCTGGTGGGTGGTTAAGTGGGGAGTGAGTGAGAATTCAATTGGCTTGAGTGTGTAAAGGGTGAGGGTAAGGTATTAGTCCCTGCTGTCCTGAGTGCGTTATTCTTTTGTCCATGAGTGGACCCTTACGGAAGTGTGTAGTGTGAAGAATAAAAGTGTTTGGTCCCTAACTCCTGAGTGTGGTGTCATTTCCTTGAGAACTTAGACTTCAAAGGGTTAAAAAGCGGCAGTGAAGGGGCGTGTGTCTGGACTGGTTGAGTCAGACCCCCCTTCTCCGGCCAGGGAATTGCTGAGTCAAGCTGAGCGGTTCCACCACAAAACCTTCCTGCCCCAGCGTTTTGCTTCTTCAAATTCACCCACTCCGATGCAGGGGTTAAATGTAAGGCTTTTCTCTCTGTTTTACATAGTGCACTGTATTACCAACCAGAATCAGGGCTGCACAGTTTTACTTTAAAGTAAAAAAAAAAGATAAAAGAAAAGGCTCAGCTACGTGCTATGTAATTAATGCAATGTGTAGTTTCCCCCTAGAGACTGTTAGAAATTGGCTGTTACATATTTAGGCGGTGTTTAGGCCAGTTCTTATGAAATATTTCTGGATCATTAGAGAGCCAAATGCATACTCTGATTTTGACGCCTTGCTAATAAGAAATTATTTGTGGTCAATGTAAAGCTGAACTGCTTACCTAATATCATGTTTGTTTTTTATGTTCATTGACAAGGACTTCACATTTTAGGTGATTTTATTTTGTTGTACTTGCCCAAGAAAATACATTCTTGATCTCTCCCCTCCCTTGGAACAATTCCCCCTCCTCCTCCTCCTCCTCCTCCGCCTCCTCCTCCTCCTTCTCTTTCTCTTCCTCCTCCTCCTCTTCCTTCTCCTTCTCCTCCTTCTCCTCCTCCTCCTCCTCCTCCTCCTCCTCCTCTTCCTTCTCCTCCTTCTCCTCTTCCTTCTTCTCCTTCTCCTCCTCTTCCTCCTCCTCTTCCTCCTCCTCCTCCTCTTCCTTCTCCTTCTCCTCCCCTTCCTTCTCTTCCTCCTCCTCCTCTTCCTTCTCCCTCTCCTCCTCCTCTTCCTTCTCCTTCTAATTCTCCTTCTTTTCCACTATCTTCATTCTTGTGTGACCACCAAATGCCCTTGTTTCCTATTGGCCATGATAGGCAAACTCATTGCATCAATAACATTATGATGAGATGGCTGGTGCCGTGGATGCTTGCAAAGAAAAGAATGTTGCCACAGCCAATAGGATTGCAGTGTGCAGAGTGGGCAAATGAGGCTGTGGACAGTGAGGGCAAAGAAAAAGGGAAATGACGCTAGGAAGAAGTCACAGCCAGGGCAATAGAGAGGTACCAAATATCTTCAAAACAGCAAAAGTGTTTGGAGAGGTTAATACTGCTTTCCAACAAACTACTTGACTACAGAATGGGCTGCATCGAAAGCAAATATCAACATTTAGGCAGTCCTATACTCACTTCCCTGATTCATCTCAATAAGGATTGTTTCTGAGTAGACATGTACAGGATTGGACTATTAGTATAGTCTTTGATCGGTGGGGTACCCCACATTATCAGTGGAGGTTGATAGCTCCAATTCTAGGCTTTAGTCAGAACCAGCCAGAACTCTAAAGGAGCCATTCATGGCGCTGAACCTATTTGGGGGATAGGGTGCAGCACCTTGGATGGCTCCTTTGGATTTCTGGCTGGTTCTGTCTAAAATCTAGGCAGGTTGTCATACAGAGGAGGGCCAGGATCTCTTCTCAATCACCCCAGAATTCAGGAAATGGAATAACGGGCTCAAGTTACAGGAAGCCAGATTCCAGCTGGACATCAGGAAAAACTTCCTGACTGTTAGAGCAGTACAACAATGGAACCAATTACCTAGGGAGGTGGTGGGCTCTCGCACACTAGAGGCCTTCAAGAGGCAGCTGGACATCCATCTGTCAGGGATGCTTTAGGGTGGATTCCTGCATTGAGCAGGGGGTTGGACTCGATGGCCTTATAGGCCCCTTCCAACTCTACTATTCTATGATTCTATGGATTCACAGCCCCACCAAAATTGGGGCCACCAGCCTCCAGTGCACATTATGGTGTCTCCATCCAGCCCACATAGAAAAACTCAGAGTTAATTTCTTTTTAGCCTTCAAAGGCTGTGCATTAGTCCTTTCCTCTCTTCCAACTCTCAAAGGGCAGAAGAGAGTATTTCATTTGCTGCTTCAGTGCCCCGGCTGCCTAGCTGAGACAGGATGGCAAATCTATTGACTCATCCCCAGTCTGCCACCAAGGCAATCCATATGGGCCCTTATGGCAGTGCTCTCCTTGCAAACCGAGATCCCACAATAATGAAGGAGATAATGAATGAGCTTATGAGAAGGGAAATTGAGCTCTTCACACCTGGTGAACAGCGCACCGCCAAGCAGACGCCTGTACCTAATGTAAATTAATGGAGCGTCCTTGGTGCTTAATTGTACTGAAGTAATATCACACCTAATGACCTTAGCGTGGCCTAGCGTTGCTAGCAAAGGAAACAACCCAACCACCAGCCAGCCTGGGACTCTCCAGCCCTTCATGGTTTTTCTCTGTGTCACTTTCTCCTAAATCTCCATCATTAACATCTCTAGGTCTTCTTTTTTTTAATGGAAACAAAGGTTAAAATGGTTTTCTGAAGGAAATAAATCCTAGCCCCTTGTGAATTGCCCTGTTGAGCCATATACCTAGGGGCAAATTAAATGTGACCCCATTCAGATCATTGGAAATTCTGTGAATGGCTGTTGCTGTTTTAGGGTAAATAGCAGCTAAGGAGGCCCAGTCGGGATTGGAACATCAGTAGGGGGTATTAAACCCTTTGGCCACCAGCACTGTGGTCCTGATCCAGATCAGGACCCTGTACCCACTATTTGTATCTGGAGCAAAAACCTTGGCACCAATGGGGATTTTCCTCTCGGTGCAATTAGCAAGCGTGGAGCCTGTTATTCCAGATAAGGACTGCCACAGGGACAAAACATCTGAAACCCCTGTCAGCTCCTATTCATGATTTCCTCATCCCACCCTAAGTGCTGTTATTTACTCTAAAGAAAACCCAAAATCATTCCCACTATTGCTAATTGCAATAATTGTGTCGTTTCTAGTTTGGCCCTCACTGGGACTCTGGGTGTGGCAACAAGCTCTCAGGTTCCGCCACTGAGAACCTGGAAGATAAAGTATGAGGCATACGAGCAACATGTTTTGGGAGGGGGGGGCAAGAGGCTTTCAGTGGGCAGTTCTGTTCTTCCCAGCAAGTGCTCATGTGCTCTCCATCGGCCTCCAGACACAACCCCCACCCCCAGCCCAGCCCAGAGAGAAGGGACAGGCAAGTGAGCAGGAAGCAGCAACTGGCGTTCTTTCTGTGCACCGCCATGGTTTGTGCTTAGGGATATCCAGATTTTTGTGAAATCCATCCCCTGTCTGTGTCATGGACTGTGTGGTGTCGTTCCATCCAGTGTCTGTTCACAGGCGGATTCAAATATTTCTTTTCTGTTATGCAGAAAAACAAGCAAATAATTCCATAAGAGGGTTCGCAACAATTTACACAATTCATGTTAGCACATGTCATGTGTAGCCCTGCTCCCCCTGGGTTGGAAGAAGGTGTTTCAGGTGATCAATCAGAATCTGAAGTAGAGGAGTCAGTGCCAGAAACAGGCCAGCCTCTACCAGTGGGAGAGGAAGCTCTCATGGGCTCTTCAGCAGCTGGTGGTGAACCCTCTACAGAGTTTATCTCGTCAAGGGCAAATAATACACAGTCAGTGGGAAGCCAACATTCTTCCGAGGGGGAGAGCACAGAGAGGTTAGCCGATCCTAGAGTATGCCACAGGCTAAAATGGGTGGAGCAAAAGGAAGGTGAGAGAAAGTTGGCCTGGTTCGTGTTGTGTCAGAAGCCGCCTCAGAACTAGTCTCTCTGATGTTAATGCGTCTTAGGAAAAAGCTTTCCATTCTTCTTCAAAGGACAATTGTCTCGCTTAGTTTGCATAGTTTTACATAGGGGAAAGTTCCAAGAGATTTGACTCTCTTCAGATGGGAAGAGATGTTTATTGCTTAAATAAAGCTTTGTAGATTACTTAGCAAGCCTCTTTATTATCTCCCAAGAAGGCAGGAGGTTTTTGAGAAACACAACAGCATGTAACATTTAGGGTATTGTTCCCCATTCCATTCAACTTTCCCCCACTTATAGTTTCCAGCATGGTATATGTCTCACCAGAAACATGCAAATTCCCCTGCAAATAAATGTGCGTAAATTTCAGGGTTAAAAAAAAAAAGTTCTGAATGTCCACGGACTCCATACAGCCCATGGAGGATGGTCCACAGTGGATTCTGCAGGTCAGAACTCAACTTAGTCCATCTCGAATTGGTACTCTCCTTCTGGGCCAGAGAGACCAATGGCAAGAGGAGCAGCACCAAGGGGCCATGGGAGTCAGCAATGGGACCCCTGTTGAGACAAGGGACATGGTGTGAGCCATGCCCATGAGCTTGGGCAGTGAGGAAGCAGGAGCGGGCCTCCCTTACAGTAGATGCAGCTGATGTAGGTAGGATGGCACTTATGAATTGCCAAAGAAAAAGATGAAATGCATGACCTAAAAAGAGGGTACCAATTTGCATAACATTTACATGTCCTCATTTATATGTAAATTTAGACATGATAATGGAACGTAAGAACATAAGAAGTACCATGCTGGATCAGACCGGGGCTTCATCTACACCAAACAGGATATTGCACTATGAAAGCAGTATATAAAAGGCAGGAGCCACACCAAGCAGGATATAGTGGTATCAAAGCAGTATATGGTCTGTGTCAATGGGCCCCAACAGTTGTCAGTGGACTTCAATACCACTGTAAAGCAATAGTGTGGCTCCTGCCTTATATATACCACTTTCATAGAGTAATATCTTGCTTGGTGTAAATGAATCCCAAGTCTCCATCTGGTCCAGCACTCTATTCACACAGTGGCCAACCAGCCATCGGCTAGGGACCAACAAAGCAAGACATGGTGCAACAGCACCCTCTCACACATGTTCCCCAGTAATTGGTGCACACAGGCTTAAATAGAAATAGGAATTCAATCTCACCAATGCGTGGAAAACTCTGGACAGGTGTTCTGTGTGCCTGCCTGCTCAGTCTGATGTCCAAGCTCTACATTGATGGTTCTTTCTGTTTAAACTGGCATTGAACAGGACAGCCTTTCAAACAGAGGACATCTTCAAATTTCCTGACAGTTCCCAGGCAGCCCTTCAAACAGAGAACCCTCCTCTGTAAAAGAGGACACATGACCAGCCTAATTCTGATTGGTATGTGGTGGGGAAAGGGTTAAAGTCCCCTATCTCCCATGCCATGGTCCTGATTCAGCCTCTCCCATGCTGGCTATTTTTTAAAAACAACAACAACAACAACTAGTTTTGCTCTGAGAAGCACTTTGAACCCTTGAAAGCCCTATATAAATGCAAAAATTAATAATGGTGATGATGGTAGTGTAGTTTTAACGTATTTGAAAGCATTCTGTTACTCTAAAGCAGCCTTCCTCAACCTGGAGTGCTCCAGATGTGTTGGACTGGAGCGCCCCAGGTTGAGGAAGGCTGCTCTAAAGGGTTTACCTGCATTTCTTGTAAGCCTGTGTAAAGTACATTCCCCTCACCATGGACTAGCCCCTTCCCACCCTCCCCTAAGGCAGGTCGGCCCTCACTCCATTGATGATGGAATTAATATGGAGGAGCCTGGCTTCTAGGTAAGACGGGATGACTTCCGTGGCGAGTTTCAGCCATGCGACCGCTCTTCTTCCGAGAAACGGATCGCTGCTGCCCTGGTCCCTTCTCCTGCTCTCTCCTTGGCACAAATCCTCATGATTCAGTCAGAAGCTCTTGAAAATCAGCCCATTCATTTCAGCATAATAACTTCCAGCAAGCTGGGAACATAACATTGCAGGCTTCTCAAGTACAATCAAGCACATTTTGTTTCCAGCGTTCTTCTCCCTGCCATCCCATGGATTCCTTTCACCTCGCCTGCTTTTGGGGGGATGAATCTGACAGATGCAGCCGTCGCGGTGTATTTCTCACCCCCACAGGTTATGTGAAGGGTTGCATCCCCTCCCCCAATGTGTACATTGATTGGATTCTCATGAGTTTCACGAAGGTCCTTCAGAGCTCTTTGTGATTCCTCCAAGAACTCATAGCACAGCCAGCTCCAGAGAGCTAGGGAGTGGGGGTGGGGGTTGTCAGCGGCCCCAACCAGCAAAGAGGCAACTGCGTCAACAGTATCACCATTCCCACTTTGCCCAGGGCATTTGAGAAGGCAGTATCACCATTCCCACTTTGCCCAGGGCATTTGAGAAGGCAGGAGGAGATGGGAAAGAGTTTTTGGTTTGAGGGCCCCATCACGTCATGCAGATTAATGGAGCTTATTAAGCCCCCCCCCAAAAAAAAAGAAAATCCTGGAACCCATATTACATATTACACTGGAATCCTGAAACCAATAATTGGGGAAGGGCCATAGCTCAGAAGCAGAGCACTTGCTTTTCAGGCAGAAGGTCCCAGTTTCGATCTCTGGCGTCTCCAGAGAGGACAGGAGAAATTCCTGGCAGTAATCCTGGAGACCCGCCACTAGTCAGTGTCAACAATCCCCATCGTCCCCCAGGCATCTGATGAAGTGGGCATGAAAGCTTATGGCAGAATGGATGTGTTACTCTTTAAGGTGTTTTATTGTCTTTATTGTTTTTTGCTACTACTAAAGTTTCTCTGAGTTGATGTCCATGCAGGAGATAGAGGGGCATGGGTGGGGCATAGGAGAAGCAAGAGGTTTTTTACACGTTTTGAATGTTTACTTTGAGTTTTGAAAGTTGGTATCTGTCTTCAGGCTCCCTCACCACGGTCTGTATGAGATAAATGCCCAAGTGTACTACAGGATGCTTTTCTCCAGTGCACGTGGATGTAAATATGTGCAAACAGTCGTGCAATGCGCAGTCAGACATTTTACATGTTAGGAGGCTTATTATGAACAGAGTGTAAAATAGTTATGGATTTTCTAGTATAAAATTATTTACTTTGCTTTATTATTACAGTTATGTTCTGCCTTTCCTCCCCATTTTTACCCTGACAACAATACTGTGAGGTAGGTTAGGCTGAGAGATAGTGGCCTTAGCTAGACCTACCGGGTCTAGCGAGATGGAGGGGTGAAGATCTTATGATATTTTTATCATGAGATCTCCCCCTCTGTTCACACGTGGCACACGACAATCTCAGAGGGAGAGATGTCGTGCCAACCATTTTTTCTTAAAGAAGAAGATGCGCACGAGTGCACATGCGCAAAAGGTAAGGTGTTTTTTTAAAAAAAAATCCATGCTCACCCCACCCCACCCCTGATGGGCACAGTGCTCCTGAGGAACTCTGCACCCCGTACGCAGGTCCCGGCTCCTTTGCGAGTAAAGAGGATGCAAACAACAACCATGTGGCCATTCAGTGGGCATTTTTATCGCGCTGCTTCTCCTGCACACAGCAGGAAATGGCGGCAAGTTCCCTCACAGCCAGATGAATCAGATTTTCTGGGTCTTTTTTGTGATGGAAAAATGAGCAGAAGGATTGGGAGGTAACGACCGTGCGATAAAACGTTTGTCTGATGACTCTCCTCGTGTGTTCATGTCAAAGGTGGTCTTTTTGACTTTCAGATGTGTAGCTCATTCTCTTACAGTGCCATTCTGTACATATTTACTCAGAAATAAGCCCCATGGAATTCAATGGTGCTAACTCCCAGTAAGTGTGCAGAAGATCACAGTTTTAGCCACTTCACTAGATTACTTCTTGGCATTCCAGTGTCTACTACAGATTTATTTATTTATTTGTAATTGAAAAATGTTAAACAGATACATTCATTCACTGCCAACTTTGGGATATTCATTTCAGCCCTGTTATATATACCCATGTCTACACATTGAGTCAAACATGGGTGTTTCCAAGCAGTTTCATATACGCTCCGGTGACGGGAAGCTGTGTAATCTCAGAGAAAGCTGACAAAATATAGCAACAAATGCTAGTTAGTGTTTCAGATACATATCGAATTGCAGCCCAAACTGAACAATGAAGGTTTCATTAATTTGGAGGAAAACCAGTTGATTGTTTGCAAAAGATGTAATTCTTGCTGGAAGAGTTCCTTTCTTTAAAGTTGATTTAAAAACAAACCAAAAAACGAAAACAAACCCACACACAGAGTCCCAAATGCCAGTGTGTGCTTGTGTTCCAGGGCATGTGGCGCTAAAGGTCAATGCGGACATATAGCTAGCCGTGCCAATTTATTTCAGCCTGAACAATACCCAAGTGGTTGCCAAAATCTGTAATCACAGTAGGAAGAGCTTAGCAGGGGTTAGAGTGGCATGGTTGGTGTACATGGCAGAAGAAAAGGAAGGCGCGTTTGGGGGAAAGAAACCAAAAACGCAAAGGAAAATAATTTCAAAAATCAAATGTCTGTTTTCTGGATGCCTCCTTATCACAAAGAATCTCATTTGGACTTGGAGTGTTTCCAGATCTTGGATTGGATCCAAATTCAAGCAGGATCAACTGCCCTGATCGAAGTGGACATCCCCACTCCTTCCCTCCCATGACAGCGGAAGGATCTACACTACTGCTTTAAAATGGTTTATAACAGTAGTGAGAACTGTTGAGGCCCAGGACACGCTCCCTATACAGTTTTCAAACTGTTTTCAAAGTGTCATATCCTGCTTGGTGCAGATCTGGCCCAGCCCCTCCAGCCCTCCAAAATGCTATAGAGAGAGCCAAGAGACCCCTCTCAATGTGTGTGGGGGGGCGGGGTTCTACAAAATCAGGTAGTGGGCCCTTACATTAAGCTCTTGCTCTTGTGGAAGGCAGATCCTGAATCTAATCCATGATTTTTAGTGTGCCATTTGCCCTGCCTCAAACATTGAATTTTGCAGGGAGTCCAAATGATGCCTTCCATTTGTAAATGCCCCCCATTGTTTTCCCACTGCTTCTTTGGTCTTTTTTCTTATCACACACACATACACACACACACACACACAGAGAGAGAGAGAGAGAGAGAGAGAGAGAGAGAGAGAGAGAGAGAAATCAGTTACAGAGGGAAAGAAGAAATAACTGGAAAATGTCTTTTGATTGTCCATGCTTCGAGCCCTCTGACTGGAAACACACTGAGATATAACCCGATGAGATAATTTTGGAAGAGTGATAAAAGGATGGGTCATCCAAAACCTGGAGGCTTGGAATCTAGGGTGAGACCAGGAGAGGCTCCAGATTTGAGGACATCCATTGATGGGCCTCTTTCTAACTCAAGCAGATTTATCTAGTGGTGGTAACAAAAACAAAAAGCTTTTTCCGATTGGGTTTGATTCCTTGTTCATCAGGCCATATCTCTGACTAGCCATATACTGGCAAATTCAGGCCCATTTGGGTGTAATCCATGCCAGTCAGTAACCTGGTTTGCACATAATGCTACCCCGTGGTTTATTCAACCATGGGTTGTTGAATTCAGAGTTGTTGTGATGTGTGAACCCAGCTGCTCTAACACAGTATAGTTTGTTAATTTAACCATGAACAGCCCAGAAAGACAACCCAGAATTCATTGTTGAGTGGTGAACTCTGAGTTGTTCAAACCATGGGTTGTTAATAAATGTGAATTCAGAATTGTAGATTGTTCATGGATTGTTTCTCCAGGCTACAGGGATGGCAGTCAAGAGTGGTAAAAACAAATAAAAAATAAAAACTAGCCGTTCTGCTTGCCAATACTGCAGATCATAGAATCATAGAATAGCAGAGTTGGAAGGGGCCTACAAGGCCATCGAGTCCAACCCCCTGCTCAATGCAGGAATCCACCCTAAAGCATCCCTGACAGGTGGTTGTCCAGCTGCCTCTTGAAGGCCTCTAGTGTGGGAAAGCCCACAACCTCCCTAGGTAACTGATTCCATTGTCGTACTGCTCTAACAGTCAGGAAGTTTTTCCTGATGTCCAGCTGGAATCTGGTTTCCTGTAACTTGAGCCCGTTATTCCGTGTCCTGCACTCTGGGAGGATCGAGAAGAGATCCTGGGCATGGGGAGATGTTCTGGGCATAGGGCTGACTGCTGAAGTTTGGAGAAAAAGGCTTGGCATGACATGGGGAAAATATAGTCTCCTTGTGGCTCAGTTACAGACACAAATGTAAAGCTAACCTCACACACACTAACTGCTTTGATAAAAATGATGGAGTGACATCTACACCAGCTGGGCCATCACATCCACCAGAAAAAGAGGAAGAAGCTGGAATCAGGCATCCTTCCATTGTGCCAGGATACAGGTCCAGCTGAGAGCACCCAGACCCCCACAATTTTCTCCAGCTCTCATCTTTGAGGTCAATGAGAGGGGGAACAGTAGCCCCGCCATTGTGTTTAGGTGCAGCTCCATGACCTGCTGAATTACTGCCTGTGATGGAGACATAAAGAGCTTCAGGGAACAGAAGATCAGGGCAGTCTAGCCAGGGAAGGCAGCCTGGTGTGCTCCAGATGTTTTGTACTACAACTCCCATAAGCCCTTACTATTGGCCATGCTGCCTGGGCCTAATGGGAGTTGTAGTCCAAAATGTCTGGATGCCACCACATAGCCTATCTCAGGTCTAGTCATACCTGAACAAGAGTTCTGCTGAAGCGTCGCAATCTTTCCATCGTTGGGTCCGGTTTTCACAGAATGAGGCATCAGACCATCCAAGGAGGAAGGTGATACCAGGGTGGGGGAAGGCATAAGGGCTGGGAACAACCTTGGTGTATAGGCATGGCAGAACAGAGAAGAGGCAGATAGGTAAAAGGAAGATTGTTGCAGGGCTGGGCTGGAAGCCTTGCAAGTGAATTGGCCTATAAACCCATTGCAGAAGTGTAACGTGCCTGTTAAGAATTACCAGGCTAAATTATCCTGCTGTGTATATAAAGCTAACTAACTGTTGGAAGCTGCCCAGGGAAGGCTTTTCCCTGAAAGGTGGAATATAAGTATTATAAACAAATAGGTAAGATTAAAGAGGAAATGTATATTCAGTATCAAGGTATTTGGGGGGACCAAGTTGTTCCTTGGGAGGCAGAGTTCCTGAGAAAGTGGAAAGGTGTTATTGGCAGTCCTGGTTAATCACTCTGTTTTAATAGAATAGGGTGGTTTTTTGTCTTTTGTCTTTTTGTTTTTTAAGAACCAACCATCAAAAGAGCATCTGCAGCTTACATATTCAATGCAGGGGGATACAGAACAGTTTATCCTAGAATAAGCCTTTGATCTCTTTTAAATCTCATGTAATTTTCTTTTGGAAACCACTCCTTCACACCAAGTGTTTCACAAGCCTTTATGGAGGATTTGTCCTAACCGGTTATCCTGTGAATCTTGTGTATTGAATTTCATCTTGATTTCCATCCGGTGGTTTAATTAGAATGCAAAAAAAAACCAAAGGAAAAGGTGTGGGGAGCATCCAGGCAAAGCAATTACTTTGGGAATGAGATGAAGGAGTCATAGAATCATAGAATTATAGAATAGTAGAGTTGGAAGGGGCCTCTAAGGCCATCGAGTCCAACCCCCTGATCAAGGCAGGAATCCACCCTAAAGCTTTGTGGATTACCTAGCAGGCCTCGTCATTTGCCTCCCATCGAAAGCAGACAAACAAGACAGTGAGTTCTCATGGGGCCTCACAGGTGCTCAGAGCATGAGTCTGCGAACGTGCCACAGGTGCCTGACTGGGTCCGGAGGGGCAGATTTGGGGGACTCCATTGGACTCTCCCTGAGAGTCACACACTGACTAAAGCAGCTTCTACAACCCCTGTATAAGATAAAAGAGAAACTATAACTGTTGACCAATGTTAGGATTCCTTCTTAAAAAACCTGTAAATAAATGATATGGGGGGGGGGGAGACCCAGAGCCCTTCAGTGCCAATTCTGATGTAAAAACCTGCAGCCTCAAAAATCCCCTGCAGCTATTCTTGGCCACTCAGAGCCATTTCAATTATGCTGAATTAAAGAGGCACCTCACAACCAAAAAGATCCACTGGAGGGAGGCAGGCTGGGGTGGGGGGGAAGGTCAGATCATCTTTTACAAAATGACTCAAGAGGCAGCTGGACAACCATCTGACAGGTATGCTTTAGGGTAGGTTGACCATATGAAAAGGAGGACAGGGCTCTTGTATCTTTAGCAGTTGTATTGAAAAGGACATTTGAGCAGGTGTCATTTGTATATATGGGGCATCTGGGGAAATTTCCTCTTCATCGCAGCAGTTAAAGTGGCAGGTGCCCTGCCCTCTTTTAAATCTGTTCACTTTATTTATTTATTTATTTATTTATTTATTACATTTTTATACCGCCCAATAGCCGAAGCTCTCTGGGCGGTTCACAAAAATTCTCTGGGCGGTTCTAGTATAGGTCCTGCAGCTTTAAATGTGATGAAGATGGAATTTCACCAGGTTCTCCATATGTAAAAATGACACCTGCTGAAATTCCCTTTTCTATGCAACTGTTAAAGATACAGGAGCCCTGTCCTCCTTTTCATATGGTCAACCTAATTAAGCAACAAACACCTCTTCCACCTGAAGAGAGTCTAATCTCTTGGAAACTTCCCCCTAGGCAAAATTATGCAAACTAAGCAAAACAATTGTCCAATCAAGGAGAACAGGAAGCCTTTTCCCCAAACACCCGTAACTTTGGAGAGCCTGGTGTGGAGGCGGGTTCTGGCACAATTCTAGCCTGACCGACTTTCTCACGCCTTCCTTCCACTCTGTGCGTTTTAGCTTCTGGCGGACCCTAGCATCAGCTAGCTTATCAGGGTGCTCTCCTCCAGAAGAAAGCTCACTTCCCACCAAGTGTGTAGGATTTGGCCTTGAGGAGATAAGCTCTGGAGAGGGCTGACTCCCAGCTGGAGAATCGCCCCTGAGAGCTTCCTCCCCCACTGGTACAGGCTGGCTGGTGTCTGGCGCCTCCTCCTCTAGTTCCAAATCTGAGTCTGATTGATTACCTGAAACACCTTCTCCCAAAACAGGCGCAGTAGGATTAGCCATGACACCTGGCAGCTATCTGCTCTCACTCTGGAAATTACTCATTTCTCCCTGTTGCATAAATCCCCCATAAAGGCCCCACTTAGGCAAGAGTAAAGTTGCAAATGTAGCATCAAAAAGAAGCCCACGTGGCTCAACGAGCGGAGTGGACAGTGGTGGCAACAGGGTGAGCGTCCAACGATTTAGGCATGGGTGAGTTTGCCCATCCCTAACATTATTAGATGTACACTGGGGCATAGAGGCTTTTGGGAAGGGTGGCCGTAGGTCCTTTTTGGACCAACATTAGGGTGGCCATGTGTCCTCTTTTACAGAAAACTGCCCTCTTTTTGAAGGGCTCTCCTGTCCAATTCCAGTTTAACGATAAAGAACCATAAGAAGGGAGAGCAGAAGGGGGCCTTGAAGCCCATCCAGAGCACCTGGACAGCAGACTGAGCAAGGTATACCCGTCACCGTCTTCCTAATGCAGTGAGATGTACTGTATTTCAATTTGCATTATTGATACATTTGCACCATGCTTTGGAGCCCGATGTCATGTCTAACCCTACTGCCTCTGTTTTGGGAGAAGATGTTTCAGGTAATCAATCAGAATCAGATTCAGAATTAGAAGATGCAGCACCAGACACCAGCTAGCCTGTACCAGTTTGAGAGGAAGCTCTCACAGGCGATACCCCAGCTGGGAGTCAGCCCTCTCCAGAGCTTATCTCCTCAAGGCCAAATCCTACACACTCGGTGGGAAGTGAGCCTTCTTCCAGAGGTGAGCATCCCAAAAAGCTAGCTGATGCTAGGGTCCGCCGGAAGCTCAAACGCATGGCGCGGAAGGAAGGCATGAGAAAGTCGGGTCAATTACGCCAAAACCTGCCTCTGCACCAGGCACTCTGAAGTTGCAGGCGTTTGAGAAGTGGCTTCCTATTCTTCTTGAACAAACAATTGTCTTGCCTAGTTTGCCTAGTTTTGCCTAGGGAGACGTTTCCAAGAGGTTAGACTCTATTCAGGTAGAAGAGATTTTGTTGCCTAATAAAAGCTTTTTAGATTACTTAGCAAGCCTCATCATTTGCCTCCCATCAAAAGCAGGAGTGTTCTGTGAAACACGACACCCAATTTTGGAGACCTGTAAAAGATGCTTAGATTGGAATTGAAAACCTGAGCTGCCAAACCCAGAGTTTCAAATCTGGTATAACTGGGGTTCACTGTCTGTCTTCAATTTTATCACTCCATGAAACATCCAGGAAAGCAGGAGAGTGGATGATGATGATGATGATGATGATGATGATGATGATGATGATGAAGACAAAAGGGACAGAGGCCAAGGAGGTGCACCATACCCACTCCATAAATTCTGACTTGTAAAACATGGTCTCCTGTATTCAATGTTTGTGCAACTGAGCAGGGGGATTAAAGAGGGATTTGGATTTTATATAATATTTCTTTGATTTTTAGAGGTCATCCTTTTTTTCCTCAGCTTTATCATTCAAGGCTAGCCTGACATTTTAAAACTACTGTTTGACTTAAAGACTCAGTGCAATATTGACCACCACGCACACGGGCAAGATGAGATCTTCGGGAAAGCAAATATTAACATGCACCAGGCGTCCTCTCCCACTTTATGTCTGGGTGTTGGTTGAAAGAGTGACAGTGTCTTGTGTTTCTTTCCCTCCCTCCCACCCCAAACCATCCTCACACCTTCTGCAGTATGGAATTAAGAAGAAGGAAGAGAGAGAAGCAGAGGCACAAGCCGCTCTGGAAGCGAATGCGGAAGGGAGTCTGACCCGTCCGAAAAAGGCCATCCCCCCTGGCTGCGGCGATGAGGACGAGGAAGAAGATGAGAGCATTCTAGACACCGTCATCAAATACCTGCCCGGTCCGCTCCAGGACATGTTTAAGAAGTAAATGGCTACAGACTGCCAGCCTGTCCATGGACAGTAAAGCAATGGATTTCTCATTGATCAAATGGGGAATTTGTACTCGCCACACATCACGCCACCTCTTCCCTCTCCGGCCCCTTCTCATTCACTCGGGCCCCACTCCCCTACCCATCCACCCTCTCCCATCCATTCCTTATTTTGTACATATTCACATCTAGTAGATGCCTCTAAATGGATGTAAAGATTAATGAGCTGCAGTCTACACAACTTTTTATTATTATAAAGCCATAGTTCTACGTATGTTCAATAAAGTCAGGTGTGCATTAAATGAGAGAAAAGGGATGATAGCAGGCTTGCTTTCATCCCCCAGCAGAGGGGGGGGGGGGAGAGGATTCACCTACAGTGAATGACAGGTGGCTTATTATTATTATTTTCTCTTTATGTATTGGGTTTAGATCTAAGTATATCCCTTCTTAGGGCTGAGCTGAAAGTACTCACTGTTTGGGGAAAACGTTTTTGGCAGTGTCAAAAAATGCCTTCCTGTTTCAATGATTTATTTATTAGCAATGCCTGAGAATATGTTTGCCTATTCATTTATATTGTCCTCTCTTGTTCCCTCTACCAATGGGCTTTGTTTGCCCCCAATGACATTATAGGAAAATCTGTTTTGCTACATTGTGTAGTGGTATGGTTTTCACAGTGTGATCCCTGATTGTCTGGGATCATTTATGTGATCAATCAAAGAAGCATTTCCCCTTAATCCTCATTTATCTTTTTTTGCCCTCAGCAATATCATCACATAGACACATCCAATTGGCTACCTAGCAATGTGGCATCATTCTGGTCACTATGTGATCCCTGATAGGCTCTGATCACCTATGTGACTAAGTCCAGAAGATGATAGAAGCAGTAAACAGATAGGAGTAGTGGGGAGATGGTAGAGAAGCAGAGCAGTGAGAGGGGAAATGGTCATTATCAAAATGAGAAAACCATGAATATTCTTATAGTCACAACAATGGAAGTAAGATCTTAACCCTTGCAACATCACTATTTTGGTTCCAAAATTGAATGGGGGGGGGGGGATATTCAGCATAGCCCTACTCTTCTATACAAGGAAAATCTCTAGGTTACATGGAAACAAACATTTGTGCGTGTTTTTCTTACAATTCCCATTATTCCTCATTACTGATAAGAGATAATTTAGAAACTGGACCATTTACTACTGATATTTTCAACCCAGATATCAGAGGGGTGCAAGAGCTGAACACACCTATACTTTATAAATATAATGCCTCAGAATATTCCAGGCAAGTGTAGCTTTGAGAATAGCCATAATAAGAATGGAGCTAGTAAGAATGGAGTTTATTTAGTCTGAAATGTGTTGTCTTCCCTTCCTACTTTAATGAAAGTCTGCCAGGACCTTTCCTCTAGTCCTAAACGCCTCCGGCTTGCTTACAGGCAATCCATCTGCACTATCCAATCAACGCTGCCAAAGTCCTCAAATTATTTCTCATGGCCAATCAGGGTGTACCCCACCAAGGGAGAGCTGTGGGAGCCGTTTCCCATTGGAGATATTCAAGATCCATTTGCTGAATTTTCAATTAAAAAGAAAGTAAGTTTCTAGCTCTTATCTCTGGAGAAACACAGAAAACAATTTGCAGGGCAATATCCCATCTAAGTACTCCTTTGAAGCAATCCTGTTCCAAATTGCTGGGCATTTGTCAGTTAAGCATTTACTAATAATTTAATTCATTTGTTAAAATGAATTGCTAAATGAAATAACATTAAAGGCATCAGGGTGTTTTTATTTAGTCTCCCCCCTCACCACTAATTTGCATTGGCTTATGATATACTCTCCCCACATTGTATCCTTAGGGTCTCCATCACAATACTCCTGGCTATGAGCCTATTCCCAATAACCCTGAGTGTTTGGCCTATTTTTCAACAGCTAGAGCAAAGTTTGAGGACTCTGAAGTCCTCAAAGTTCAGTTCAGGGAAGGGCTGTAGTTCGTTGGTACAGCAGTGCTGTGAGTATAAACAGGGAAGGCATTTTCAGTCTCTGGCATTTCTAGAAAAAGGAGTGAATGTCTGAGACCCTGAATAGCTTTTAGCTTTTACCAGCTTCTGCATAGGTGCAACCTTGATTCTGCCCCTGTGCCAAAATTGGGGCTGCTCGCCTAGTGTGATACAACAGGATGTTCCTCATCCATTGTCCATTTGTAGCACTGCCCAACTTAATGCTGGAATCAGAGCTGATGCACTGTGTGATCTACCTGGCCTAGCTATACCATGGCAGAGCACACAGGTGGTATAGTGCCAAGTGCTTGAATGCTGCCACACTTTTAAAAAAAATAGTAATAATGATTCCCTGCTTTTGAAAAGGTAACACATCAGGGGAGTTTTTTTTCCCCCTGCTAGCTTTCTCCTTGACATGCTAGAGTGCGGTTTCTCTCTTCCCTCCTCTCTTTAATACAGAAGAGCATTCAAATGTTTCCCCACCTGCCATCTAAAGTGGTACAGTTTAGCCACATGTGAGACTGCAGATGGTGGAGCTCAGTTCCACGAAACAGTTTATTGATGGGTTTCCAAGGACATGTTCCAGTTGCTTGATTGTGGGTTGGGCGGGGGGGGGGGGGGAACTGCATCAGTCTTCCTGATCTTAGTGGGAAATGGTCTGCCTAACAGTGGCATGATCGTCATACGATGAGCAGCAATATCAAATATGATTTCTTGAAAGACACACAGCTATTGCCATTGTGACTGTAGTGTCAGACCATACACAGGCCGTTTCTGGAGGAGAAGAGACCATTATGTTGCTGAGTGCTGATTTGACATTTGGGCCTTACCTGTTGTATGAAGACAGATGAATTTCCAACATATTGACCATTTTGAGTGGATGCAACGCCTAAGCAGAAAAAGCTCAATTCTTAGAGCAGATCCACTTCCCATGATGCATTGAAATTACTACTATTAACTACTACTAACAATTTAAAGAATTCAAACACACGCAATTCGACTACAGGTATAGAGAATAACAGACCAGTCAACGGCAGCAGCAACAAATATATCTACTATCTTTCCTAGTCATCACAGGGCCTACAGGGCCCTCAGAAACAATGTCCCTGTTCAGAAGACACCTGGAACCATGGTGGCTAAGGCTTTGTTGTTGACAAAAAAGCCTTAACCACAGTGGTTAAAGCCTTAACCATCATGATTTATTGTGCCTTCTGAACAGGGCCAGTATCTTCTTTGCCATTTCGTAAAGCAATAAAGGAGCAAGTTTGACTTGGCTCCTGGGTTGGGAGTGAGGGCACTACCACTGAGAAGGCCATATTCCTTGTGTCCGGCAACTGCATTTCCAGTCAAGAGAAAGGCCTCACCAGATGACATTATAGCAGGGAGTTTGGGCTTTTCATGAATCATGAAATAGTCACCATTTGCCATGAATTTTTAGTGTAATGAGATTTGGGACTATCAAGTGAAGGAGATTTCCTCCCTCTCCTCAGCTCAGCAGCTTCCGTATTCTACGGTCAGTCAGCAGCTGACATCTGTACCTATGGTTCTCCAGTGTTAACCATAACACTGCTTAGATGTTTTGCAAGTCCATTTCCTTCTCCCACTCCGCTCCCCAATGCCAGGTTTTAAGTTGAGTGCAAAGCCCTTTCTATCAGTGTGTCCCAATTTAACTGACCTGGCTTCCCCCAAAGAATCCTAGGAAATCGGATGAGAATTCTCTAAAAGGGTGGTATGAATTCTCTAAGGGTGATGAGAATTCTCTAATAGTGCTTCCCTTGTCCATCCCTGCCCCATCTTAACAGAACAACAATTCCCAAGGTTCCCTGGGGAAAGGGAACTACTGTTATAGCCATTTATATTTGTAAGGGTGTATATGCCCTTAATCAAAATCTCATAATAAACAAGACTTTAGCTGATTTGGGCTTAGAAGTCTATAATGTCTATGTAATCATAAGCCAGTGTCTTGGCTATCTACAGCCATTTGTATAACATTTTGATTTAAATATTCTGTGTTTGTTTGTTTTTACTCTGTCATAATGACCAGTCCAATCAGCCCCTGCTGAATGGTGAGTTCAGCATGCATTCCAGCTGGTTTTGTCTGTAGCAAAGCTTCTGTCTGATCGTTCCAAGACAAACAGAACTGTTTGCAGCCTAGGGATGTAAGAGAATTTCGTTTCAGTTTGCAAATCATTCGAATTTGCCCTGCTTGCAATTCTGGATGCGAACAAGAATGTATTTTTCCATGATTTTCTTTTTGCAAATTCCCAAACTTGCAATAATGTTGCCGGGGTGGGGGAGGGGACACACATGTTGACAAATGGCCATATTCAAACATGCATTTATTTATTTATTTTAAAAAGACACTTTCACACATCAGTCAATGGAAGGGAGGAATGCGCTTTTTTGAAAAATGTGTATTAAAATGCACACTTTTCCCATCCAAAGGAAAAGAAAAACTGGTTGCAAACTAGAATAGGCGTGAGATGAATTGAGTAAGCAGTGGAGTTTGGAGAATCTCAGCAAGCTTGAACATTGCTGGTTCTCCCATCCCTACCTACAGCAAGGCGTGAAGAAAACAATGACTTCATGATAGGCTAAAACAGACAACTGGCATTGCAGCACAGCAATTGAACTACCAATTGACCACAAGGCCAGCTAAAACTCCCATTCTACATTCTGGTCATGTGAATTTACTTTGACTGAAGCTGAAAAAAGAGACTTTGTCTGAACCAGATCTAATGGGTCTACTTAGCACTCCTGATTCCAGATAGAGCCCAGTGGCATTAACGGAGCCATACATTTGAATGTTTTTTACCTTTAACAAATAAAGATAGACACAACATTCTGCTAGAAAATAAGTAGGAGTGAAGGAGAAGCTGGCTAATGTATTTCTCTCAAATTATCTTTCGGTTGGCAGACTAAGGTCTTAGCTAGACCTAAGGTTTATCCCAGGATCATCCCTGTTCATGTAAATGACACACAGGGGATCTCGGGAGCAGGCAGGGATGACTCCGGGATGATCCCGGGATAAACCTTATGCCTTAAGGCATAAGAGTTGAGCTACATGGTCACTAAGGCCTTAGCTAGACCTAAGGTTTATCCTGGGGTCATCCCGGGGTCGTCCCTGCCTGCTCCTGGGATCCCCTGTGTGTCATTTAGATGCACAGGGATGACCCCGGGATGATCCCGGGATAAACCTTAGGTCTAGCAAAGGCCTAAAACCACATGGCTGTATCCTTCCTGGGTTATTTCACTGCAGGCACCAAGTAGATCCTCACATTTTTTAAAAGCTTATCCCACGTTAGGGAGGTAAAAATCTTTGCAAGTCAAAAACCAGCTTATCAAGGAGACATGAGATTCTTAATGCACTGCTTTTCAACATGCAAGGATTCTTTTATTTTTAAAAAAATATTGGGGAGGGGTAGTGTTCAAAATTACATTGCCTTCAGACTGAACTGGTGGTATAGTCCAAGAAGGACTCTGACACATGATTTTGCTCAATGTGTAGACTGGCCAGCGTCATGCACCTGAAGCAACATCTGCTTCTGAGGGGGCCCTTCCCCTCTAAAGTGCCTAAACTGCTGTGAACATCACCACAACAGGCACTTCCCCACCCTGAAATGAAATGCCGGCACAGTGTCTCCCACCACCAACCCTTACCAGCATTTGACTTGTACGAATCTGGAGACCACTATCCAAACACGAACACCCCAGCACTCAGCTAGCTGATGCACATAAACCAAGACCAAAGAGATGTGTGTTTCTTTGCTTGGGTTCTGAATATCTTTGTCCTTCCATGGCATTTTTTTTTAAAAAAAATTACATCACAATATGTTCAATCTCAGGTATATGTTTTGGGGGATTATTATTATTATTATTATTATTATTATTATTATTATTATTATTATTATATACAGAAAGCTGGGGCACATCCCCCTATTTCTGCATTGTATCCCCAAAGCCTTTCTGTTTATTTTTTTAAAAATCTAGCAGTATTAATCTAAAGGCCTTCACTTTGTGGGGAGGGGAGCCAAGAGACTGATTGAGTTTGGCATTGAACTTCATGAACCTGCATCTATCCTTAGAGAAAGCCATATGAAATCAGACTGCAATATTAAATCATGAATGCTATTCTGTGTTGAAAACAAACAGACAAACAGGAAAAAAAACTTAAGATTGTGTGCTAAGTCACTTCGGCATTTCTCTGTCTATGTTCCCAGTCCAATATGTTAGCTTCGTTGCCATCTGCCCAGTCCTTCTATCGAGAAACAACATACCAATGACGTTCAACGCATCTTTCGACCAGGCTCTTAGAACACTAGAACCAATTGTTGTTAGGAATCTGTTGTTGTGATCTGAATGTAATGTCCTATGTATAACTGATCCTGTTCTCTGTATCCCTTTTACTCTGTGTTAACCAAGAATCCGGTTATATGTGCTCTCTCGATCCGCAACATCTTTCAGTAAATGTCTTTTTAAACAATGCTTGTTTTCACACTCGCGGAATAATAATAATGATAATAATAATAATAATAAAAAAAGCAGAACACTAACTAGGTGGGCATTTTCTAATAGGGAAAAAAATGCTCCTTTTTCCTCTCTCAAATGCATGCAGCACCTTCCAAAGCAGCCAGAAGGTGACTCTAAGTAGAGACAATGTGAATGTCAATTTTGTTTGTAATTTGCCTGCCACCTTTTCCTGCATGATGTGGGTTCAATGGTACCAATGTTCTTTTCAAATGGAATCACAGCCAATAAACAACAAACAAACAAACTAATAAAAATGGTAATAATAAAAGTGATTTCATACCTTTTTGCCCCCTATGCTTTCCTGTGAAATTCATATTGGGCAGTGTGAATCTGGGCCCTTCCATATGGCTCCATTTCCTACAATCGCATACAAAACAAGTGCTAACCTTAACCAATAGCCAAAGGCAAGGGTGGAACCAAGTAATCTTCTACAATAATATTAGTAGTAAAAGGTTTATTAAAGTGCCAGGTGCCTACGCATTTCGAACGTGGTAGCATTCTTCCTCAGGGCTTTATCTAAAAAACAAAGAAATCCTTTGTATCATAATATTTACAATTAGAGGCATTTTCTAAGTAACTATACCTTAAAAAATTATAATATCTAGTTAGAAAAACTTTAAAACAATATGTATAACGAGACATACTAATTGCAAACAAAAAAGATGTAATACATCATCATTCAGCCAACTGGAGTATCTATGCAAAGTATAACAATCAGGAACAAATCATCTTATTTATTATTATTATTTATTTATATAGCACCATCAACGTACATGGTGCTGTACAGATTACACAGTAAATAGCAAGACCCAACAGTAAATACTTACAACGTTAGTGCAGTTTTCTGCAGAAGTTTTCGTATTAAAGTAAAATGCAAAAGATTTTTTTAAAAAAACACGTCTAAAGAATATAAAGAGCACTCACGACGTGCAATATACAAGAGGTTAAAAATACAATATAAATGTGCTCCGTATACTTTGAAGGTCTTTGCCAGATGCGTTTCGATTGGAAGTTTTCTTCAATGGCCTATTACGCTGCTATTCCACATTCTAGGAACTAGCTTCAAAAAATGGGGGCTGACTAGGGAATTTCCAAAGGTAAAGGATTAAATGCATCACTCCCCTGTAGTAGAAAGTCAGGGATAACAGCATTTCAGCTACCATGAGCGACAAACTATCATCTGATCTTGTCACTCACAGTAGCTGAAACGCTGCTATCCATTATCTTTGGGAATTCCCTAGTCAGCGGTGTAATAGGCCATTGAAGAAGACTTCCAGTCAAAATACATCTGGCCAAGACCTTCAAAGTATACGGAGCACTTTTATATTGTATTTTTAACCTCTCGTATATTGCACATTGTGAATGCTCTTTTTATACAAAAACGTCAATATACCTCCATTTCCTATTAAACATACACTTGATAGAAGTTTACAACCAAGCCTGGTACTCTGATGAAGCTACCTCTGTGCTACACAAGTGTCCAAACATGCTTTTGCCTCATTCACACATTACATTTTTAGGTGTACCGGAACATGTAATTACTCCTATTCAGCTCTAGTGGCATTAAACATGGTGGTGTGAATCCAGCCTTAGTTATAGTTAGACCTATTTCAATCATTGGGATTAAGAACATGAGAAAAGTTGTGCTGGATCAGGGCAAAGACCTATCAAGTCCAGCTTTCTGGTTGCTGATGGGAAGCCCACAAGCAGGATATAAGTGCAAAAGCATCCTCCAAGTCATGATCCCAGCAACTATCATACAGAGGCATACTACCTCTGATGCAGCAAACAGAAAGTGGGCATGTGGGAAATGGTAGGCCAAATGGAAAGAGTGTGTGTGTGTGTGTGTGTGTGTGTGTGTGTGTGTGTGAGAGAGAGAGAGAGAGAGAGAGAGAGAGAGAGAGAGAGAGAGAGAGAGAGAGAGAGAGGCAGAGTAACATTTACTTGTTCACATAAGAATATAAGAAGTGCCATGCTGGATCAGACCAAGGGTCCATCTAGTCCAGCACTCTGTTCACACGGTGGCCAACCAGCCATCGGCCAGGGACCAACAATGCAGGACATGGTGCAACAGCACCTTCCTACCCATGTTCCCCAGCAACAGGTGAACACAGGCTTATTGCCTCAAATACTGGAGGTAGCACACAACCATCAGGGCTAATAGCCATTGATAGCCTTTGCCTCCAGGAATTTATCCAACCGCCTTTTAAAGCCATCCAGATTGGTGGCCATCACTACATCTTGTGGTAGTGACTTCCATAATTTAACTCTGCACTGTGTGAAGAAGTACTTCCTTTTATTTGTCCTAGATCTCTCACCAATCAGTTACATGGGGTGACCCCGGGTTCTAGTATTTTGAGAGAGGGAGAAAAATGTCTCCCTGTCCACATTCTCTACACCATGCATAATTTTGTACACCTCTGACATGTCTCCCCTTAGCCTCCTTTTTTCCAAGCTAAACAATCCCAGTTGATGTAACCTTCCCTTGTATGAGAGAGAAAGGTGGAGGCAACATTTACTTGTTAACAACTGGTTGGAAAAATCTCTTCGATATAAACAGCCTACATATCATCTTTGACAGCACAGTGTTTGCCTTGAATATTCATTTTAGCACAAGATTAGGAATTAAGAATTAAGTTTCTGTGCATTTTTTAAAATTTCAATATATCCAGTGCATTTAGTTTCAACAGTAGGATCCTCTCTGTGCTGGGAAATTGAATTTGGTCAGTGCAACTAGACAATCTTTTTGTTTTGGAACATTTTTTTATAAGAATTTACCAAAAATTGCACTGGAAAGAATTTGAAATTAACAAAACTCAAATGTGAGAGAAAATGAAACTGACACATTTATACATCCAGGCCCACAGTTTTGAGTGCTTAGCTCTTAAAAAGTCTGGGTTTGGATTCCTGGGCATTCAACCATGTTAGTAATAAACTAGGGTTGCCAACGCTTCCCCCTCTCCCATCTGACAGGTTCCTTTAAAAGCTACATGGCAGGCAGATGCAACATGATCCTCTCCTGTTGAACAGCTGTACCTGTTGAATTTGCCCAGTGCAGCTGGACAAACATTTTGTTTCAGTCCATTTTGTATACAAATTTACCAAAATTTGCACATTTCTTCATATTCACGATGGAAAAAACTTAAGGGTTTTTTGTTTGTTTGGTTAATTTAAAAAAAAATGTGGGAGAAAATAAAACTGGCGCATCTGATTCCTGGGGGCTGAGTGGTGCTGTTGTATCTTTATTACCCTGGCATAGGAGATCTGAATGAGGCAACCTGTACTAAATTCTCCAGCCGTATTCTGTCAAATTTGGTAAAAGGACAAGGAGGGATTAATTTAAGTCTCATTGATTTAAATGGGCCTACTTTAAGCATGGCAACTTCTAGGTCCAAACCATTTCCAGCTAGAGGGCCTCCCGGTAGTCCATGAAGTCCAGAACCTAAAATTACCTGACTGTACCACAGAACCACATGACTCAAAGCTACCCCATGGAGGAAAAATAGTGACATGTAGAAAACTAGCATGCCAGGGATAATGTTAAGCTAATATGCAGGAGGGGCCATAGCTCAGTGCGATAGAGCACATGCTTTGTGTGCAGAAGGTCTGACTCAGGGTATGTCTATACCATTCATTTATCCCAGGGTCAGCTCAAGGTCATCCCTGTGCATCCAAACGACACACAGGGGATCCTGTGGTCAACCAGGGATGACCACTCACTTTCCCAGGAATAAAATGGACAACGTTTATCCTGGGTTTTGCTGCAATCCTGGGACAACCCCGAGGACCATGGGTAGTGTGGCGCATGCTCTCTGGTCCTCCCTCCTCCCCACGAGTAGTGGGGCTCTTTAAATGGGCACGGAGCTGCACAGGGTGTCGCCGAACCCATCGAGGGTGGGGGGAGCAATTTTGCCTTCCCCAGAATGGCTGCTGGTACTTTTCAGCACCGAGTTTTAAGGTGTGTTTTTTTTACTTACTTTTTTGAAAGATCAGGGCCACGCAATTGCACGACAGGCTTCCTCTTCCACCAAACAAAAAACAACCACACGCCACACTGGAACATCCCTCTTGGCTTTCAGGACATCGCATTGGCATTTGGACGCTGGGAAAAGTCCAAGATCTTCACCCCCATCCTGGAAGGCTCATAGGTGTAGATGTGCCCTCAGTATAAGGCAGCTTCCTATGTTCCCATATTCCTATGCCATCACTGTGACATCTAGCTTTCTATGCAGAGGGGAGTCACTGTTTTGTATGGAAGAGCATTCAGTCTTTTGAGCTTCAATCAGCAATCTAACCAGTCTTCTTCCTGACATACTTTGTTTCTATGTGCAGAGAACGTTACTTTTGTAAGTAGAAGCCAAAGCCCCAGATGAAGTGGGGCAGCCCAGGTGCAGGAAACCTCTCTAAATTTGCCATGGGGCTCCACCAGGCTCTCCCCACTGCTTTGCTGTAGGGATGTATGAGAAATTGGTTTCAATTCGGGTTTAATCAGAATTTAGCCAACATGCACTTCCTGGAATAAGGACCCAAACGCAATCTGCTGTCAAAGTCCATACACTTACTAGCTTATAATGACATTTACTCAACAAAAATGTGTTAAAAATACATGGGTTTTAAAAATGCACATGAAAAATGCATACATCTGGAAAATGTGCACAAACAACACAGTATTCGATGGAAGAAAAACATGTTGTGTACATTTCCAAAATGCACAGAATTGAGGCGTGCATTTGGGGGTGGAGGCGAATGCACATAGAGAGGTACATTTTCATGCCAAAAGAAAATCTCACCGTCACAAGTAACTCAATGCCTGAATTTTTGCGGATTCACACATCCCTATTTTACCCGGATGCACATCAGCTTTTGCGACTGTGGCTTCTACACTCAACAGCCCATTACTGTAGACAAAATGGCTCCGAAAAATGGGTCTCCTTCAGGCCAGCCCTGCTCGCCCTCTCCGGCGTGTGGAAGGTTCTGTGTGCATAAGGGAATTCTAAACCTCTTTCTTTCAAATGGCCCCAGCTGAAGCAGGTGTCGCAGAAAAACAGCCTGAAGGCTTGTCAGTCTGGTCAGGAAGAATATATGTCATTATGCCACAAGGATATAGGACTGAATTGGGTTCCTTTATTATTTGCTAACTTACCTGCTGAACGCGTGCAACTGCAGCCACCTTTGCAAATTGCATTTTCTCCCCCTACAACATATACTCTGTGTGTGTGTGTGTGTGTGTGTGTGTGTGTGTGTGTGGAGAGAGAGAGAGGGAGAGAGAGAGAGAGACCGACTAAAATGGCCACACACATACACACAGAGAGACACAGAATAACATCTTGTTTTGGCCAGCTTCCAAAATCTAGTCATTTTAAATTATCAGAAAGGCAGCTGAATATGAGAGAGAATGTATCCGTGAGAGATGTGAGGAATGGATGTCTTGGGCCTATCAGGTTAAATAACTTGCCATGAGGGCACATTAAAACTTGAGGTGGGAAGATGTCAGTGGGTATGAGAGAGAGAGAGAGAGGGTGTAAGATTCCCAGCATGGGCTGAAGCCTGGCTCTTGAGTGTATTTGTCCAAACTGCACAAAAGCATTGCAGTTGCTTTTTAATACTTCATAAGAATCAGTGTGGAGAAAAATTCATATGAGGACTGAGAAGCGATGGGTAAGGAGCTAGCTTCCAACCTGTCAAATTATTATAGCCAGTCCCCTTATCAGCAGGGCCAAATAGTTGTGGTATCAACTGTGGCCAAGTTTAATCATGGGTATCTAGTGACATAATTTGCGTATAATTCTAAAATGGCAAGTTGGAAGTCAGGCCACAAGTACCTAATGATCAGTCGAGTCCTGTATTTGCTTACATAACACTCTCTGTTCTCAGAGTGAGGAGATGGCAATCAAAATGGCCATACAGTGCATTATTTTTTCCACAGAACAACTTATGCTGTTTCTGGATAGCATCTTAGCCACTGCTCCTCTGTGCTACCTCCAGAAGCACTTTTCCCATTGCGTTCACACACACACACACACACACACACACACCACAACTCTATGAGGTCAAGCCCCACCCTCAGAACCTAAGTGGTGGGTGGGACAGCCTATAAATGGAATAGTGTGACAAACACTCAGAGACTGGCCACTAAAGTATTTTACATTTGTTAGACTAATGCTTTTTGTGTGTAGCATCAACCCCAGTACAAGAGACTGAACGTTTCTCCAGTTCTGCTTAAACTTTCTCTAATTCCCCTCCAGATCTGGTCAGGAACTGCCACTGGTCCCATATCCTCAATCTCCTTTCCTTAGGGGCATGTCTAGATGGAGCAGTATCATCCCGGGATCGTCCCTGTGCAGGGAGGGAAGATCCCTGCATTTCCCCAGGATATTGCCCTACACTTTTGTCCTGGTTTTTCCCGTGATCCCAAGACCACAGGAGATGTGGGCTGCTGTCCCGGTTTGTCCTGGCTCCTCGCGAGTAACCATAAGGAGCCCCATGCCAATCAGGGATGGGGTGCAGGGAGCAGGAGGTTTGTCTGTTTTTAAATGCCTTTTTCACTGGAGTACTCCTGCACTCATTTCCGATAATAAAAACAAAAACAAAATGGTGGGTGTGATGTCCTCTTCCTCCCGGGTCGTTGCACGCTGCATGTAGACTGAGGGGGAGGATCTCGCGATCAGCATATTGTGAGATCCTCCCCCTCCACCCCCCTAGTCTAGACATGCCCTAGGATTCATGTGCCAAGGTTCAAACAATGATTTTAGGTGCCCTCCTCCAAGGCCCAGATGTGGTTGTGTGGGTTGCTGCTTGCCTCCAAAACTGACCGCCCCCCCTCATCAAACACTGGAAGCCCTCAAGGGATGGGGAGGTTCAACATTTCATGGGGCTGGTTGAGGCAGCCTGACTCTCGCCTGACCAATTCCTTCCTTCCTTCTGTCCATCCATCCAACCTTCCTCTCCACCCTCTTTCTGTGGGCTGATTCCTTTCTTTCCTGAGGTAGCCCACTTTTCCCAAGGATCAAACATTGCCTTGGAGGCCAGGTAAGTGGTGATAGTTCTGGTTTTGCAGTGGCTCCTGGGATGGCCCACCTGGTTTAAATTTTAGTATGGTAAAAGTGCAGGTGCTTATAATGAGAATCCCTGTAACCACACCCGCAAGGATAGTCTAAAAATGCAGGCAGGTGTGTTGATCGATATCAACAAACCAGTTTTAGCAATGTTCATCTCCACCAGGAGCAGCTCTCTGAACAGCTCACAAAACTAGACCAAGTCACCTCAAAAGACTTTGCATTACAGCAGGGAACAATATACCGTTATTTGGGAAATTCATTTCCCCCCCCCACTCCCCCCAGCCACTGTGAGGATGTCAGCCAAGCTCAGAGGGAAGAGGGGCATTTGAGGAGGTTGGCACATGACATCAGCATCCCTGCTCATCAAAAGATCGCAGGGCACCATCCCCATGACCCCTGGCTCCACTACACCACTATCTCTTGCTCCCTTCCCTATGCAAGATAGAGTGCAGCAGGTACACCAGCCCAAAGTTGTAGAAGGTACTACATGCCATGCAGGTTGCTTGGGCCTCCAGTGAGAATGCTGGATCTAACGGTACCTACAGACTGTGGCCCTCAGGGGGAATGTGAATCCCTTCACTGGCTGCCAATTAGTTTCCAGGTGAAGGATAAAGTGTTGGTTATTATCTTTAAAGCCCTACATGGTTTAGGGCCAGGTTACCTGCAGGATCGCCTTCTCCCATACAATCTACCCTACACAATCAGGTCCTATGGAAAAGGTTTACTCCAGTCAGCCACAACTAGCCTGGCAACGTTTACCCAGAGGACCTTTTCTTCTGCCACCCCCAGTCTGTGGAATGGCCTACCGGAGGAGATTCATCAGCTTAAAGCTCTCTCTGAGTTTAAGACAGCCATAAAGACTAGTCTCTTCCGGCAGGCCTGCCCAGATGAATTTTAAACCTAAGAATTTTAAGATGCTGTGATTGTTATTTTAATATTTTATTGGTTTTATATGCTATTTTAACTAATTTTATGTATTACATTTTATTTAGTGTTGTTCCCTGCCTCGATCCAGAGGGAGAGGCGGGTAATAAGTTTTTATTATTATTATTATTATTATTATTATTATTATTATTATTATTATTGACATCCAGGGCCAGTGACAAGGGTAGGTATGGTTGGGCAGCTGCCGAGGGCCCACCCACCCCCAGCAAGGGCCCACTGCCAAGAGCCCCCTGGAGCTGCTTCTCTTAGGGTGACCATATGAAAAGGAGGACAGGGCTCCTGTGTCTTTAACAGTTGCATAGAAAAGGGAATTTCAGCAGGTGTCATTTGTATATAAGGAGAGCCTGGTGAAATTCCCTCTTCATCACACCAGTTAAAGCTGCAGGTGCCCTGCCCTCTTTTAAATCTGGTCACTGTAGTATAGCTCCTGCAGCTTTAACTGTTGTGATGAAGAGGGAATTTCACCAGATTCTCCATATATACAAATGATACCTGCTGAAATTCCCTTTTCTATGTAACTGTTAAAGATACAGGAGCCCAGTCCTCCTTTTCATAGGGTCACCCTAGGTTCTCTTCACCATTGCAACCTGCTTGTTGACCTGTCTCTTGCTCTGGCCCAGACAATGATGGCGGTGAGAAGGAGGAGAGTCGATGCCACAGCCTACTTGCACCCTGGCTCTCCGCCTGTCAAGCAAGCAAGTAGAAGCAATGACAATGGCAGTGAGAAGGTCATATCACTGGGGGAAGAGGCCATTGAGTGTACCTTGCCCAGAGATCCTCAAAAACCTGGAGTTGACACTGTTAACATCTTGCCCGACAAAGCGATTTTGGACAAGACCATTGTTGTATCCTTTTAGCTACCCATCTTTAAACACTGAGATTTAATGGCCCTAACTAGTTCCTGGGGTTTTGTGTTGATTAATGCATAAGAGTTATAAAGTGTTTTGCACACCAAAGTGCTCCATAAATGATTAATAATGGGAAAACAGGCCTGCCATTTGCATGCGATGTTAATGGAATATGCTACACTATTAAGGTTTACTCTGAAACAGGAAATGTCAAAGTAATAACACGAGCAAGTTAGTCTTCGATAATCATAAGCTAATATTGCTGTCCACAGTTCTTTTGTGTGGTGGGGTCAAAGCGGATTAAACTTGAGAAGGCAGTTGATTTGGGGGCAAGGTATTAATTATCATTTTTCCAAGAATATTTATTGTGTTTAACTCCACATTTCCTCCAATGAGCTCAGGAGAGCATATGGGGTTCTCTCCTCCTAACCCCCACATCAAACTGGTGAGGTGGGTTAGGCTAAGAAATTGTGACTGGACCAGAATCATGGCTTAGTGGGGAGTTAACCCCAAATCTCCCTGGTCCTAGACTTACACAGTGTAGACCAGCCTTTGCCAATCTGGTGCCCTCCATATGTTTTGGTCTTCAGCTCCCATCAGCCTCAGTCAGCATGGCCAATGTCAGGAATGCTGGAAGTTATAATCTTCTCACTTGAGCAGGAAGCTCCAAATTTGCCTTTTTATTTCACTTGAGGTAACTTCCGAATTTGGTGGCAGGAGTAATGAGAACATGCTCACACATACAAAGTGAAGGTAGTTGACTTGGACCATTTCTTTTAATCATCATTATCATCATCATCATCATCATCATCATCATCATCATCATCATCCAAAAGACACATTGGCCCTGTTCAGATGACATGCTAAGCTATGGTGCTTAAGCATTTTGAGCTAAACATTATGGCTTAGCATGTCATGTGAGCCATTCCTAACCATGGTTGCTACATAACCATGGTTTAAACATGCTCACTAACCATTTGCTGCAAAAGGGTTAACAGCCTAACCATGGTTTAGTGTGTTCTCTGCACAGGCCCATTATGGAAATACCTTTATTAGGACTCTCTAAAATGTCATGGAAGTCATTGTAAGCTTGTTCATGACATTGTGAAATTTTAGTTAGTCCTAATTACGTGATTACCATACTGTGTCTTTTGTGCTTTTTTCCAGAAAGAACAAATCAAGTACGCACCTGTGTCTAAGGAAAAGAGCTGTGTCTTCTTAGCGTTCACATAATCTTTCTCATTCCCATCTTGTTATTATAACTTGGTCTCTCCTTTGCTCCCACCCTTTGCTCCATTGTCTGCTGTCAGGTTGTAAAGTACATGGGACAGGAACCTGCCTTGCCTCCTTCTCCTTCCTCTTCCAATGTTGAAAGCTGTCATTGCATAACACAATCCACACTTAAACAGATAACAGACTAGTAAAAAGGATAACGAACCCAAGAAAAGAACAAGAACATATCACTTTCTTTTTAAAGGATGGAAGGATGGGGTCAGAAGGACGTTCCATGTACTTTCTTTGTCATTTTTGGAAAGGGAGAAGAATGAAAGACTCACCCCACTCAAAAGGGCTGTAGCCTCTATAAAGGGATCAGTGAAAATGAATCTTCTCACATGTACCCCTTATTGATCTTTTGATACAGAGAAAGCTACAGTTCAAAGCTTCTGACATCCTCAACAGGTTATTTCCTGCTTTGAAGTTCCAGAAATACAGGCACTTGATCTTCTTTGGTGAACCAGCACAGGTGTTCATTTTATTGCAATGGAAAGAGATGTGGAACTTGTTGCAAAGAACATTCCATTCTGAATAGAGGGAATTCAAATCCACAAGTAAACATAGAATCATAGAATAGCAGAGTTGGAAGGGGCCTAAAAGGCCATCGAGTCCAACCCCCTGCTCAATGCCAGGAATCCACCCTAAAGCATCCCTGACAGATGGCTGTCCAGCTGCCTCTTGAAGGCCTCTAGTGTGGGAGAGCCCACAACCTCCCTAGGTAACTGGTTGCATTGTTGTACTGCTCTAACAGTCAAGAAGTTTTTCCTGATGTCCCGCTGGAATCTGGCTTCCTGTAACTTGAGCCTGTTATTCCATGTCCTGCACTCTGGGATGATCAAGAAGAGATCCTGGCCCTCCTCTACATGAGAATCCTTTCAAGTCTTTGAAGAGTGCTATCATGTCTCCCCTCAGTCTTCTCTTCTCCAGGCTAAACATGCCCAGTTCTTTCAGTCTCTCTTCATAGGGTTTTGTTTCCAGACCCCTGATCATCCTGGTTCCCTAACCCTAACTACTACTACTACTACTACTACTACTTCTTCTTCTTCTTCTTCTTCTTCTTCTCCTTCTCCTTCTCCTTCTTCTTCTTCTCATGAAATCATCAGCAGACATAGAGTTGGATCCACACTACAAACACTTATTTTAAAAGAATTAAAACTTTAAAAGGCAGCTCTCAGACCATTTCATGAACTTGTTGTGAGAAGTTATCTGTTTGTTGTTGTTTTTAAAAAGACTTTTGTGTGGATTTAAAAAAAATAAAACCATCTGCACATGCTGGTTTGACCGGGATAGAATGGAATTAATATTGGTCTAATGCTAAATCCCTAGAACAGAAAGTGTGCTCGTGCAGTTAGAATATAAAACCTGTATTTTGGCAGTGATTTCTGCCTCCCTATATGTGACATCCTCTCTCAAGAAGTCCTAGTCCCAGAGTTCTTTGTAGATAGGCAGGAGGGAGGAACAGGTGGTAGGAGGGACAAAACATCAGAATAATAAAGGGGCAGTGATCCTAACAACAATGGGAGTCAGGACTGCTGGTAAGGTGCCCATGTGTCCTCTTTGACACAGAGCAGTCCTCTGTTTGAAGGGCTACCTGGGGACCATCCTGTGCTTGAAAGCATCTGCTATTTAAAATATCTGTTAAACTATTACTTATTTCCTATTATTATTTTTAGCCTGTTTTCCCCCCTTGTATATTATTATTATTATTATTATTATTATTATTATTATTATATTTATTTGTATCCTACCTTTTGCCCAATACTGGGCCTCAAGGCGGCCGTACAAAATTTAGAATATATACATTTTAAACCTTGGAAAGAAATGTACAAAAATAAAAACAAAAGAATAATAATAAAAAATACGATATTAAAACATAAACGTTTAAAATTGTATGCTGATAAGAACATAAGAACGTAAGAAAAGCCATGCTGGATCAGGCCAAGGGCCCATCTACTCCAGCACTCTGTTCATGTAGTGGCCAACCAAAGTAGATCCCTCAAGCCTGAGAGGTCTCCTACCCCTGAGACACAGCACCACGAGGCTCTGTGGAGGAATGTGAGAAATAAAGAAGAAAACAAATCCATGCGCGTGGCACATCACGGAATAACATACACAGAAGACCCTGCCCTGCTGTGTCTACAATGCAAACTAGACTAGATCACGGTGCATCACGAGAAGAAAATTCCAGCCATGCCTCAGCTTAGCAAAATAGATCTCTCCGAAATAATTACAGCTCTGCAGACAGGAGACATCCCTGGGTTTGCACTCTAGGAATATTACTTTAAAAGAACAGCAACAACGTACATCTTGCTAAGACAGCTATAGATTAATGTTGTGCAGGAGGGATTAGTTGCTCAGCAATAAGCAAACTAATCAAATTGCCTCCCATGTATCATCCTCCCCGGAGCAGCCCCAAGTGTTTCATCATCGCACAGCGCAGGCCGTGTGCCGCTCTGAAGGTGCCGTTCAAAACCATTCTTAGATCTTACGCCCCTATATCCAGCCTGACTTATCAGTAATGGCTCACCAAGTCC
Organism: Elgaria multicarinata webbii; assembly: GCF_023053635.1. Classification (NCBI taxonomy): domain Eukaryota; kingdom Metazoa; phylum Chordata; class Lepidosauria; order Squamata; family Anguidae; genus Elgaria; species Elgaria multicarinata. The sequence goes on from NC_086176.1 coordinate 16,011,251, forward strand.
ATAAAACACAGGAAGTGGCAGGCAGAAGAGAACTGCAGTAGGACGTGAGAAATCATGCCAGGCACTTTTGTAGATACTTAAGAACTGTGGGGGGGGGGGACCTTCCTCTCCAAATTGCTCCATAATGGGCCTCTGAAAAGACACCAATTTTCTTTCTAACAAGGGAGCATTAAAGTGATTTGATCTGAATATGCATAACGGAGAGATACTTTGTGCCACAAATAGGACTTCTGGGGGGCTAGGCTGTGGCGGGGGGAGAATGCCAGGCCTCCTGAAAAGAGCTATTAATTCACAGGCCTTTATGTGGGGGTCTGAGCTAGAGGAAAGAGCTTCAGTATGTTCCCCCCCCCAACATATGGGGTGCACCATCTGCCATTAGAGAAACAAGTATAGTAAATAGAATTGTAAGGCCTGATGCACCACAGTTGTTTGAAGTCCCAATGATTTCTGGGACACTTCAACTGGAGCTCATAATTACATTTGTCCCATTGATGTTAAAGGGACTTAAAAGTGCTTAAATTTGGCTGGATTGTGTTCTTACTGTGTATTTCATTGTTAGGCTTTAAATATCTAACTTTACAGATATAAAATACTGAGATTTTTATGGCCTTAGGTTACAGGAAGATTGTTGGTATTATTATTATTATTATTATTATTATTATTATTATAATCGATCTCCAGTTTTTGAAGCTTTAGATTGCAAAAAGAAGAGAGGTTGCCAAGGGTCTGTCCAACCACAATACACGACTGGTGTGCTGCATTCAGCCTGGTGGGTCACAAATCGAAAGATCCTGAAAACAGCATGTCGACATGAGAAGAAAAAATGCAATAGCAAAACACAGCAGTCAGCCGAGCTCCTGCGTTCCTGAGGACAAATGAAGGATGCAAGAGGGTGATTGGTTTTCTTTATCACTGGGATTTTTGCATGTGTCCAAGTGGTGAAGAATCTCCCTCTGCACCTGTTGGGTGTGTGACACTGATGGGCGTACAAGGGCGAGACAGCCAAAGCTCAGGGGGCTTTGGAAGAGGGTGACAAAGTAGCATGCCTCGCTTCCGTAAATGACAGAAGGAGCTGCAAAACCAGATTGGGAGTCCTACACCAGGGAGGGGGGATTCCAAGAACAGTCTGCCTTCTAGGCATGTGCTCCGCTCCGATTAGAAGCGCAGAAGCAGGAGCGAATTGGCCTGCTCCGCCTTGCCCAGAGGCAAAGTAGAAGCGGACCGCGGACCCCTAGAAGCAAGGCGAAGAGAAGCGCCCATTTTCGGAGCGCTCCGGTTTCCGTGGTCCGGTCCGATCGCCATCTTGAAACATTTCGCCCATAGGATTGCATTGTGGAAAAGAAAGGGGGATAACTGGGTTGTTTTTGAAGCTATCTTTCTGAAAATTCTTAAGCTCAGAGAGTCGTGGATGGGGGTCATTTTGAGACTACTCTCAGCTCTCTGCGTGGTGCGGGTCACGCGCTAGAATTTTTCGAAGGGCTGAGGGGCAGAGTCAACTCCCGGTCATGATCACATGATCCCAAAGTTGGAGGAGGGGATAGGCAAAACGGGTAACTTGGGATTCAGGGAAACTTCTCTTTCTTAGTCTGAACGGACTTTTCCCAGTGTTTTTTAAAACAGTAGCCCCACCAAATGCACAAACACAACCTGAAATCATATACTAAGCCAATAATAAGAGAGCACTGCTACCCACCCTAACTTTGGGGAACAACTGAAAAGATGTGGTGCAAGGGGATGAGCTCCCCTAGGGCATGCCATGTGGATGTGCCCTCACTCTCTCCTGTACTTGGGGGGCTATCACAACCCTCCAAAGAGAGTAACCTGGTGGAGCAATGCCTATCATGAGTTGAAGTGAGCGTTTACTTCTTAGTGGTGGAGCAATGTCTTTCATGAGTTGAACTGACAGCGTTGCTTCTTAAAAGACTGGTTGACCACCAGTCAAATTGGCAGCTGCTTCCCCCTCCCCCGGGCACATCCCCCTATTACTGGTAAAAGACAGATATAGCCTTTTTTAAAAAGTTCTTCTTGTTGTTTATTCAGCAACACTGCTGCTTTTAATTCCACCCCTCCTTTGTTTGTTTATTTATTTATTTATTTATTCCATTTTATATGCATTACTGGCTTATCCTTGGCTCACTTCCTTATGCCCCCAGAAGTGTCTGCTGCCTGCCTGCCTTCCCTCCCTCCTCTCCTGCCCGCCTTGCAGGGATGTTGTGTGTGTCTGGCTTTGACTCAGGGGAGAAGTCCTTCCTGCGCTCAATTAGACTTTTGGAAGTTCCAAATCCATTTTTCAAGTGTGGAAGAAGATTTCATAGGTTTATCTCTACTCCCCAATTCATGGCATGTTGGAATTTCCTTTGAAATGGACCCATTGAGAGGTCTGCAGGTTTAAGCCCCGCCAAAAATCAGGGGATGATGGGACTGCCTTGAGTCTTGGCGTGCATATGTATCCCTGGACAAGCTATCATGGTGGCGAGTTTTGAGATTTTTAACGTGCAAATTGATGGAGCTATGGAAAGGGGTGTGAATGGGGTGTTGGATTTTCCTAAATTCCCCAAAAATCAGGGGATGATGGGACTGCCTTGAGTCTCGGCGTGCGTATGTATCCCTGGAAAAGCTATCATGGTGGTGAGTTTAAGATTTTTAACATGCAAATTGACGGAGCTATGGAAAGGGGTGTGAATGGGGTGTTGGATTTTCATAAATTCCCCAAAAATCAGATGATGGGACTGCCTTGAGTCTTGGCGTGCGTATGTATCCCTGGAAAAGCTATCGTGGTGGCAAGTTTGAGATTTTTAATGTGCAAATTGACGGAGCTATGGAAAGGGGTGTGAATGGGGTGTTGGATTTTCATAAATTTCCCTAAAATCAGGGGATGATGGGACTGCCTTGAGTCTTCTTGGCATGTGTATGTATCCCTGGACAAGCTATCATGGTGGCAAGTTTGAGATTTTTAACGTGCAAATTGACGGAGCTATGGAAAGGGGTGTGAATGGCGTGTTGGATTTTCATAAATTCCCCAAAAATCAGGGGATGATGGGACTGCCTTGAGTCTTGGCGTGCGTGTGCACCCCTGGATAAGCTATCATGGTGGCGAGTTTGAGATTTTTAACGTGCAAATTGACGGAGCAAATGGAAAGGGGTGTGAATGGGGTGTTGGATTTTCATAAATTCCCCAAAAATCAGGGGATGATGGGACTACCTTGAGTCTTGGCGTGCGTATGTATCCCTGGACAAGCTATCATGGTGGCAAGTTTGAGATTTTTAACGTGCAAATTGACGGAGCTATGGAAAGGGGTGTGAATGGGGTGTTGGATTTTCCTAAATTCCCCAAAAATCAGGGGATGATGGGACTGCCTTGAGTCTTGGCGTGCGTATGTATCCCTGGACAAGCTATCATGGTGGTGAGTTTGAGATTTTTAACGTGCAAATTGACGGAGCTATGGAAAGGGGTGTGAATGGGGTGTTGGATTTTCATAAATTTCCCAAAAATCAGGGGATGATGGGACTGCCTTGAGTCTTGGCGTGCGTGTGTATACCCCCATGAGGTGTCATGGTGCCAAACTTGAGGTTTCTAACTTTCACAGAAAAAAAGTTGTATACTTTTTTAGCTTAATGCAAGCCTATGGGGGGGGGAAACGGAGCTCCGATCTGGATCCGGAGCTCTGCAGCGGAGTGGAGCAGACATAGGTGGAGTGGGGGCGGGGCGGAGCGGGCCGATCTGCAAATCGTGGATCTGGAAGAGAAGCGGAGCGGGGGGTCCGTGCACACCCCTACTGCCTTCCCTCTGGGAGGTTCCAGCAACCAGTGCTGCATAAGGGAAATATGTTAGCCATGTCGCCTAAAGCTCCACCCAAGTCCCACCTCATCATCTCTCTGGGAGTGTCTCTGTGTGTGTGTTTTCTTTGGAGGCATCTCATGGGTTTGGAAGACAAGGACAGGAGGCTGTCTCTCTTCGTTTCTTTTTAGTGGGCCACTAGAATTTCACTTTGACTAGCAGCTCCACATAGGGTAGCTTTGTGTCCTCTTTTATAGAGGGCAGTCGTCTGTTTGAAGGGCTGCCCATTCCAAGTCCAATTTAGAGATAAAGAACCATCAGAAGGAAGAGCTAAAGGGCCTTGAAGTTGTCCGTCAAGAGCACCTGGACAGCTGGCTGAAGAAGGCACACAGTCCACTTGGTCACAGTGTTCCACGCTATGGTGACATGCACTGTATTTCTATTTAAAGTATAATGTTGTTGTTGTTTATTTGTTCAGTCGCTTCCGACTCTTCGTGACTTCATGGAACAGCCCACGCCAGAGCTTTCTGTCGGCCGTTGTCACCCCTAGCTCCCCCAAGGTCAAGTCTGTCACCTCCAGAATATCATCCATCCATCTTGCCCTTGGTCGGCCCCTCTTCCTTTTGCCTTCCACTTTCCCTAGCATCAGCATCGCATCTGTCCATATAAATTAGCATATGTACATTCTACACAAATCTTTTCTCCTCTTTTTGGGGTAAGGCATTTCTTCTTGTTTGGCTATTCATATGTAGCTACGGATGACTACAGGGAGACAGTGAGTTGTAACCAATGGTAGACTTACTTAGAGTTGGCCCAATGAAATGAATGGGACTTAGGTTGTACTTACATTGGATCCATCCCAGTTGCTGCACTCTGAGAGCTCTCCATGGTATCACACAGAAACACAACGGTGGCTCTCCTCCACTTTCACATTGTAGAAGTATACATGTTGAATCAGCATGCACTTGCCTTGTGCCATTCAGATCAAGCAATTTGGAACCTCCACTTACATCTCCCCCAGTGCCCCCAATGTAGTATCTCTCCAGGGCATTGTGGGAAATTGGCTCCAAGCTGCCCACAGCACTGATCACAGCACTACCACTTCTGCCTGCCGCTGTCACTGCCAGATAAGCTTGCCAGGACACACTGACTTCAGAGGGAACACACCAGAGGCAGTGGAAGCCAATGGCTCTGGTTTCGGTGGGGCTATAAAATAAATCCATTCTGAGTTTCTGTCAGAACCAACCAGATCTGCAAAGGAGCCATCCAAGGTGCTGAACCAATTTTGGAGAGAGGATTTGCACCTTTGATTACTCCTTTTGACATCTGGCTACTCCTGACCAAAACCCCAAATGGATTCCACCCATCCCTTGCAATCTGGAGCTGTCCAAGCAAGAGAGTGGGGTGTGCCTCCAAGTTTACTTCAGTAAAATAAATATTCTTGGGCTAGCAGGAGAGCAAATATTGCTTTGGTCCATCTGAGAATGACATTTCCCTTTTGCTAGCACTAGGGCTATGAAGAATTTTGCTTCCATTTAATTGCATCCCCCCCCCTCTCGTGGTTTTTTTTTTTTTTTTTCCTGGCTCTCTACTGGTCTTATCTGCATCCAAAGGTGCTGCAGGTTTGGCACAAAGCAACCTGTTGTCTCTGTCAATGCAGCCATAGTTCCCTACATAAAAGTGCTCCAACACTTTTCAGGTGTATGCCACTCTTTTGGACTTGTGTCATGTCTTTAAAGAAAGGTTAGGTTTACTTACTGCCTGTAAATAAGCCCTTCTGAAATGCAGGCCTTCACAATAGAATTGTCAAGGAGGTTGTGGGCTTTTTTAAGTGTGGTTTTTTTTAGGTCCCCTCCCTCTCTTTTTTTTATGGTGGTCTTGTGTGTTTTTCATTATTTATTTCCCTCCTTTCAGGATCACCAAACTGCTGAAGTTTCAGAGCCAGCAATCAATCGGATCGCCTGTCAGAATTCGGATGCTTCTTCTCGCACATTACAGCTGTTCACAGACTATTATTGATTCACTACACTGGATTAAAACAGAGTTCATACTCAGTCATTAATAGTCAGACGGAGCCCTTTCTTCCCAAGAACTGGACTATAATATGGTGTCCTTTGGGTGATAGTCAGACCAATTGCTTTAAAATTCTCCTCAGGAATCTGAATGCTTTATGGAAAGGCCGAGTGCAATGTACAGTCAACAACACCTACTTTGACCTGGAAAGGAAAGAAGATGGGATTATTACCCTCCTGAGTCTTCTGCTTTATCCTTACCCACCCACCCCTGCCCGTATCACCATCTTTATTTGTTTGTTTGTTTGTTTGTTTATTTATTTGTTACATTTCTATACTGCCCAATAGCTGGAGCTCTCTGGGTGGTTCACAAAAATTAAAAACATTCAAAGTATAAAACAACAGTATAAAACCATAATATAAAATACAATATAAAAGCTCAACCAGATAAAAACAGCAGCAATGCAAAATTACAAATTTAAAACACCAAGTTAAAATTTATTTATAGACTGTTAAAATGCTGGGAGAATAAAAAGGTCTTCACCTGGCGTCTAAAAGCATATAATGTAGGTGCCAAGCAAACCTCCTTAGGGAGTTCATTGCACAGCCAGGGTGCCACAGCAGAGAAGGCCCTCCTCCTGGTAGCCACCTGCCTCACTTCCTTTGGCAGGGGCTCGCGGAGAAGGATCCCTGAGGATGTCCTTAGGGTCCGGGCAGGTACATATGGGAGGAGGTGTTCCTTCAGATAACCTGGCCCCAAGCTGTTCATGAATTTCTGTATTGTACAGCTTCTCTTGGAGAGGGTAAAGGGAGATTTTTAAACAAGTCTCTGCTCTCCACGTGAAGAGCTGCTGTCATAGCTTGAAACATATTGGGATAGTTTTGGCTACTTATGAACGGCCCAAAAAAGAGGAAAAAAGTGACCCCCAAAAAGTGACAAAAGAAGATTCTGATTTGCATAAAGCGTGCACATGCTCTTTTATACATATAGATGCAATTTTAAATGGAAATGCAGTACATCTCATCATAGGAGGCACACTGTGAGCAGGCAACCTTTCCAGGCACTCTTCATGGGCAGCTTCAAGGCCCAGCAATTCCTTCTGATGGTTCTTTATCTTCACACCAGACTTGAAATGGGCATATCTTCAAACAGAAGACAATCCTCTGGCCACCATTCAGATAGATGACACCTGGCTACCCTGCTTGCAATTAAACCTGCGACGGACATCTGGCTGAAGCCCTTTGGACAGGGGCCAGCCCAAGACATTATGTTGCTTGAGGCAGACCAGCAAATGGCGCCATACCATCCACCCAAGTCAAGGTGTATGCACAGCTGTCGGAGAAATTATTATTATTATTATTATTATTATTATTATTATTATTATTATTATTATTATTTCCTGCTCTTTTCCCAATCCTGGGGCTCAAGGCAGGAAATCCATAATAGATTCAGATAAGTTTCAGTTTTTATGAACCTGGCCTGCAGGTTCCGCAGCAGGCTGGCTTTTTCCAAGTCATGTGTATTCCACAGATTTACATACTTCCTTTTTTAAAAAAAAAACTTTTGTTTTAATGTGCAAATTTGCCCTTGTGCTAATGCACACTTGCACTCCTGCACACTTGCACAAGTAGAATTAAATTCTCTTACATCCCTAAAAACAAATCAAATTCCATCAATAAGCTGATGACAGAATGAACGATGGACAACTTTCTGCGAAATACAGATGGAGGGGATTTAACAAAATCCATACATCCCTAGGAGTGTGATACCTAGGGGTTTATGAATCTGCCAATGTCTGGTCTGGGTGATGTCCATCAAGAGGAAATCTGGCCCCCTTGGGGCTTGACAGATTTCCTCAGAACCCCCAGACCAGTTTGTGGATTTGGGGGACAAATGACGGCTGTAATTAGCATATTTTACTCAATTTCCAGCTATAAAGTGCTTAGTCGTGTAAATTGCAAGCACAAGTTGTGCATCTTGCCAGAGGATGGGGGGGGGGGAATGATGCTGAAATTTACAAGCCACACCAGCAGGTAGAGCTGGTCCGCTCTGGATTCTGCAAGTTGGATTCTCAGGAATCTGACATACTTCAGGTCCATTGAGGATTTCTCAAGCATCTCTAATGGTACCCAAAGCCAGCCAAGTTCCTTTCGGAGGCAAGAAATCCCACAAGCAGCTCCTCTCCATCCTTGGCACCTTTGAGCCCTACCCCAAATCTGTTTCTTGGGGGCCCAGATCTGTTCCCCACAACCCCAAGGGCCCATGGATTCCAATAGAAGGTTTTTCACTCATCTTAATTGCCATGGAGGGAGCAATGTTCTAGAGGGATTGTGGGTGGGGAGGGAAAGCTTCATTATTCTCTTCCCCCCCCCATGCTGCAAAAACAGCATGCTTGATCTCTCTCTTCATGGCAATTAAGCATAGAAAAACCGCTTAATTGATCTGGCACAGGGTGCAAATGAACTGAAAACTTTGAGATTATTTGAGATTATTCAGAGGAGAAATGAATGGGCTGTCTTGGCCTCCTGTGAAAGCTAAATCCATCCCGCTCATTATTTCTACATGTGCATATGTAGGTATAAATCAACATGTGCCATTTTTTTATGCTGATCCGTGTCCTATGGGCCTGGGCCTCGACTCTTTTAAGTGTCTAGCAACACTCCCTGCCTGGCAGGAATTGAACTCAACCTCAACGACATTCAGAGGAAATTTGCCAGAGGAAAGAGTCAAGCTGAAACCAATATTTGGAAAGTTTTGGAATTTGTCAAATGCAGTATCAGCCCAGTCTCCAAACAATCATAAAACTAGGATCCAGGACCAGCGTCGAGTTTGAAGTGGTCCTGGGCAAAGTGCCTTCTGTGGGGGCCTTCCTCCATGACTGTACCCTCTTCTGTTTTCATCTTTATACCAGCCTTGGACTAGACAGCTCTTCAAACAGAGGACACTTTCAAAATCTAGGACAGACGTCTGCATTGAGGCTGGTGGCTCCAATATTGCTGGGGTTGTGAATCCATCCCAGGTTGAACTATCTGAGATACTGAGCTTATTTTGGGGCTAGGATTCAGCAGCTTGGCTAGCTCCTTTAAGGTTCTGGGTGCTGCTGACTGAAACCTGGAATGGATTCACAGCTCCTCCAGAACTGGAGCCAGCAGCCTGCACTGGTCCCCTGCCAGCCCTTCAAATAGAGGACTGTCCTCTGTAAAAGACAACACTTCCCCCCTACTCTGGAGCCTCAGTGGCTGCCCAAGTAAGCCCAATTCTGAAGCTGGCCCTCGGCAGGATATACACTACTGCTTTAAAACAGTTTATAACAGTAGTGACAACTGTTGAGGCCAAGGACACACTCCACATACAGTTTTCAAACCATTTTCATAATGTGTCATATGTTCCTTGGTGTCTCGGCATGTCTTTCAGATATCTCAGCTTGGCTGCTTCATCGTCGCTTGAAGCTTAACATGGCAAAGACTGAATTGCTTGTTTTTCCTCCTAAACCTTCTCCTCATCTCTCATTCTCTCTTACTGTCAATGATGTTACGCTTACCCCGGTCAAGGAAGCTCGTAGCCTTGGCTTTATCTTCGACTCCTCGCTCTCCTTTATTCCTCATATTGAGGCAGTAGCTAAATCTTGTCGATTTTTCCTGTATAATATTGCCAGGATTCGATCATTTTTGTCTGTCTCTTCTGCCAAGACGCTTGTTCATGCACTGGTTATTTCACGGTTGGACTACTGCAACCTTCTTCTCTCTGGCCTTCCTTCTTCTCACATCAGTCCGTTGGTTTCTGTTCACCACTCTGCCGCAAAGATCATCTTCTTAGCTCGCCGCTCCGACCATGTTACTCCGCTTCTGAAATCTCTTCATTGGCTTCCAATTCACTTCAGAATCCACTATAAACTTCTCCTGTTAACCTTCAAAGCTTTTCACGGTCTAGCTCCTTCCTATCTCTCCTCTCTCATCTCACACTACTGCCCCGCTCGTGCTCTTCGCTCCTCTGATGCCATGTTTCTCGCCTGCCCAAGGGCCTCTACTTCCCTTGCTCGGCTTCGTCCATTTTCGTCTGCTGCCCCTTACGCCTGGAACACTCTTCCAGAACATTTGAGAACTACAAGTTCAACCACAGCTTTTAAAGCTCAACTAAAAACTTTTCTTTTTCCTAAAGCTTTTAAAACTTGATGTTGTGCAGACTTCTACTGTTACTTTCTACTGTTAGTTTTTCCCTACCCTGTGCCTGCTTACCCTACCCTGTACCTGTTTGCATTCTCTTCCCCTCCTTATTGTTTTACTATGATTTTATTAGATTGTAAGCCTATGCGGCAGGGTCTTGCTATTTACTGTTTTACTCTGTACAGCACCATGTACATTGATGGTGCTATATAAATAAATAATAATAATAATAATAATAATAATAATAATAATAATAATAATAATAGATCTGGCCCTGCTGATTTGATAAAACTAAACAGAGCTTTAGACAGGCTTTTCTTGAACTACAATCCTCCAATGTGCAGAATCACCATGAGGGCAAGTTCAAAAGCCGTTTATGATCCTGGCATTGGGGCTGGTTCAGAGGAAGTGGGAGCTCAGCTATTCAAAGAGGGGGAAATCAAAATTGTGGCTGGCCTGGTACAAGCCCCTCGCATCAGCCGAAACAGTTCCTTGCATCCCAGGCCAGAATTAGATTGGACCTACAACCTTGTACATATTGGCAGATGTCTGTATTTACTGATGCTGCGGAAGCTCTTTGAACACAGACCTTGATCTGCCAATATCTTCAAAGGCAACAATACCTTAAGGGGAGAGAGAGATTAAGCAGAGAGAGAGAGAGAGAGAGAGAGATCGCACTGCAAGCCTACATTTTGAGTAACAATTGGTTAGAGGGATTTGTTTTTCTAATGAATCACGTCCTTTCCCCCCTTTGTATCTTAAGAGTATCTCTAATTAAGAATGCTTTGCATTCAAAGAAGGAGGCCACACAAAAGTAACTGTCAGGAAATACTCACTCCCTGATCTATCAGCCACCTCCTTTCTTGACAGAATATGCTCCTTTGCCATTCCAAGGACGTTGCAAAGCAGCCAAGGATAAATCAGAGGGCGCTTTGCCAAGGTGCCAGCTGCTGTGTACAACTAAACACAAAGTAACTTCATTACTAGCTTGGCCCTGGGAATTTGTACCAAATTAGGCAAATCGCTCAATTGTGTTTACACCGGATCCCTGTCTTTCAAGGCAGAAGGGTCCGTTAAACACGCCGGCCTCCGTGCCTTTGACCCCGAGTTAAAAGGCTAAAACAATCGTCGTCTCCGGAGAAGGGACGATAGGCAATGAAGATAGCCGGATTAAAACAGCAAGCCCCCCCTTGGTAAAGATCAGGGTTCGGACGAGCTGCAAAAGAAGCTGTAACGTGTTGGCAAGGGGTGGGGGTTATTAAATGAACCCGTGAAGCAGTTGCATCCATCTGGAACTCACTGGTGTTGTTTATGGTTTATTTCATAAAAGAAGAATCTAACCAGTGAGGATCCTCCTATTTGGGCCGGCATCGTGCATGCGGAGGCGTTGCCCAGATTTCTATATTCATTGCCAGTTCTGCAATTGGCAGCAACCCAGCCTTTAGCTTTGTGCTTGGAAGATGCATATCAGAGCAAGCCTGGCGTAACAAACCTACAGGGACGTTGAGATAAAACTTCCATTGCCTCTGGAAGATATGCAGCCATATGCTTCTCTTTTTAGAAGTTGATGGGAGTTTCATTTAAGGAGGAAGGGGAATGGATATAAAGAAGAGAGAGCAAAGGTGCCATTTCATATTTCAGCGGTATGTGTGCGTGGGTGTTCAAAAATATTTGAAAATCATCCCTTGGGTATAGTCAAGATGGATTTGCAAATAGGTACTACATTTTAAGAGCTTTATACCTCCTAATATAAGCACAGAAGATGGCTGGCTATTGTCTTTGGATCTTTGTTGTGGGCTTCCCAGAGGCATTTGCTTGGCCACTGTGGCAAATGTGACACTGAGCTAGTTGGCCTTTGGTCTGAGCCTTCTTACGTTCTTATATACTCTATGTTATCAACACAAGCAAACTGTCATTTCATTGTTCATTAAATGAACAGTCACAACAACCACTATTAGTGCTGGTAAATTTTAGATCTTAGGCCTTAGCTAGACCAGGCTTCATCACGGGGCCCAGGATCATCCCTGTACGTGCGTCCACATGATGCACAGGAGATCCTGGGATGAGGGAGGGATCATCTCTCCCTTGCCCTGGGATAGAGCACTCCCCTTTGGGCCTGGTTTTTCCACACCCTCGGACTGAGCCCAAGACCGTGGGACATGTGGCCCATTGCCGCGGTTTGACTCAGCTCTGCGCAATTACTTGTGCAGAGCTAGGAGCACTGTGCCCATCAGGGGTAGGGTGGGGGGAGTGGGGAAATGAAATTATTTTAAAAAAAGCACCTACCTTTAGCGCATGAGCGTTCATGCACTCCTCTTCCTTTAAAAAAAAATTTAAAATGGTGGGCGCGACGCCTCTCTTCCTGAGGTCGTCGCGCCTCACATGTAAACAGAGGAGGGATCTCACATTAATCACAATGTGAGATCTTCCCTCCTCCTTCATGGACTATCAGATAGGTCTAGCTAAGGCCTTAGGCTATGGCCCCATTCAGACAACATGCTAAACCATGCTGCTTAATCACAGATTAATTTAATGCAATAAGGTTAATGCATTCCGTTAACCATTTTGTGGTTAAGCAGCATGGTTTAGTGTGTTGTCTGAATGGGGCCTTAATGGTCTTATTGATGGTGGGTGTGGGTTTCTTTTGACAGCCATGTGATTCAGCAGTGAATCACATGACTAAAATATCTCATTTCCACTCACACACCACCTCCGCCATTCTGTTCCATGCCCTGCAACTGCTTCTATATTCCTGATATATTAAAGCAACAATAACAACTCACCTATTCCTAATCCTGATTAATAATAATAATAATAATAATAATAATAATAATAATAATAATAATCTGAGCATTTGCAGTTTCACGTTTTAAGCTCACTGAAATCAAAGCATCATCATGATTGCAGGAATAAAATGGAATTTGCTTCTCCGGCCCTGATGGGTGTCTGTTTCCACATTTATCTGGGCATAAGCGCAACTTTATTTTAGGAAGGTATAATATACATTTGAAAGTAAAAATAATAAAATGGGTGTTTGTATCCATATATAATGCCCATGTCAGCCACTACCCTGATCACGCTCTGGGTGGTCACTTGTCCCTGGGTGTTGACCCTCTAGCTGCACAACTGACAACAATAGAACCAGTGAGTTAGTCAGAAATATAGGAGTCCCAAAAAGAATAATCACTTAGGGCTTATGAGATGGGCAGATGCCCCCCACCAAAGTGGAAGCACCTTGTGTAGCTCCTTTAGAGATCTGACTGGTTCTGACTGAAACCCAGGGTGGATTCACCACCCCACAGACACCAGAGCCACCAGCCTCTATGGCTACCCTCACACACACACACACACTGAACGGCATTCCTGAGAATGTCACAAAACCACTTCCATGGCCCCTCCCTTGGCTGTATTCCTTTGCATGCAGGCATCAAAATTCTGCCTCACTCTGCAGTTGTGAGATATTGCCTTGGGTTTGTCTCTAAACATATTGCCTTGAGATAAAGCAGAGGCAACTCAAAGGCCTTTAGTTGTTTCGGTCTTCGCCCTCACAAAGACTCTCTTCAGCCTTTGACTACCCCTCCAACATGTGATCAACTCAGCAATTGTAGAAAGTTAATGGAGCATCATCTCAGGATAACCTGACTGTATAATCAAGTCATTTCTTGCAAAGGGGAACTGCAGACTCAAACCCTCCACCCTTTCCCTTCATATTTATAGGCTGAATGCACCCTTTCTTCTTACGGGGGTCGCAAGCTGTAGTTTCATCTTCTGTGCAGATGTATGAATGCTGCTCTGAAAATAAAGTGCAGCTGACGACAATTTGAGCATTGCTGTGTAAACTGGGAGCAGGGTCTAAAATAATTAGCAGGAGAAGAAACAGCTGTTTCAAAGAACATTGCTTGTAACAAAGCAACATGACTCCGTATTGTAAGCTTCGTTAGAAAATTAGATGCGATTAGCCTCTGCCAATAATGTCAGTCAAATAGGTTCCAGGAATTTCTAAGGAGGAGGACTGTCAGTATGAGGCCCAGTCTCCCAGGTGTGGATTCTGAAACAGACTCGGAGGCTGAAGAAGACCAGCCAAGATGTCTGGCTGTTATTTTAATAATGTATAAGTTTTAATCAGTTTTATGTATTTTATAATACTATTGTATTCTTTGTTGTTCCCTGCCTCGATCCAGAGATGATGATGATGATGATGATGATGATGATGATGGGAAGTGGGGAAGGAAATTCTCCAATACTCTCCAGGAGCCAAGGAGGAATCTTCCCAGGAGCTTATCAAACAGGAATCCCAGGCTCAGAAGTCATCTTCCTCCTCCTCTCCCCTCTGGGAACTCAGTCTTGTATAGAACTGTAATAAATAAATAAATAAATAAACATCAGAATTAAAGATCCCAGAGTTCGCCACAGAGTCAAGTGGGCGAAGCTGAGAAGACGTGGGAGGTATTCCACCAGACTAGCCGCATAGCAGAGGTTACAGCTTGGAGACCCTCTCTAAAGGAGGGGTCTAGTAAAAGCCTGTTGGGAACAGCAGGAAACCATCAATTTAGTTGATAAGCAACTGTCTTGCTTTGTTAGACTAATTAAGCTTAGAGGATAACTCCTAGCGTTCACACTCCCTTCAGGTGTGAAGAGGTATCTATTTGCTGAATAAAGCTTTTGTTGATTGCATAGCAGGTGTCTTTATTGCCTTACATTTCAGTGGGAGGGCTTGGAATTACATCAAAGGGCATATATGCATATGATGGAATCAAGTTCATGCTCCTCCCTTTGATTTCTTCCTTGAAATATTTTGGAGGTGAGTCCTGAGGATACATTGGACTGCTTCGCATGATTGCCACAGTCCACCATGGTTTATTTAAGTAATGGTGGGTTGCTGCATGTGCCAGTGGCCATTTTAAATATTTAAATAACTGCATGTGGTCACTGACTGTGGCTTGTTGTGCTATCCAAATCCAGTGAGAGTGGGCTGTTAGCATGGTTAACAAACCACCTATAACCCATGGGCTGTTTTAAAGTTGTGAGCGGGTTGTTAACCACCGTAACAACCCACCTTCTCCTTGTTTGGATGACACAATAAGCCACAGAGACTGCCCACTGTGGCTTGAATATTCAAAATGGCTGCCAGCATGTGCCATAACCCACCGCAGCTTAAATAGAAGATGGGAGAGCTGTGGTGATCATGCAAACCGGGTCATTGTGATTGCACAGGCTTTCTTAATTTCCATTTATTTTTATGCGAGCCATTTCTCCAAAGGTTGGGGGAAGGAGTAAATTGCCCTGATGGAAAGAGTCCATAAACTGCCAGGAATCACAATGCTACCCACTATCCCTGATTGCTGGAGGGGGTTATAATCTGATTGAGGTCCAAATTTAATGCACATCTCATACATAGATACAGGCATTGGTAACCTCAAGATTGGATTACTGCAATGCACTCTATGTGGGGCTACCCTTGAAGCTGCTACGGAAGCTGGAGCTAGTGCAGAATGCAGCAGCTCGGCTGATGTCTGGAGCTGCCCCTTTCCAGCATGTAACTCCTCTGCTGAGGGAACTGCACTGGGCCAGGTTTAAGGTTCTTGTACTTGTGTACAAAGCCCTAAACAACTTGGGACCAGGATACCTGAGAGTGTGCCTTCTCCCCTACCAACCTGCCCGGTCACTGAGGTCATCCGAGGGTCTGCTCCTGGTGGTTCCACATAGATCCATCCTCCGATTGGAGTCCACCAGGGGCAGAGCCTTCAGCGTGGTGGCACCCCTCCTGTGGAATTCCCTGCCTCTGGAGGTCAGGTAGGCGTCAACTTTGTACTCCTTTCGGCGCCTCCTGAAAACATCATTATTCCAGGAAGCCTTTCCTTAATGTCCAGCCATGACTCACTGTATTTGCTTCTTTTAAATTTTGTTTTAACTGTTTTTATTCTGTTTTTATTTTCATTTTATCTTGTACAGCGCTCCGAAATTTTCAATGGGGAGCGGTATATAAATATTGTAAATAAATAAATAATAGAGATAGATAGATAGATAGATAGATAGATAGATAGAGAGGAACTAGAGGCTAACAGTGGGCCCATGACTATATGCATATATGATGTACATATTGAAAAGCAGTACCGGAAATGAAATGAAATATATACAGAGAGAGAGATTGCTGAACAATGCACTGCTTTTACATATGTCTCACTTCGTTGTTGGTGTTGCTACTTTGTCTCTCCTCTACTTTTCATCCCCATAGAGATAGCAATTTATAGATGAAACGGCATTCTAGAAGATTTGGTTTTTTTCAAGGACTGTATTATTAGAAGTTCTATTAGTCAAACATGTCATTGGGTGGGCTCGAAACCCACCCCCCCTATTTGGCATGGCAAGTTGCTCATTTTAGCAATCAGCTACGCTTTCAAAGTTAATTATGGAAGTAAAATGCCACTGTAATTAGATTTAACTTGAGTTAATGGGGTGGTGGGCAGATTAAACAAGGAAACAAAGCTTTCTCCATGGGGGGTGATTTCGAAATGAAGAAACCCCTGTGAAAACCACAGTGACAAGCAACACAGTCTCCATACATCTGGAAATATATATCAGCTGCAGTCCTAGGTCATTCAAAAACAACGGATTTATAAAAGGCCCTTGTACAAGATGATGCAGTGGCATCCGTCCATTCGGTTTCATTTATTAAGCCTTGTAGTCCTCGTGAGGTTCACTAATATAGTAACCATAAGGAATATAAATCTTGGAGCATGTTTGAAAATGCTGAAGGCATTCCTGGGGCAATTTTGAGGTATTATTCTTCAGTCCAAGTTTCTCTGTCTGAAAAGGAGAAGGTGGGTGTGTAGTAGCTCCCCCACAAATCTTCTGTACGTGCCTGAGAGTGCTGGTAATATATTCTACAGCTTCAGGGCTCAACCATGCAAGAAGTAGAGGGAGGAGGCAGGTGTGGAAGACAAATTTTGGGCACCATTAATAGACAAGAAATCGGCCATCGTTCTGTTATTGTTGCTGCTGTGTCTTATTTTACAAGTAAGCTGGAAAAATTAGCTTGGGTATGCATCTTTACACTTTGTTTTATAAAATGTAACTAATCGGTGGTTATAAAACCGATTATTATAAAACCAAGTGTTAAAGAGATGGAGATAAAGGATGTGAGCTCACCCCTGGTGTGGAAGAAAACAAGAGGTGCCCTAGAGTTGTGTGAAGGGGATTTGGTTCTTTTGCCTCGTGCGTCAAACAGGTCTTGGACTAGCCTTGCAAGTGGGGATGCACATTCAAAGATAACTGCAAAAATAATGAGAAGTAATTGTTATAATTTAAATAGAAATCTGGGACATCTCACCATAGTGTGGAAGACTGTGACCAGGTGAACTGTGGACCTGGCTCAGTCTGCTGCCCTGGTACTGTTGATGGGCACCTTCAAGGCTCAGCTCTTCCTTCTGATGGTTCTTTGTCATTCTACTGGACTTGTACTGGACAGCGGCTCAAAGAGAGGGTGCCTTCAAAAGCTCTTCAAATACAGCTCTGTAAAGGGGATCACATGGCTACCCTGAGGAACAGCATGTGATGGATCAATTCTACATTCCCCGGCATTCAGCTTCCTAAGGCATACCATTGATGAGACATTATTCCTTTGGCCTCAATGGGTCCCTTCCCTCAGTGCTCTGGCTTTTCACACCATTGTCACCAGCTGCTATAAATCCTTCTCCTATTTTTCATCTTTCCTTCAACTTGCTTGCTTGACAGGCAGGCAGCCAGGGAGCAAGCAGCCAGTGACTTCTCCTGCTCTGTCTTCTCACCACCACCATGGTCCGGGCCAGAGCGAGAGGCAGGTGAACAAGCAGGTTGCAATGGTGAAGAGGAGGATCCACTCCAGGGGGATCTTGGCAGTGTCCCCTGCTCAGTTTTGGGCCCTTAGCAGATTTCCAATTATGCCTACCCCAATTAGCGCTAACGCTGGGACATGGCTTTATCCTACCCATTGCAAAACTGACAAATCCATTGAACACGATCACATCCACATATATCTGACTAGTGTGTATGCCTTACCCTAGAGCTTCACTAGAATTTGTCTGTATGCAACAAATCCACACTGATTGACACCAGCTATGGTCCGAGCCCTGTGCTCAGTTTTCCACTGAAGTGAACCCAGTGTGTGCTAACTCAAGGGCCAGCTATATGTTCCTAGGCAGATGGATGCTAGCATGCGTAAATTCACCGATGAAAATTTAAAAAGGCAGCTGAGCTGCATGAAGAACAGATCGTCATTCTGGTGTGACATTTCAATATTTCAGCATTTATACTCCTCTCACCAAAGGAGAATAAATCAAACCATTTAAACTTTTGAGGGGGGGGGGCAGATATCCTTTCCTACAAAAATATGATATTTTGATCTGGAGTTCTTATCTCTCTCTCTCTCTATCTATCTATCTATCTAAAATGAGACAATGTTTAGGGGGGTATGTGCTCTCTCCTCCTCCTCCTCTTCCCTCTCTCTCTCTCTCTTTCACCTCAGTTCCTGGTTGTCAAGGCATGGTGTTAAATCAAGTTTCTAGCTAAATAGCCAGGGTAAACAGCAACAATAATGAACAGCCCTTTGTCAATTCAAAAGTCAAATCCGTGCATTTATTCCCGTCGACATACACTTATACTTTGCAAAGTTGGGGACATTTTCAGAGATGAATGAGAACCTCATTTCCGCTTGGAATATGAAACACCATTTGGACTGTTCCCCAGTCCCATCCCAGTAAGACCATAAATTTAAATAATTATCCATTTCTATGTGGGCGTGAGAGTTCCATTTGCTAAAGCCCTAGGTGCGTCTATAAGGACACATTTTTTGCAGGAATTTTTGACTGACAAGACCACCTTGAGGTATTTTACTCCCAAGTCATATTTTAAAACAAACAAACAAACATGTCTCCGTTCTTTTGGTTCTTTCCTTTCAATGGAATCTTCAGGCTCACCATCAAAGGGATAGCAACACAATACATGCTTGATTTTAATTCAACGAGTCTAACATTTTAGAGCCGCTTCACACATTACCGTTTTTAAAGGTTTGCCAATAAGATATTTCAGTGTACAACACATCTACTTGTATCACAGACACTTAGGTCTGATTTACAAAGGATGCAGCCCCAAGAAAAGCCTTCACCCATGTCTCCTTTTAATGTGGTTACTTATAAATGTGTACAACAGGGCCATTTTCAGGTTACCTTAGCATGCCATGTATGCCATTGGAGTGCAGAGGTTACATGCAACTGGGCCAGTGCACAGGGTAGGTACATTTAAGTCCAGTCACATGTGGCAAGCTTACACAGGTAAGGGCTTTCTCCATGGACCCCATCCTGTATAAATCAGACCATGTGCAATAGGAAGCCAGGTTTGGCTCTGACCCCTGTTGAGTGTGAGGTCCACCCAGACCAGGTCCAAGGTAGGTCACCGCCTGAAGAGGGGACTTCTTACACCAGCACCTCCCACCCCACCCACCCCGATCTGTGCACCTGCCCACCACCAGTGAGCTTACTTTTCCTGTTTCTGCCTTCAGGAGCTCCGCCACACCTGCACATCTGGCAGAGTATCATGAGAGATCTCAGGACTTCTCACAATTGTCCAACCTCATGCAGGCACTGCACAGCTCCTGGGGGTGGACAAGACCTTACGGGCAGCACACTGGGAGGTGAGGTGGGAGGTGAACAGATGAGAGAGTGGATGGTTTTTGGTCCTGCTGGCTGCTGACAGGACCAAGAAGCAGCAGACCCTGTGGAGGGGGGGAGCGCCATTCTCCCCATACTCCGCCGCCTGCTGCACCTGCTTCCTACCATGAAAAGGTAGGGCTGGCCCTGGGCCCACCTAAGTCAGGCACTCCAGAGCATTCTGGGGAATTTAAAATGTCATCTTGCCACTGCCACTCAGTGGAGGCTGGTGGCTCTGATTTCAGTGTCGGCTGTGAATCCATTCTGGGGTTCAGTCAGAACCTGCTAGAACTCTGAAGGAGCTCTCCAAAATGCTGAACCCTAGCCCCCAAATAAATTTCGTGCCTGTCAATCAGCAGACGACAGAACAATCTACGGAGGACCAACAGAATGGATACATTTTGTCATTTCAAAATGTAACCCTGCCCTAAGTAAGAATGCCAACTGAGTCAAAGACACAGACCTGTTCTGCTCCTGTTAATAGGATCCTCAATGGATCTGGTTCAACAATTCCATTTTGTAATCAGCTCTGACATGACAAAGAGATTTTTTTAAAAAAGAAAAAAAACATTAATCATAATAACAATGGCTTGTGTAGAAACAATTAGCCTTGATGTGGCATTTCATATGTATTCAACCCCATCAAATCTCAGAGCTGCATTTATTAATGTACTTCCCTCTTATTTGAGCAGGGTGTCCCCCAACACCACCTCCCGCCCCACCATGACTTTTGAATTAAGATCTCTGTGATTACAATTTCATCTGAAATGTCAGTCATTCCAGTGCATCTGCCTTCCCTTTCACAGCAGGCTGTCGGATGCGGCAGGAAGTCAGTTGGAGCTAATTACTCTCCCCCAAATGAAAATGAATGCTCTGCCAGAAGCTTAAACCAACGAAGTATTTTCAAACTTGCTGACAGTGCATTCACAAGTGGGTGGGGGCGGGTATCTGAGTGACAGAAGTGACTTTTCAAAATGGCAGAACAACTTTCCCCAACCTGGTGCCCTCCAAAGTGCATTGGATTACAAGACCCATCATCCCCATCCAACACAGCCAACAGTTGTGTTACAAGGCATCTAGAGATTTCTCTTAATCGAATATTTATTTGTTGCATTTCTATACCGCCCAATAGCCAAAGCTCTCTGGACGGCTTACAAAATTAGGACAATTCAAAACAATACAACAGTATAAAACCATAATATAAAATACAATATAAAAGAACAACCAAGATAAAAGCAGCAGCAATGCAAAAATACAAATTTAAAATACAAGTTTAAAACAGCAAAGTTAAAATTAATTTATAGACTGTTAAAATACTGAGACAATAAAACGGTCTTCACCTGGCGTCTAAAAGCATATAATGTAGGTGCCAAGCGAACCTCCTTAGGGAGCTCATTCCACAGTCGGGGTGCCACAGCAGAGAAGGCCCTCCTCCTGGTAGCCACCTGCCTCACTTCCTTTGGCAGGGGCTCACGGAGAAGGACCACTGAGGATGACCTTAGGTTCCGGGCAGGTACATATGGGCAGAGGCATTCCTTCAGATAGCCTGGTCCCAAGCTGTTTAGGGCTTTAAATGTTAATACCAACACTTTGAATTGGGCCCGGACCTGGACTGGCAGCCAATGAAGCTGGAAAAGGACTGGTGTAATGTGGTCTCATCGGCCAGTCCCTGTTAGTAACCGTGCTGCCCTGTTTTGTACCAGTTGAAGTTTCCGGTACAATAATGTAGGCCCTACAAGAATGTAGGTTAGTGTGAGACTTATATGTAGAGAAGAAAATCTGTCTATTATTCTAAATCCAAAGTCATGGGCCTAGTTGTTCACACATAACACTAAAACATGGTTTATTTAACCCATGCTTTGCTGCCCCACCCAGGGTTGGTCTGGCAAATTTATTATTGCATTTTATAGCCTGCCTTTTTTCCTCCAAGAAACCCAAGGAGGCGTACATTATCCTCCCCAGACTGGGTTCAGCACCTTGGATAGCTCATTTACAATCGCTGATATAGGAGCCACCAGCTTCCACTGGGGGAAGTATTGGGTTGTTCTGATGATGAATGGACTTGTGGCTGTGGCTGTGTTCAAATTGAGGACCTCACACATTGCACACTGCTTTGTCCTTTGTATGCAGAGGCCAAGTGTGTGTGTGGGGGGGAACCCTCTCATATATCATTACCCAGTGCCATCTCTGTGAAGATCAACCCTTTGTCAGTTACAGGATAGCCCTGCTTGTTGCTGCTGTAGCAAGGAAATTACACAGCTGTTTTGTGAAGAGTTTAGCTTAACTTATTTGCCTTCTTTTAGTCACCACTTTTATTGAGATTTTATTGTGATGGCCGGCGGTTAAATATAAATAAACTACTGCCATCTGGAGCTATAGATTAGCTATGGATTAGGGGAGACAAAGTGATTGCAAGGACTACAATGTCTTTGCCAACCTGTATCCCTCTCATATTGGCTAACTTGGGGAGTCTGTGGGCATGTCTACACCAGCCCTATATCCCAGGGTAGTCCTTGGATTGTCCCTGTGTGTCCACATGATGCAGAGAGGATCCCGGTATTAGGGATCCATCCCCTAAAAGAACTCTGCTTGGTTTATCTGGCAGCGTGGGCTGGTCCATGAAGTCACGAAGAGTCGGAAGCGACTGAACGAATAAACAACAAATGGCTGAGTTAAAGAAATGCTGAAAGCTGAAATGCTTTCAGACCTGCTGGTTCCATAGAAGTTGGCATACAGCTTCCATCTCTGCCTCCCCTTCACTACCTGCTACACTCCTATCACTTCTCCCTTGTCCTATTCCCCTTCTTATCATTCATTCCCTGTCATTTTTGCCTTCTTACAGGCACTTGACAAATGAGTACTTGACTTCCCTGAATCCAATTGTTCCCATTTCCTATTGTATCTTGGGACAAAGATGCAATAAGCCAGCCTCCTCCAACCTGGTGCCCTCCAGGTGTGTTGGACTACAACTCCCATCATTCCCAGTTGAGGATGATGAGAGCTCTATTATTATGACATTATGTTTATATCTTGCCTTTTTCGCCTCCTGCGAGGAATCCAAGGTGGCTTGCATGGTCCTCCTCCTCTCAATTTTATCCTCACAACAACCACCCTGTGAGGTAGATTAGGCTTAGAGTCAGTGACTGGCGCAAAGTCACCCAGTGAGCTTCACAGCCAAGTGGGGGCTAGATCTCCGAATTCCCAGTCCAACACTCTAACCACTACACCACCTTTTCCATTTAATTGTGAATGGGAGACTTGAGAAAGTGCCAGAATTTTCCCCTTGTTTCTCCACCTCTATTTTCTACTATTTATTTATTTATTTTATGGCATTTTTATATCGCCCAATAAGCCAAAGCTCTCTGGGTGGTTCACAAAAAAACCACTCAAACTATAAAACAAACAGTATAAAAACATGATATAAAATACAACATAAAAGCACAACCAGGATAAAATCAGCAGCGGTGTAGAAATACAAATTTAAAATACAATTTTTAAAAAATGCATATAGAGAGATACTTCTCTACCACCCAATGGCTGAAGCTCTGTTGTTCCTTCATCCTCCACCCCTTTCTTCTCCATTTTCTATTTTCTTAGCACTCTTTTCTCTTCTTCCACCACAGTAATCTTTCTAATGTTAGCACTCGGCCGGCAGCATGTGTGTGCCTGAGTGTCACCCAATAAAAGTAGTTAGCATCTGATTTGACACAGGCAAACAGAAGCACATTTTCAAACAACATGTAGTTAATGTATGGAATCCCCCACTGCAAGATGTGCTGGTGGCTTTAGACCATGAATGGAGGTGTGATCTGTCAACAACGTTTAGATAAATGGAACCTCTACGTTCAGGGGCAGCATACCTCCAAATACCAATGGTGTGTGGGGGGGTTTCTAATATCATCTGTCCACTGTTGAACCTGATGAGGTGTTGGAGACCTTGGCCCTCCAGACATTGTCGGACTCCAGTGCTCATGAGCCACGGGTCTCCTAGCCTTGGGCTAGATAGTCCCATGGCCTGTTCTGTCAGGGCTAATAAACACCAGGAAAAGCCAAAGTTCTTTCAATTCCTGTTGCTATCATCAAGGGCTTCACAAGGATGGAGTTGGTATATGTGTGCCAGTTGGAACATCTGGCCCTTTGTCACTACTTTTCTAATAATTTTCCTGAGCTCTGGAGAAACGTGTGGCTGGCATCACTGAATTACGGACATTTCTTCTATATTCAAACGCACACAGGAAAATATAAAATTGGCCAATATTTTCCCTGCATAAGTAAGCCATGGACTTGGCTGCCAATTCAATATCTGCAATCATAACAAAAAATGGCGGCATGAGACACCGTAATTAAGTAATGGTTACCACAGGAATTGGTGTAAATGCAATCCATAGGCATGGAATGTGATGCCTGCCAGAGATAATAAGGCTTCTATACAGAAACATAATATTAGGTGCTTTGGGGAGAAGATGGATTAAACTCTAGCATTAAATCCTAGAAAGTTGCATTGGTTGCCAACACCACACTCCAGATAACATTATGATAATGATGATTTGAGTGTTGCTTTTAACATCTCCAGGTGATCTGTCATTTCAGAATCTCCCCCCATTTATTTATTTTTGACGTGAACACCTAAATTGTGCACACTTCAAATGTAACACTGGATTCTAACAAAGCCACGTACCATCACAGGTATACTTTCCAACAACTAGCTTCCTGTGGATTCCAGCTCCCTACTGAGTCTACAGTCATGGACAAATTAGAAGTGACGTGAGATGCACCTTGCGCATCATGGGCCCATTTTTAAAAATGCAAATGGCAGATATTGGAGGGTTGGTGAACACCATTAGGGTCACAGCAGGTGGGGAGTTTAACCCTTTGCTCCCTTGCTAAGGTCAGTGGAGGCTGGTGGCTCTGATTTCAATGAGGCTGTGAATCCAACCAGAGGAGCTATCCAAGGTGCTGAACCCTATCCCCAGAATGAGGTCCTTGTGAAAATCACTCCTCTGATACTGCTGTTGTGGGGAGAAGCCCATTATCTCAGCGATGCATGGACCTTTGCTAAGAAGTGCTTGAACGGGGACTCTTACAGCAGAAGAAAGCAAGAATGGGTTAAGCCCAGCTGGGTGGAAAACATTTGGGGGCAGGAATGCAGGCAAATATCAGGTGGGGTGCTTAATCCCTCCCATTCCTACCCATTTTTGTCTGTACCCCCCACTCCAAATATCCCCCACCCCAGCTAGGCTTAGTTATGATTTTGGAGCTAGGGGGACCTCTTTACAAAGTCTGAGAAACATTCCCACCCCACCCACTGATTCTACCTTGCAAATGCTGCCACAGCCTTCCCCTCCCTCCACACCCCTTCCATTCACCTGGGGTCGAGAACAGTATGAGTAAAAGCCAATTGTGTCATTCCGATGATAGAAGCAGTTCTGTCATTGGAACCAGGAGCGTCCACCCTACCAGCCTTTGTCCTTCCTGAAAATCTGCCCCAAAGGGCTGGGAAACCCCCCCCAGGACAGATTTTCCAGTGGCTCAGAGGGCTGCAGAGGTGAGGAAAGATGGTCCAATCATAAAACCTTGGATTTAACCCCATATTTCCTTTATAACATCTACAAAGTCTTCGCAACCTGAAATGGTAGTAACAGGAGCATCTGTGCCTTTGAAAGAAAGGTGTTTTGTATGATGGCGCACAGTTAACATGACCACACAAGCACATACTTCCCCAACGAGGAAGGCCGGATATCTCTTCTGCTGCAGCCGCCTGGCTTCTCCTTTTAACACCCGCTTCCAATTAAGTGCATTCAATCTTCGGATATTGTACTTATCGGCAGCTAATATTAACCCTTCATCCTCCAGTTTAGGATTATAAAAAAACCTGAAGGGGAAAAAAAAACCCAAATGGTTTTGAGGTAAAGTATGCAAAGGAGAGGAGGGGGGAATCCTCCCTCACACGGAAAATTATTGAATAATGTCATTACAACTGCATCCCCCCTCAATGATGTTCAGAAATCTCATTAATTTAAAACATGTCCAATTCCTACTAATATACTCTTGGCTTGGCAAATTATACCAAAATGCACATACACATTTCATTTCATAAAACTAAACAAGAAGTCTCAATTTTTTTAGGATGCACTTCTTCTTCTTCTTCTTCTTCTTCTTCTTCTTCTTCTTCTTCTTCTTCTTCTTCTTCTTCTTCTTCTTCCCTTCTTACACCTAAAGATTATCCCAGAAAAATTGAGGGATCATCCCTGCCTGCTCCCAGGATCCCATGTGTCAACTGGATGCACAGGGATGATCCAGGGACAATCCCAGGGAAAAAGGCAGGTGTAGAAATGGTGTTGGACTTCTTCTTCTTCTTCTTCTTCTTCTTCTTCTTCTTCTTCTTCTTCTTCTTCTTCTTCTTCTTCTTCTTCTTCTTCTTCTTCTTCTTCTTCTCCCCCCCCCCAATAGCAAGGGCACTGCTATCTCAGACAAAGATGAAAGCAAAGTGATTGTGTCTGGGGAGGATTTATGAGCCCAGGTAGTCGTGAAACTCAGAGGGTTGGATCCAGCATAATCTTTCCGCAGATGGAAGGGATCCTTCCAGCCAGAGGGGGCTTCTGATCCAGCTGGAGAATTCCACTGGTGTAGTCAATTCCCCACCACAGTTTCCCATCCTATGGCCCCGCAAATCAGCTCTGGAGGGTTGGGGAACCCTCCAGAACAGTGGGGGGGAGGTGGCATTGAGGGATTCAGAAGGAGGGGGAAGCAGTAGAGATTGCTTCCCCTCCAACCTTTCCTCTGGCAGAAGTATTCTGCATGGAACTCCACTCATGGAATGCTCCTGCCAGCAAAAGCAAAGTTGGATCAAATCCAGTATGTTCTAATATGAGACTGCAAACCTGCATCATAATATGAGCTGCAGGTAGGAACATAGGAACAAAGCTGCCCTATACTGAGTCAGACTATTGGTCCATCAAACCCATAATTGTAGAAACCAACTGGCAGCATCTCTCTAGGGTTTCAGGCAAGATTTTTTTCCCCTAGGCCTACCTGGAGATGCTGGGGACCTTCCACCTGCAAAGCAGGTGCTCCACCACATGGAGCTATCACACTGTACTTCCATCTCTGCAGACTGGGCAGTTCCAGTTCCCCTCAATAGACTATGGAGCAAAGAAATCTGGGAGCAGTGGAAGGACCCCAATGCTCAGGGAGCCAAATTCTGGATTCTGGAGTCTCTATTCTTCAGGTGTACATATCATGAGAGGAGGACGTAGAGGAACTGAGACCAGGGGTAGCGCAGCAACCAGCAAAGACCAGGGGCACTGAGCTTTTCTATGTGAGGCTTTAATTGTGCACTTGTGATTGCTCACTCACAGTAGTTTCTGGGTCCTTTACATGATGTTGTCATCCGTTAGGACCTCTCCTATGCTTTCCATTTCCAACCATTATCGTGGAGGGTTTCTCCCCCCTCCCCGCCCCAATGAGGAAAATGTGGTATTATTAAGAAATGATGGAATGAGAATCTCATGAAATTGCACTCTTCTGTTATACCACAGCATCATCTAGCAGATGTATAATAAAACATAAAGAAAGACAGAGAAAGAAAAACCCAGAAAAAAGCATGTGTAAAGGAGCCAACCTTAATCCCACAAAGAATACGGAAGCAGAAGTCTCAGTGAAGATATGGGATAAAAGCCTCATGTAGAAATGCCCTTTCACATAAGATGCTGTAATTTAGGGCTGTGCAGGGACCCCCCACTCTGCCTCGGAGAATGATCCAGAGCCCCAAAGCAGCCTCGATCCACCTCAGAGCTGCCTCGGGGGTACCCGACTCACCTTGGCTCTGAAGCACCGAGGCACCCCGAAGCTTCAGAGCCAATTGGCTTCGGCTTCGGGCTGTCTTGGACTTCTCCTGAACTGGTTCAGATCTGGTTCGGGAGGGTCCGAATCACCCTGATCTGCTTCGGATTTGGGGTTTGGACCCGAGGCAGTGCACAGCCCTACTGTAATTATTAATATGAGCATACATGGTGCTTTATGGAGTAGCTTAAGGAACAGATAAGTTCCCATCTAAACGAATTGGCAGGTGACAACATAGGAAGAGAAGCAGAGCCCATGAGGTAGCTGCTTCATGTCACACGTGAAGGGTCATCTGGAGAGGAGCGCAGTGGCCTCCCCATGGCCATTCTTCTCTGTTGGAGGACAGAGCTGTCTGTTCTGAACAAACTGCCCTGCTCTTCCTAAACCAGCCAGTTCCCCTCAGGTAATGCTGAAGACATTGACCTATCAACAGTGTGGAGGAAAAATTCACCTGCCAATCCAGTCAGCTTCTATAGGTGAAATGGGAGGGGTGCCATCTTGTGTCTTACCTCAGGCAGCAAAATGTCTTGGGCTAGCCCTGGAGAGGGGGCAAGGATAACAGGGATTGAACGCGTGCAAATGCTACCGTAAGTTACTATAGCAACCAGTAATTTTTAAAATATATTCACAGTGCTTTTAATGTGTTTTAATCTCCTACTGTGGCAATGTATTTTTAAACCAACACAGTTGTGCTATGTCCCTCTCACGCTACTGTTTTAATGATGGTAATGATTTAATTGATATACTGTATTTGTATTTTGTTGTTTGTTTGCATGTTTTTAATCTGGAAAGTGCCTTGGGGGTGAAAAGGCAGGGAAGAAACTTTCTAAAATAAATGGCATTATGATTATAATTATAATTAAATTTCTATCCTGTCCTTCCACCCAAAATAATGGGGCTCAAGGCGGCTAACAATAAAAATCCAGATTAATCTTCATTAACACATAGCATAAAAACAAATCAATAAAAAAAAACCAATTTGAACAAAACAAAATCAATTCTAGTTCAGGACAGGTCTTTTTATGGTGTGTGCTTTTGTAAAAATCAGAGCCCTTTATGGAAGAGGTGGGTTTTGAAGGAAGGAAGACACCTGTTCTGAGAGAGGATTCCAAGCAGGAGTGAATCATGGGAAATCCTTTCTAATATAGGAAGCTGGAATTTTGGACAGGTGAATCTAGCAGCGGGACCTGGCATTTCTACTCTTGGCTTCTTGCAACAGGATCGTATTGCTGGCCAACTCTCTGCCATGGTGCAGCAGCACCACCACTGTCAATGGTCAGAGAGGGTATTACAGCAATTTTCCCAGCAGGGATCAGGGGACCAAAGAGAGCCAATAGGATTCAATATCACCCGACAGGAGTCTAATAAAGCTGTTGTCTTTTGCCGGGCTCCTCGGGGACAGGCTGAACTAGTCATCCCCATGGCTTGATGGCCTATTTGTCTTCCGACCACCAGCCCTGACAGTATTATGCTATAGAGCACTTTCAATAAGGAAGTGGAAGTGTGGGATGGGTGCTACATGGATGCAACTCCGGTGATTCTGGAGAAAGTGTGATCACAGAAATGCCTCCCAGCCTCGTTCATCGTGATAACATTTCTGAACCCAATCACTGAGACGTGCATTGCTGAGCAACAGCACATCGTGAGCCAGATCTAATTGTCTTGTTAACCACATCTTTTTTTCCTGAGACGGAGGCCAGCCAGATGAATAAATCATCTCAGACCAGCCCGCTGCTGGTTTCCTTAAAAACAAAAAGAAAAAAAATGCTTTCCTAAAAAGGGGTTGAATGGATCAGGCCCCACGCTGCCTCCCAGACAGCTTTCTTGGTGGGCTTTGAGGTGCCCCCCTGGTCCCCAGCTGCTGTTGTTTTTAAGTTAACACATTTTCTTACTCAGAGCGGGGATTGCTTCAGAGAGTATTGGGAAGAGAGAGAGAGTGAGAGAGAGAGGAAGAGACGGAGGGGATGAGGTGACTAGCAGAGGAGGAAGAGAGGAAAAGAGTTTGTCTTCTGTGAAACAGGTTTCTGTTTAGGGTGACCGTATGAAAAGGAGGGCAGGGCTCCTGTATCTTTAACCGTTGTATTGAAAAACTAATTTCAGCAGGTGTCATTTGTATATATGGAGAACCTGGTGAAATTTCCTCTTCGTCGCAACAGTTAAAGCTGCAGGTGCCCTGCCCTCTTTTAAATCTGGTCGCTTTAGTATAACACCTGCAGCTTTAACTGTTGTGATGAAGAGGGAATTTCACCAGGTTCCCCATATATACAAATGACACCTGCTGAAATTCCCTTGTCTATACAACTGTTAAAGATATAGCAGCCCTGTCCTCCTTTTCATATGATCACCCTATTTCTGTTGGCCCTGAGAACTGTGGGTTCAGAGAAGCTGTTTAATCCTTTCGAGTTTGGACCCCCACCTCTGCCTTGTACTCGGCATTTTGGGTAGGGCACTTTTCCGAAGTGACTCGCCACACCTCCTGCGGCAGCTATTTTGTAGTGATGGCAGTTTCTGTCCAATGTGCTCAGAGGCCCCCAAAGGATGCTCACCCCTGATCCAAATCAGCTGCTTGTGCAGTATATGGTGTGTGAGATGAAGCCAGCCTTTCTCAAGCAAGTGCTGTTGCATTCCTGTCCTGCTTGTGGGTTCCTGGTCGGCAGCTGGTTGGCCACTGTGTGAACAGAATACTAGACTAGATGGACCCTTCATGTGATCCAGCATGGCTCTTCTTATGTGAGGATGATGGGAGTTGCAGTCCAACATATCTGGAGGGCACCAGGTAGGGGAAGACTGAATGAAGTTGTCAACCAGGAAGCCCTCCGGTAACATCTCATCTCTCCCTGTGTTCTTCGCCAGCTCGCTGTTCTGAGGCCCAGCCCCACACATGCAACATGGGAGTCATACTATTAACCCTCTCCTTACAGGGCTGTTGTGTTTGGCACTCTCTGATGTGCTCTGCGAAAGAATGTGAAGCATGATTCTTTTTCAAATGTGATAAAATGTTTGGGCACAGGTAGGAGGGGGTGGGCTGTATTTTTGCACAGACAACACTGCTATGGCACCTGCCTGAAAAGAAACCTAATGGATTCACTGCAGGAGGGAAGAAGAGTGTGGTTAAGGGGATGCATAATTGCACTATTCATTAGATGCATTTCCATGCTAGGTTTGTGGTTTTGTTGTGATATCTGGTGTTCGTCTGCTCCTGCCGTGCCCTTCGGCACGCTGCAGGGCCAGTTACCAGGTATTGTGATGTGCAATTACGAAGTGGCAGATCTGTCAAACAACAGAGAGGGAGGTGAGTCCAATGGACTCACCTGGACTCATGGCCAGCCTTGTGCTGGCTTTCCCAGGCAAGTGGGAGGGGGGAGCAGCCCAACACCACCCCGAAGCGGCCCGAAGCTTTGGTGCCGATCTACTTTAGCCTTGGATGCCTTGGGTTAACCCAGTATCACCTCAGATCCAGGCCATGGTGGTCTGAGTCAGTCCGCCTTGGCTCAGATTTGGGGATTCAGCCTGAGGCGGTGCACAGCCCTAGAGCTAATGATTGATTCATACATGACTTATTTTGCATCCTTTTCTACCATGTGTATTCTATTGTGGCAAATTTCTATTTATTCTTTCAAGCTTCTACAGTCAGCTAAGGATTGTTAAAGGCAATACAGCACATAATATTGGGGTCACTCATTCATAACATAAGGAGCAGGCAGAATATAGCAGAATTTCTCAAGAGTCCCGACAATGCAAGCCCAGATACAGTGCTGGCAATAGAATTGACACCTTGCAGCTTGTCGATAGAAAATACATTCTCCAAACTGTCTTTGCATCTTATTTTCCCAGTACTTTTAACATTTTACCACCCCGGTTTCTGAACTTCCTGTTTTAAATCTGTAATTTAAATCTGCCTTTTAAATCTCTGCATTGCTGCTGGGGTTTATGCTGGTTGTACTTTTATAGTGGGATTTTATAGTGAGTGGTTTAAATTTTATACTGAAGTTGCACTTTGTGGTTTTAATATTTGTGAACTGCCCAGAGAGCTTCAGCTATTGGGTGGTATAGAAATGCAGTAAATAAATAAATAATAGAAATGTAGTAAATAAATAAATAATAGAAATGCAGCAAATAATAAATAAATAAATGAAATGTAGTAAAAATAAATAAATAAATAAAAGAAGTGCAGTAATAAATAACTAGGGTGACCATATGAAAAGGAGGACAGGGCTCCTGTATCTTTAACAGTTGTATTGAAAAGGAAATTTCAGCAGGTGCCATTTGTATATATGGAGAACCTGGGGAAATTTCCTTTTCATCACAGCAGTTAAAGCTGCAGGTGCCCTGCCTTCTTTTAAATCTAGTCACTCTAGTATAGCTCCTGCAGCTTTAACTGTTGTGATGAAGAGGGAATTTCACCAGGTTCTCCATATATACAAATGACACCTGCTGAAATTCCCTTTTCTATGCAACTGTTAAAGATACAGGAGCCCTGTCCTCCTTTTCATATGGTCACCCTAAAATAACTAAATAACATTAGACCCTAGATTTCATGGTCCTATCCTCCTCCCATCCCCCCTTTGTTTAGACAGCCAAGTGTAATACTTCAGTTGTGAATCATCCCATTAACAAGTCCCTCTTCCCCGTCCTCCACCCGCTGCCATTCCACGCTGCTTCTGCATTCCTTCTGTGTCTTTGCCAACCCTGGTAAAACAAATGCTCTGCTGTGCATTTTAAGCTCCCTTGAATCACAGCACCATCACAACTGCAGAGATACAGGGGTGTCTGCTCCCACTGCCCTCATCATCACCAGGCACACTCTGTGCAGCCCTGAGCTTCAAGGCCCAGCCCTAGCTGCACTACTGGCAGTTAGTGTGCCTGTCCAGACTTTAGGCCCTTTCTACACTGTTGTTTTTGGGAGGTATCTGTCATGTATAGCCCTACTGCTCCTGTTCTGGGAGTAGGTGAGGCAGGTAATCAATCAGATAACAGATTCAGACTCAGAAGATGCCAAGCCAGACACCAGGCAGTTAGAGCCAGTGGGGGAGGAGGTTCACACAGGAGACGATCCAGCTGGGAATCTGCCCCCTCCTGAGTCTATCTCCTCAAGGCCAAATTCTATGCTTTCACGGGACAGGGACTCAACTTCCGGGGGTGAGCATTCAGAAACCTTACTTGATGCTAGGAATCGCCGGAAACTAAAACGTTCAGCGAGGTTAGCGGCAAAGAGACAGTCGGACAAATTGCATGAGAAATCGTCCACGCATCAACCACCTTGAAGTTACAGACATTTGAAAAGCCTTTTCTTTGAACAGACAATTGACTTACTTAGTTTGCATAGTTTTTGCCTAAGGGGGAGTTTCACAGAAGGCACCTAGTTTGTGTTACAGAAGTGTTTGTTGCTTTGTAAATTGCCTAGCACTTAGCCTCATTCATCTCCCAGAAAAAGCTGGAGCAGCTACAGTACATGACAGTATCATCCCGGGATCATCCCTGTGTGTCCAAATGGTGCACAGGGGATCCCGGGATTAGGGAGGGATGATCCCTCCATTTTCCCAGGATAATGGAGACCTCAGTTATCCCAGTTTTACATGCAGTCCCGGGACAATCCCAAGGACCATGGGCGGTGTGGGCACCCATCCCTGCTTCCTCCCTCTTCCCCGCGAATAGCAGGGTCATCAGAGGGAAGGAGCCGGGACTGGGGGCTTTCGGGGGTGGGGTGTGGAGCAGGGTCAGGGCTTTTTTTTTCTTACCTGTTAATTTTCACTAGATCATGAGTGCGCTCCAGCTCTGGCCCTTTTTTTAAAAAAAATGGTGGCCGTGACATGTGTGATGCCCGTGACGTCACATGGCCCATTTAAACTGAGGGAGACAATCCCGGAAGAAGGTAAGTCCAGGATTGCCCCCTCTCCCTCTCTCTACACCCGTAGGCGTAGAAAGGGCCTTAAACTCACCTAAGAGCTGGAAGAGGCTGCCTCCTCACACTTTCCTTAGAGTTCTGAGGCTGTGTTCATGCTTGGCCAGTCTAATGTCCTTGGGCCCAGGGGAAGCACCAGCCCTTCTCCATGGGTGCAGTTCTAATATATTACTTGTTTATGCCGTTGCATCACACCTGCCCAGGTATTCTTGGTTTCCCCATCCCTTCTTCTGAAAACATTCAGGGGGATGTTCTTTAAGGCTTTCCCACTACCAGAAAAGCTAAAGAAGATGATATAGGCACAAACTTTAGAGGCAGGGGCCATCCCTAATACCTAGACCACCTTTTGAGCTCTTGGGCACGATTGGAAATTTGAGCCAGTGTGGTGTAGTAGCTAAAGTGTTGGACTGGGAGTCAGGAGATCTGGGTTCTAGTCCCCACTTTGGGCCAGTCACAGACCTTCAGCCCAACCCACCTCACAGGGTTGTTGTTGTGAGGATAAAATGGAGAGGAGGAGTATTTTTGTAAACCGCCCAGAGAGCTTTGGCTATGGGGCAGTATATAAATGTAATAAATAAATAAAATAAATATTATGTACACCGCCTCGGGTCCCTTGGAGGAAAAAAAGTGGGATATAAATGCAAAACCATTTTGGCCAAAACCATAAAATGCTTGCTGTGGGTGGGCATGGCTAGTCACGATGGACTGGTAATGGCAGGGGGGGCAGGGGACAACAACCAACAAGGGAGATCAAAAAGACAGCTGTGAAAACCCAAAACAAAACAAAACAGACAGCTACAAGGTTCCATTCGTGATGTATTTGTGTGCCAACACATTTCAAGCTACTTCTCTTCGTCAAAGGCAATTAAATTCTTCAAAGCTTCCAAGTGATCCTTGGAACTCCATGAGGAATTCATGGGAAATTAGGATGGTAGCAGCAAGAGGTTCTCACTTTGCTTTGAAACAATCCCAGCTGCCGGAAAAGATGGATAGGTAGTAAGTCGGTAGGTAAAACTGAATAAAAATTAGGGGAAGTGAGGTGTTTCGGTGAAAGTGTCTGGGAGAACATTGGTGCCCATGGACAGTATGTCGCTTACCCCTGACAGTACCCCTCTGCTGAAGACACAAGAGCACACATCCAGGTGGAAATAGTCCCAAAGTTGTGTTCTCAGGATCACCTGGACCATGTTTAGCACCGAATCTAGGGAATACAAAAAGAGGGACAAGCTAACAACGCAGAGCAAAGGAAAAATCAAGTAGGTGTGAATGTAGCTTAACAGGCGATTCCCCAAAGTATTTTGAAACCTCTTCTTCAGGGCAAATTATATATCAATTAGATGAACACAACATTCCATTTCCTTGTAACACTCTATTGGTGCAAACTTGAAAACACAATGGGAACAGAGCTTGTTTAAACAATAGCTTTCAGCCAGTGATGAAACACTAAGAAAGAGGAGGCCAAACAAAACCCCAGGTTCCACATTCCGAGGGTCACAACCAAAAATGCCCACATGCTATGTAGGGCTGCCTTTAAAGAGTGTTCAGAAACTTCAACTGGTTCAAAGAGCTGCAGCCAAAGTGTTGACCCGGGCTGGTTACAGGGAGCATACAACTCCCCAGTTAAAACAGGCTTCCACTATTATTATTATTATTATTTATTTATATAGCACCATGTTTGTTTCCAAGCACAATTCAAGGTGCTGGTTATGACCTACAAAGCCCTATATGGTTCGGGTCCAGATTATCTGAAAGATTTATGATCCCTTACAAGCCTGCCCGTGTTTTAAGATCTTCAGGGGAAGCCCTTCTCTCAGTCCCACCACCATCACAGGCAGGCCTGGTGGGAACGTGGGACAGGGCCTTCTCGGTGGCTGCTCCGGTGCTCTGGAACTCTCTTCCCATGGAAGCTAGACTGGCTCCCTCCTTGATGTGCTTTAGGAGGCAGGCAAAGACTTTTTTTGTTCCAGCAGGCCTTTGATGAATAATCGGGACCTCCATCTGTGCCAAGGACTTTTAAAATTGTCATTTAAAATGTTTTAATGTTTTAATATTGGAATATATTGAATATATTTTTAACTTTTGTATATTTCTATTTATAGGTTTTTAATGTATACATTTTAAATTTTGTAATGCCACCTTGTGGCCCAGCATTGGACAAAAGGCAGGATAATAATAATAATAATAATAATAATAATAATAATAATAATAATAATAATTTTGTGTATACATACCAACTACAGGACATCCAGAAGGACCTCAGCTATGGACAGTCTTTTAGGTCTCATAAGTCTCATAGGACTTAAGTCATTTAGGGTTTCCAAGGTAATAACCAGCTTTACATTATTATTATTATTATTGAGAAAATTCAGATATTTGAGCCTCAGTAGGCCTGTCTAGAATTCTGCAACCTCTTTTTTACTTGCCCGAATGAGCTGCCACTCCAGGTTAATTGAGGAACGGAAGGAATTCGTTGCCCTTGTCAACGGCCACCAGAAGGCCATTTGCCTCCGACAGCAATGACATCAACAAATCACATGGCCACCACCACCGCTAGTCAGAAGCAATACAGTAGGAAGTAAATACAGTCCAGCGCTCACAGAACCGTAAGTTGTGCTTAGGTGTTTCACTATTACGGCGCTAGGCAGTTGTATTTAAGCCACATTTCAAAATGAAGGCCAGGAAATACCTTCCTACTACAGGAAAATGGGTTCAGGTCAAAGCTCCAATTGAGCCTGAAATTATATCCAGTGCTTTGTTAGGTCTCCTTCCCTTTTCTTGTCTGTTTCCCCCCCCCCTTTCATTTTCATCGTCGTACCTCTGCAGACATTATTATATGCGACATCTCCGAATAACACGGCTAAATTGTGTGGTGCAGCCGTAATGTACACAAATCAGAACTGCGCAGCGCAGATTACTGAAAAGTCCCTGGAGCCAGAGGAGACGGCCTTGCATATTCAATGGCCTCGCTTCCCTTGCGTTTTGCCAGCCAGCCAGATAACGCAAATGAAGATGTGCTGAAGGGGAGCGGTGGTGCAGGAGCTAAATGGGTTCTGCTCCTCCGGTTCTCATCATCCAAGCCATGCTGAAGGAAATTGGTCTCCTGGCTTTAATAAAAAGGGAAACCACTTGGGTTATCTGGAGCCGATGGGGGTCAGCTGACCCTGGGCCATTTAAAATCTTGAGTCTCCACTGCAGACAGAGTTTGTTCAGGAAGAAAATGTTCGAGCAAAGCCAAGCCCTAATGGAATGTGAACACTCCTCTAAAGGATGCAGTCGAGAGATTGGAGAATACAACAAAAGGAAATTCGCTTACATAAAGAGCATCTCTTAGAAGGATGTGAAATGGCACTTGCTGATTCATGGGGCACCTGGGTTTCACTCACATTGCAGTATGGAAAGAGATGGATTTGACGCTTGGCTGGTGTAAAAGAGGGCAAGTGAAAGCAGGAAACCCACTGAGGACAAGAACCAAGCATAGCCTGGTGGTTTTCCTTGAGACCCAAGGGCTGTCTGATTCCAGTGAAGCTTTTGGGGGATGCGTTCCCGGTGGTTTGTGGAGCTGAAGGCCAAATGGGTTAAATACCCAAAGTGCTACCATATTGTAGTTCAATGTTCTTACTGCCAGTACCTGAGCCTCAGGAGAGGCCTTTCAGCATTTTAGAATGGGGGGGGAGAAATGTGCAAAAGCTGGAAACCACTGAACAATTGGCAGGCAGGGGGAAGGGGTGGGGCCAAGGATTAGGGGGTGTGGCCATCTGGAAAAGGAAGGCCAGAGCGAGCCAAAGGTTCTACACCGCAGTTATAGCACAACCACTCTTCATCTGAGCCAGCCATAGATTGGAGGAGTTAGCATGAGGCAGCTGCACATCCATGTGCAGCCCAATCTAAGCCAACAGTTGGGGTTGTACCTGTGCAGATATATGCCTGAGTTCAACTAATCCATAAGAACATAAGAAGAGCCCTGCTGGATCAGACCGAGGGTCCATCCAGTCCAGCACTCTGTTCACACAGTGGCCAAGCAGCTATCAAACAAAGACCTACAGCACAGCAGGACACGGGTGCAACAGCACCCTCCCACCCATGTTCCCCAGCAACTGGTGCACACAGGCTTACTGCCTTGGATACTGGTGGTAGCACATAACCATCAAGGCTAGTAGCCATTGATAGCCTTCTCCTCCAGGAATCATTGAAAAGCTGCTCCCTATACTTTGGCCACTGGTACTGAAAGTCCACGTAATTGTTTAAAACGTTTTTATCAAACACCCAGAAAAGGAATGACAACAAATTGCAAAACCTTTTTTGAGATCATTTTGGAATGTGACCTGAAAAAAAAAGGGGGGGGGATCCAAATTGCCAGGAAAAAGAAGCAAGCAGAGTGTTTCATATTGTATCGAATCGTTCCTCCATTCGATGAGCTATTTTGGCAAAAATGAGAAGTGACTGCTAGTGACGCATCAGTAGAAGCCTTGCAAATGAGGGCAAAATTGTGGTATTGCCTTTGAAAAGCATCACTTTGAAACACACATCACAATAGAGTGGATCTGACATACGTTCCATGGAGTTTTTCGAAGAAGAAATCTTGCAGCCAGTGGGGGGGAAAGGGAAGGAAACTGCCTGGCCCAAACAGCATTTCGATATTGATGTTGAAAAAT